>NC_090929.1:961441904-961760297 GCF_040938575.1 Ambystoma mexicanum | reverse complement strand
ACCTGGCCTAGTAAGATCATTGTCTCTGTCTTCCCTCTGTTCCCTTCCCTTGCCTCGTTGTGCCTTGAAACAGTTGTTTATAGGCACGTTTTAAATGCCATATCATATGATATCACGGAGATAAAACTGAATGTAAGTCCTGATTCAGGTGCACAGTTCACTACACTCTCAGTGTTGTATTACAATGTATCAGTTTAGAAAATTCACCAATGGTACAGAATACATAGCAATTGCTGTGAGGGCGTGCTTAGCATCACATGTTCAATTAGAAGCTTGAAATGATCCACAAGAAGGAGACGTGTTTTAATTCTTTAGATGCACCACTTGTGATTATGTGTGGCCGGAATAAAACTGTATCCTCTTGTTCCTCTAATTATTACAGGATAATCACGGTTTAACCTACAACTACAAGAACCACTGTGGTCAGTAATTCAGTGAATATAGAGATATTAATCAGTATTGCTTTTGTTCCTTTTCTACGTTCGCCTCTTGAAATGTATACTTCAGTAGGTGTAGATTGTTCCTCTTATTGAGTGCATATCACGCCATTAATAAACAAGCAACTGGCGCATGTCTGCCTCTTTAAGCCTCATATGTCCAACTACATCTACCAAATACCCATACACTGCAATTATATGCAGGGTCAAGCTGTATATGCCCCACTATACATCTAGGTGAAAGTCTACATTGAAGAAACAATCATCTGCAGATTGCTGACAGATACAGTGTTGTTACCTTTGTTGCATTGTTACTTGTATTTATTAAAGACACTGGGCCTCATTTAGTATTTGGCTATATTTCCTTTGGAAATACTACCAAAGTCATATATTGTCACAGCATGCACTAAACATGATAAAAAGTCATGCACCCCCTTTATATATTGTGCATTTCAGACTCCCATTAGACTCCATGGAGATTGCTTATTTCCACATGCAGTAATTATCAAATGTGGTAATTGTAATGGATTCTGGGCCCCTGCCATGGAATGTGCAGGGGACAATGCACAGAGTTTTGAAGTGAATCCTCATTTCGCCGCCTACTGAGAGGTCAAATAGCTGGGATGATGTGCCCATGTCTTTTAAATCTCTGAAGAAATATAGTTGCCAAGGCATGGACTCTTTGTAGCTGTTTAAGAGGACATTTGGGATTTCCAAGTACAGGGTGTTGGGGTAATCTAATCCAATCACAGGCATTGTTCTGCATGAAGGTTAGATAGAGCATGATGTGCCAGATCATTCAGAGTTCGAAGGAGTAGCTCCTTACTTTGGCTTTCATGTGTGGTTCAGTTGTGAGGCGACTTTCCATCACAAATCTGAGATTTTTTACCATTGTCATAGGCAAGGCACATTTTCCCAGGCCAGGGGATTGCTATGGGTTTTGGTAGTGCTTTGTCATGAATCATAAGCTTGATTTTGGTTGGGCTGAGTTTAGGTCTCTTTGTAGTTATAGTTACTGGAGGCCACATACACAAGGCATGTCCTGTTACTTGTCTTTTGTGTTGCATTGACGCATATGAGGTCTGAGGTCATTTCTAGTAGTGCTGTCATTTGAAGAGTAAATGCAGGAGAATGGATCCATAGGGATCCCACCTTGTCAGGCTAGGGAAACCTGAAAAGGAGCATGGGTTTTGTTTCAGTTTTCTCAGTCACAGTCAAGGTGATACAGCGCAGATTGATTCCTTTTACTCCCATGTCCTCTCGCCCTTTTTTAGAAGAATCTGATCATTGCTTTAAAAGCAATGTTGGAAATGTTTAGCCTGATGGGCATGCTAGGTGAGTTGGTGCACACGTTGTTGTTTTGGATATCCAATATTGCGCATATTGTGATTTCCCTTCATCTCTATTGCCCGTTTCATTGTTGTAACTCAGGCAAAAGGTCATTTTTGACATGATCCTGTGGCTGTTTGTATATTCATTGCTTGAGGAGCCTGGCAGTGAAACACGTTGCAATTGGTTGGTAGGTTACTAGTTTGTTGGGATCTGCCATGGGTTTCTGATCAGAGATTTGACGAAGGCTTAAGGGATGATCCATTACTTGGAGCAGTGGAAGCTGATTTTGAAGGCGGGGTTGTTTAGATACTATTTGGCAGATGTTGGGAGGAGACAGGTATTCTGTCAGGCCTGCTGGATTGCTAGTGTTGTTGATGGAGAGGAGATCATGGGTTGACAAGGGATTTAAAGCTGATAGTGTTGTGTAGGTGTTTGTGTATGTGCCATCTGCGTTGATTGTGGAGAACCTTGTCCTTTCCTGTCCAGGTGGTCTTGAATTCCAAGAATGTTGCTACTGAAGTTGTTGCAATGAATATGTGGCTCTCTTGTGACAGTGTTGATGTTGTCTTGCATGCTGTAGGGTTTTTGAATTTGTGAATGATTCATTGCTTGCTCGTTGTAGCCTTCCCTCATCCCAAGCTACCATAACGAGGGGTACGAGGCGTACCATTCATGTTGTGCCTGTTACACATTTATGATTGATGTCAGTGCTGGATTAGTAGTGGTTTGGGGCTGATTAGGAGTTTACAAACCACTACTCATCCCTGTACTCCTTCAGAGCAGTATTTATGCTGTCACAAGCACGATGTGGTGCTAAGCAAGGCATTAAACAAGCACGATTTGCAGTGAGACCTTTCTAGAGTTCGGTGTCAAGGAAGTGAATTCAGGGTTAATCTTATGTGGTCATAATGGTTCATGCTGAAGATGATTTGGGTACCACTGTTTCATACTCATTGCAGTTTCATTAAATATTTTATTCATGAACCATATACATACAAACTCGTTATAATAATCTAAGCACGATGATAAAACACTGCAAAGGCCAAATAAACAACAATATTTTGCTGAGGGTGCAGGAGGTGGAATGTGTTCCTTTTTCTTAACAGCAGTTTATTTGTGGAATGAATGTGAGGTCACAGTCTACTAGGGTGCACTTTTGAGTGGATTCAATGGTGGGTTGAGAGAGACTAGCGCCAGATAAGGTACTGTTGTAATGTGCTTTGTGTGTCTAGTGTTTTTGGAAGAGCGAGAGATGTGTTGTGATGTGCTTGTAAGTGTAAGCTGGAACATGTTATGTCATGTGGAATGTTATGGTGTGGATGAGATAATGTTTGTGTTGAGGGTTCCATGCCCAGGGAGTTAGAGAGCCCTTGCCTGGGTGATGGGTGTCTGTGTTTGTCCTATGCAACTGTTCCTGTAAAGTTGACCTAAGAATATGTAATAAACATAAAGGAACCTAACAAGAAGTCCAAGGAGGTCACGTTATTACAGGGACTAACGAAATTAATGGCGCCTGACTTCCCGGCTGCCGGACTTGGAATAGCCCGGTGGCACCTGGAAGTCAGGCGGCGGTAATTTTTTACGGGTCTGGCGGCAAGCTGCCAGTAGCACCAGCAGGGTTACCGCCAGACCCGTAATGAGGCCCAATGTCCTACTTGCTGTTGACACGTGTCTAAATTCAGTAGGATCTGATTGGTATTGGCATACATATGGTAACCAATGTCAGGGATTTTGCCTAGTTGTGCCATTTAGATATTAAATGGAAGAATCAATGAGCATAACCTTGAGGGGGAAAGCCCACATGTATGAGGGCATACCTGTGCTGATAATGGCAGCAAATCCCCTCATGAAGTCCTATGGGACTCCATGCATGGGGATTTACACCGTCACTCCGGCACCCGTAATCCATCAGCGATGCTGCCGAACCGAGTGCCAGAATCAGTAACTACATTTGCTGGTTATCTGGCGGCTGTACCACCAGGATACCGGCAAACTCAGAATGAGGCCCTGTGTCTTCTACTTCTCCTTTTCTTGTTATTCAAATAGACTTGGGGCTCATTACAAGAATGGTGGTGTGATAAAAAGTGATTGTAATGCAATTACTATCACTTTTGCTGTTACCACCATACTATGAGTTTGGCAAAGACTGTGCAAGTCTACCAAAAGTGAGTTTCCTTTTACCAACTCTCTACTCCGTATTGCTTACCTACACACCAAAAGGAGACATAAAACATCCACGGTTGTATCCTGATCTATGGATAATCACCTAAAAAAACAGAAAAAGAAAAATCAAAATGGGGTGCCTTGTGTATCCCACATCTAGGAATGCAAGAGCAGCCCTGCCACGATCAATGGCTCTAAAAGGGACTCACCATTAATTGGCAGTCAGTCCAGATCAGGTTTCTTTCCAGTGGCTGGACTTGTATACATCCTCCACCCCCAAAAAGCAGTACTCGTTCCAGAAACCTTAGAGTCCTCTTCAATACATGACTTGACATTTTACGCTAAATTAATGCAATGGCAGAGTGCACATTTCCAACTACACATGCCATGTGAAATCACCCCAATGTTCACTCACACCATTACAGTGGACTTAGTCCTTGCCTTATTGCTGTCTCTCCTAGACTACTGTGACAGCATTCCCTAGCACCTTCTTGAGAAACACCGTACACAACTGCAGCTAGTTGAAAAGTGTGCAGCAAAACTCATCCTTGCTCTGAAAATTCTGACCACAATAGTCCAGTTCCACAATGTTTACACAGGCTCTCAGTGCTGCAATGCTTGACCATCTAAGCATCCCAACCACAGTTGCAATGCTCCCCAAGCCTACAATCCTTATAAGAAAAACTCATCTCCGAAACATGCAATTATGGATGTAATTTGTCCAGCTCAGTGGAACAAACGTTGCCCTGGATTGAGACTACAACAAAACCAGCTGACTGTTCTTTTTCCCCAAGCCTTCACAATGTTAGGGACATGATCTGGAATGTGGCATGTTGTGTTGCCGCAATCGTTCTCCTGAAATCCCTTCAGTAGTTCCTGCCACCTCTCCTCTACTCTCCTTTCTTCTTCCCTTGGCTCCAGGAAGTGGCTGACAAAGCGACATGTACAACGCAAGGCAGGAAGGCCCTTAGAACCTCATTTCCAGGGCCAATTCCATATCAATCCAACAGCAAGGGGGACATGAAGGTGAATGAATACACTTAAATGATCATTATATATCATTTAATAATTCTATGTTGCCGCAAGATGCTGGCTTCAACACAAACATATTACAGAACGCATGTTATGCACAATCTCAAATGAAACAAAAAACACAAGGAGAGAAAAGAAAATAGTGTAGAGAAATGTGGTGAAAAAGTGTCAAGATGGCGAACAAAGAAAAAGCAAAATACACCTAGTATTGTTAACACACATATCCTATACTGTTCAATCAGGCTTCAAGGTGGATGCACTTCTTGAATCACAGTCTAGTATGTGGTCGCAAATTCCATGTCAACCAATTTTTTCTAAACAGAAATACAGCCATATGTAATAAATACAATCATATGAAATCATGGTCTACTAGGTGAGACAAGGTATAGTTCCCATTATTGTCTTATACACATGGAAATCTTGAGCGCTAAATAAACTCCTAGTTTCAACTCAATACCCGGATAGGGCTAGTTTTATTCAGGACTGGTCACCTGTTCTACAATGAATAGACAGTGAATATATGTCAATAGCCATGAGTGAAATGACATCAGTGTCAACTAATGTAACACACTATGTAAAAATTGTATATAGCACTGGGTGCACTTATTTCAATGACATTAAGCATGTGCACAGAGTTCTAATGGTGTCCAAAGATCACCCACTGAGCCCTGTAAGGAAAAATGACAGAAAACACCCATGAGGGTTGTAAGTCAGAAATTAAAGTGCCTAATTCGCCGGTTTTATGTGGGAAGAACAGGGGTGAGGGGGAGGGCAAAAGGGAAAAGGGGAAGGTAAGGAATAAAAAAGTTACCAAAAAAAAGGTTACTCACACGCCGGCGTGACCGAATGGTCCTTATAAGAGATGGACATGTCCCACTGGTGTCTCTGCAACCTTCAAAAATATATTTAGTTCACATTTTGTTTAAAAACATCCAAAAACTATGTAGAAGAAGTAGAAGAAGTAAGCAATAAAACAACTGTAGAAAGACAAAATAAATGCCGCAGAAACAAAATAGTGTCCCATCGGACAGGCAATATTCTCATATCTTAGGTTGTCAAATATGATTTGTGGATCCGACATGAAGGTCCCAGGTGGCGCCTGCTGTCCTTACCTTAACTTTGAATTCACCAATGGTTTTGTAATTGGATTTGTAATTTATTTGAGTCTGCGGTTATAATCAGGCAGCCTTTATGAATAACATGTGCGCAAGGTCTAGACTATAAATTACTCAGATGGAATTTAAATTAATGGAAGAAATGCCGCAGAATGCTTTATGTCCTTGTTTCTTTTTCATTGTATTGACATACTTAATTTATTCTGTATTCCTTGGAAACTATATTTCCTCTGTGCTTTGAGAACCTGCCAAAGATGTTCATTAAAAGCGCATCCTGAACTTGAAATCTGCATAAGTGCAGGGTCTCATCTCCTCATTAGAATAAGTGCCAGTACGTGGTTTCTGGGAGTTCCCACATCGGTTGAGTGACTTTACTAACGAGGTATAATAGGGACTTCCTGGATATGCGCAAGAGCATGCCTCGTTCTCCTGAGTGCAAGGACTTTGTCTCTGTGACCTCCAGCGTATACCCAAGCAAGGCACAGCTACTGCTATATAATTAGTGAAGTTAGAGATCCTCTTTTATTTCCCATGAGGACAGAAACGCAGTGGGGCTCATTACAAGTTTAGCGGTATTACCTAGGATAATGCCACAACACGTAGTTACCATTACCGCTTGTGGGTATTTAGAGTTCTAAGATCTTATTAGGTATTCCACATTTTGGAGTCCCATGGTCCCATTGGGGACATACAATAAAGGTGGTATATGGACACTTGCGGTAATACTCCATGAGTCCATACCGCCGTTGTAAGTGAAGGTAGAAGTTTCACTTGCAACTTAGTGTGCGTGTGGTCCATGTGGACCAGGATTGTCCAACTCTAGGCCTCGAGGGACAGAAACCTTACAGGTTTTAGGGATGGCCCTCATTAATATTCATGAGACGAAATTTCCATACATTTAAGAATCGTTGTGTGCAAATTTATCTCATGAATATTAATGAGGGGGGTCCTGAAAATGCCACATGGATCTGGCCCTCGAGTCCTGCAGTTGGACATCCCTGATTGTGGACAAACCAGGCATGGTTCCTCAAGGTTCACTTTTCTGGTGGGGGAGAATGGCCGATTGAGTGGGAAAATTGGCTGGTCAGCCCCATTGACGTGGCATTCATTATAAGTAACCACCTCATTTTCTGTGATCTGGACCCAGGAGTTTCCATAGAGTGCCATCACTGGAATACTGTACAGAATGTGTGGTGCCACGTTCCTCCTGAAGGCCATGCCCTGTTCTTCTGCAAGGCAATTCCAGGCACCTGCATGAGGCCACAGGAGCATGGAGAATCAGAGGGTGTCAATAGGGCCCTATAAACCGAACATTGGGGTACATAGCAGAGAAGAGGGACACTGAAAAAAATCCCTACGTTAGAACGGCTTGCACGAGCCATACCAGAAGCTGTATGTAAACAAAAAAAGAAACTATCAGGAAGAAAACTCAGTTGCTGCACAGCAGGTCCCTCCTAGGGTACAAGCTCATGCAGTAAGTTTAGCAAAAGAACCTTGCTATTTCTCTGCCAAGACACTGGGTCCCATTATGAGTTGCACAGCAAGAGGAAAGCAAGCCATATTAGAACAATTCCTGTTTTACCGTTCTGCACAATTATGGATTTTGCAAACCATGCTTGAGAAAACACAACTGTACACATGTTATTAACCTCCAAAAGAAGAAAGGGAAAGTTGCCATTGAGAGAAACATGCATTTAAGCAAAGGCTACAGGCTACACACAAATATCTGAATACCTCCATAGATCTCAGGAGGCCTGCTTGTAGGGACAACTAATAAAAAAGTAACTCAGACATCCTTCTAACTTACTATTCACTATTTTCTTTCAAGGAATACATTGGGATTAAGTCAGAGTTACTCCTGCTATCTTCTTTTGAATTGAATCAATTAGCCTCTCCCCAGAAGTGTGTCAAGAATACATCCTAGTTGCTACCAGTAATATCTTGGTGAATCAGACCCATAGTTTGTACTCAGTCACATTGCAAGAGGAATCAAAATGATTGGCAGCAGTAAATGTTTTCTAGCCTGCCACTTCACTTAATAGTGATCTGGATGCAAAGTCACTGCTGAGTTTGGAAATGCTGAAGCCCACTAAAGCAAGTAATGCTGGAATGTTGGTTATCGATTTTCACAAGTACAGTAATGTATACTAATTTCTCAAAAAATCACAGGATCTCAGGTTGTCCCCTGTCAGGTTTCAAATGTTCAAATAGAACTATGTGCTAGTGTTGTTTTACATTCCTATAAACAACTTGTGCAGTCGTTTTATTTTTTCTCTGTAAAATATGATTACATGTACCAGCAGGCAAAGTGAAGGGAGTATGAAACTGGGGACTGGCAGGTCATCTAATATCCGAAATGGTGAACCATAGGATCTTTTTAAAACAAGGGCCACTGATCATGGCAAGAATCCATGGACACTGATCACTTTGGGGTATTTGGAGGCACCAGGGATACAGAAGAAGGCCATGACCTGGAACCGGGGCCACTGGCCACTGCAGGTTCAGGGGGAGGGGTAAGGAGACACTTTATTTATTTATTTATATTTATTCCAATTTGTAGAGCGTGCAACAGCCCGGGGGCATCGTGGCGCTTGTTACACACAGAATACCCAGTTTCAGGCAAGGTGAACAGTAGCAATTTTGAATACAGGCATTAACAGGAGAAAACATACAATGGGTTAGATGAAGAGGGAAGTTTTGAGGGTTTTTTTCGGAAGGCAAGGAGAGAGTTTTCAGCTCTGATGTCTGAGGGTAGAGCGTTCCATAGCTTGGCAGCTATGTAGGGGAAGCCTAACCCACCAGCTTTAGCCCTGTTGATGTGTGGGATGAGTAGTTGGTTAGTGAGTCCTGGTTGGTCGTGTAGAGGTAAATCTTATGGTCTCTGATAGATATGATGGTTGTTAAGACGGATTTCTGAACTCTGTCCTGGTGGCGCAGAAGTTCAGAAGGCCAACCTAATTACTTGGAACAGGGTAACCTCTGGACGAGCCAGACCAATCAAGGTAGCGATCGCGGCGGTCAAGACTAGGTCTCAAGAGGGGTGAGGGTGACTGAAAGCCCGCAATGAGCACACAAAGCAAGATCACTTACAAACTACTCCAAACAGTTGTTATATTAAAAATATATACACATTTATTTCAAGGCCTTTAAAACAATGACCGTAGCGAGAAAATCACAATATAACGATAGTAAACCAACACATACCATATCAACACAATATATATACAAATACAACCAGTCTCAAGCGTTATATGCACGAAATGTGTAGTCCACCTAAAAGGGAGGGAAAACAGGCAGTGCGAAATAATGCTTAGACCCAGTTCACCTTCAGAGGCACCTAACTAGATGGAAGTCCGAGCCCTGCGAAGAGTGGAGCCTTGTGCTCAAAAGTACCTGCACGCGCTGGTGCCAACGGGCAAAAGGAGAAGCTCTTCGAGGGAAATCAGGCAGTTCAGTTTAGTGCACAAAAGAAGAAGAACAAGTTCCGCGACTCAAGCGCAGCCTCCACAGTGGGCAGAAGCAGAGCGCGAGTACGGAAAAGGGTGCTGTTTTACACAGCGGGGAAAAGCAATGGGCTCCTGCAGGAGGGCGACCAGATCCTAGCTATGCTACTCACCGGTCCCCGATGCAAGCAGACCCAGGCTTCTCCGTGTCAGTTTCAGCAGCTGGCAGGTTCAGAAGAGCAGGGAACGCCTAGTCGTCGTGTTGAGTAAAAAGACGTCCCAATCGAAGAAACCTGCACAGTTTGTTACCACAGCAGGGCAACGGAGTGGCCGTGTGTATCTGAGCCAAATGTACACTACTCACTTCAGACTTGGGAACGCCAAGTGTACGAAGCGTGTGAGAGTGACAAGGACTCGAAATACTACACAACCTGGCGGCGGTTACAGAGCAAGACTCCCGTGTAAGATGGTCAGTCAGCTGGATGGCCCAGAGACGCTTCCGAAGGCTTACTGGCAGGAGTTGGTGAAGATGCCGAGAATAGCTGTTCCCGCTATTCCAAGGGTCGAAGTACCAGTACAGGCCTTCTGGTTCGATCGAAGGTGAAAAGGGTTTCACAAGGCGACAGCAGTGCAGAGGAGAAGTCCTTCAGCGGGTCCCCAGCGATTCCTCGGTCCAGCCTCTTGGTTGCAGGATACTTGGCTCCTGTATTCCTTCGTTCGTGAGAACTCAGGAGATCGACATGGTAGTGGTGTTTCCAGCCCCCTCTTATCCACGGTTCCCTTCGCGCCAAAACGGAGGGGACCCAATGGGAGATCCGCTCATCAACACTCACACCATTAGTGGACCAATCACGGACCACGGTGGTCCCAGGCATTCACACCACCCTAGACTCTCTGGCACCCAGGATGTGTATTGGGACCAGACATCCCAGCCCACATCCTGGAGGCACACACAAGACATGTAGAAGCCCGCGAAAGCATCCGTGTTTCGCGGGAAAGTACATGCCCAAATAAGGAAGGCCCCGGGTCGGCTCGACCTGGGGAAGGTGAAGGGAGCAAGACGATCAGCGGACAGGACAAAGGAGCCTCGTGGTCTGGCCATTTTGGGAGCCAGGCCACCATTTTGGGTTAAGCGCGAGAAACGCGCTTAGAACGCCAAAAGGAGCTCAAAACACAAGAAACGATCGCTGCCACCATTCCCGTCCCTGAATCACTTGCACCGATCAGATACAATCCTAAACGAGTATCTAGGGCCTGTAGAAGGCTAGAGACCCAAGAGAGCTGTAACTTAGCTTACAGTGCCCTCTTGTGTCATGTTGCACGAAAGCCGCAACATGATAAAAGAAACTACGGGAAACAGCGTTCCCCGGTACTGACTGTCTTAAGGGCATGAAAGGAGCGAAAGCCCAGAGGAGTGCGGCAGAAGGCTGCACTTCTCTGGCAAAGTCAAGAACAAGGTGAAAAACAACAGCAAAAAGTTTAGGGGTTGCCACATGGAAGGAAAATTACCTACAATTACGAAATCTTTCCTAACACTGGTGCAGTGAGGTTGAGGCATTTGTGGGTGAGGGTTTTAAATGTGATGTGCTCTTTAACCGGGAGCCATTGAACTTCCTGTCTGGCAAGAGAGATGTGTCCCTTTTGGGAAGGCTTAGTGCGGCTCTGAGCACATTGTTTTGCATGACTTGGAGTCGTTTTGGGTTTTGTGTAGATGTACCTGCTAGGAGGGCATTACAATAGTCAAGTTTTGCATCAATAGTGGCTCTGGCTATTGATAGAGAGTTAGGTTTGGATAGGTATGGTTTTATTGCGTTTATGAATTTGGTGGTATGTGCTGAGGTGGAGGTGATGGTGCTGACCTGCCTAGTCATGGACAGAGTGGAATCTATGTAGACCCCTAGAGTCTTAACAGATGTGGAGACAGGAATGATTGTATCATCAATGGAGAAGTTGGAGTACAGTTTGTCAAGCTTGGCTAATGCATTTCTTTTACCTCGTATGATGGTTTCGGTCTTCTCCCCATTGTATATAGTATGGAGTGCTTTGGCGTCTCTACTGTAGGAGCTGGTGAGAGGTAGACGTACCTGAGTATCGTCAGTGTAGTTAGTATATACGATACCTAGGGCGTTAAGCTTGTCGAAGAGGGGCTTCGTGAACAAGTTGTACAAAGTGGGTGCTGTGCAGGAGCCGTGTGGGACTCCACAATGGATGGTGGTGGGGGCTGCATTGGCTATGTTGGAGAATACCTTCATTTCCCTGCCTTCCAAGAAGGAGGTGACCCAGACCACTGCTTCTTTGGAGAAGTTAGCTAATTTGGTGAGGTGTGAGGTGAGTGTCTTATGATCCACCAGATCAAAAGCTGCTGACAGATCTAGGAGTAGCAAGAGGGTTGGCTTGCCTTTATCCATGATTTGGGTGATCTGATTTTTAAGGTCCACCAGAGCTGTTTCAGTACCGTGTCCTTTGCAGAACCCAAATTGCCTAGTCCCGAGAATAGAGTGGGTTTCAAGGAAATGTTGGATTTGGCAATGGGCAGCTTTGTCCAGGATCTTGAGGAGGAAAGGCAAAATGGTTAAACGACGATAGTTATTGGGCTGTGCGGGCTCTAGTGTATCCTTTTTTAGAAGGAGGCGTACCATGCTTCTTTGAGGCTTGCAGGGATAATACCAGTTCTGAAAGAGGCATTAATGAATGCTGTCAGTGCAGGGCAAGGAGGTCAGCGCAGTCTTTAATGTGCTTAGGTGGACAGATGCCCCCTTTGCACACGGAAGGTTTAAGGTTTTTGAGGAGGTTGATGACTTCCTGTTCAGTGATGGCTCTAACATAGAAGAGAGGTGTATTAGTGTTAGGTGGATGAGGGGGGTTTGGTATTTTGGGCCCAGTATGGTAAGGTAGGGCTTTATAGTGATCCCAAATTTATTTTTGAAGGCGATCAATTTTTGTTAGCATGGCAGATTAAATACTATCACACCAGGCTTCATCTTTGATGATCTCGTCTGGGGTATTAGGAGGTGAGATGAGTTCATTAAAGATAGCAAAGATTTCCTTTGATTGTGAGTTGGCATTAGAGATTTGGACATTGAAGGAGTTGGCTTTAGCTTTGGTGATAGCATCTTTGTACTGGCGGGAGATTAAACAGTTCTTAGTATTGTCGCTAGGGTTGGTTTGCCAATTTTTCAGTGCCTCCCTTTTGCAGGAGCGTAGTGACTGTAGTTCTTCAGTAACCCAGGAGTTGGTGTGTAGCGACTTTCTTTCCTTTTTGCATTCAAGTGGCGCTATGGAGTTGATGGCTTTAGAGAGGGTATCTTTGTAGATGTCCGCTAGAGTGTTGAGATCATTAGAGAAAGGGGGGCTAGTGCTGGGATATTAAGGTAGGGGCGAAGGTTGTCCTGAGTACATTTTTTGGAGCTTCTCACGTGGGCAGCGGGGGCAGTCGTGAGGATTTAAGGGGTGGAGGTGATGGGTAAGGTGAATTCAATACAGTTGTGATCGGTCCACGGCAGGGCTGTGTTAGATGTGATAGAGGTGAGACAATTATGATCTGCAACCCAATCAAGGGTGCAGCCTTTGATGTGTGTGGGGCTTGAGACTTTTGGTGTGAATCCTAGATCGTTAAGCTCTTTAGTGAGGGTGGCAGCAGCTTTGTCTTTTGGAGTAATTGAACCCTAGGTTTAGGTCTCCAAGAAGTAGGGTCTTATTAGAGCCTTTCATGTTATGGCTGAGTAGATGGATGAGGTGTCCTTGGAAGTCTGATCGGAGGCAAGGGGGGCGATATAGTATGTGTATGTTGATGGTGCTATTAGGGGACAGTGAAAGCTTAACAGATAGAATGTCTGAGTTGCTGGCCCATGGGTGACTGATTAGTCTGATGGAGAGGGCTTTTTTGAAGATGAGGGCTACTCCTCCTATGCGGGCTGGTCTGTCTTGTCTGAAGATAGTATAGTCTGGTGGGAGTGCAAGAGCGACGGCAAGGTCGGAAGCATCATGTAACCAAGTTTCTGTGATGGCCAATAGGTCAAGGTTGTGGTTTGTTAGGAGATCCTGACTTTCTAGGGCTTGGCCCTGGAGTGAGCGAACGTTCAGGAGGGCACATTTAATATGTGGTGTGGGCATATTTTCGTCTCAATGATTGTAGGGATACTGACTGTGTCTAGCGAAGTGCGCAGCATTAGCAAAGGTGTGGGTGTATGTTTTTGTACGAGAGTGCGTTCGATGTGTGGGGTGCACCTGTGGAAGGAGCGGGAGCATAGGCGTAGATTTCGATGGGCTATGAGAATAGGAAGGCAGCTGAGATTAGGTGGTTGAGTACAGGCTCTAAGTCTAGTGCGTCTGCAGGATAGTAGACATGTGGCATCTGTGTGTGAGTATAGAGGCTGTTGAGTGGTGGTGTAAGTGGGCATGGTGGCATGTAAGAGGGGTGCAGGAGTGGTATGGTGCAGTGGTGGTTGAATGTAGGAGGAATTAGTGAGTGTTGTGGTATGGTGGTGTGTGGATAGAGTGAGTAGGAGGGCAAGTGCTGTGGTAATAGTTGAAGGGCAACAGCTGTGGATCTTACAGAGGAACTTATTTGAGACTTTTGGCAGCATGATGTGCATTAAAACAGTAGAAAAACAGCAAACAGTAGGCATACAGTGTTAGGGAGTGCGGGTATAAATGAGCAACAATGGTTCAGAAGTTAAACAACGAAGCAGTAATTAGCACGGTAAGCAATGTAAACATAGGTATCACGTACATCTATCTAGGACACAGGTACATTGAGAGGATATGGCATTTATCATTTAACTCAAAACATAACAACGAATGGCTAGTCATGCAGGCAGTTATAATGTGTGTAGAAATATTTTGACTCAGCAGACTAATAGGCTAGTTGTAAGGTGTGGCTGTAGCATTTAACTGTGAGCGCTAGGCAATTGCATCTGCAGGGTAGCGTACAGGTTGTGGGCTAGGGGCAGCATTAGTACATTGTATATGGTTTGCCACTAGATGTACTGGCAGATGGGGAATAGGCATACCAAGTCTGACGGACGGTGTACGGTACTGGAGTTGGGTTCCACAGATGAGGCATTCACTTGCGTTTGGAGGTGTTGCAAAAAGTGTTCCAGAGTTTCAGGGTTAGAGCGAGTGTTAATACACTGGGAGTAAGACCAAGTTGGTGGGTATTAGCGTGCCCAGGCACAAACAGGGGCAAACAGGGCCTTGCTCTTGCGGGGCTTCCTGATTAGAGGGCCGGCTTCCGCCTGCTAGCAGGGTTTGGAAATTCAAATGCTAATGTTGCTAAGCAACAAAATTAACAAAAATGGTGGGCGGCTATTTTGAGAGGATTCCTTCTTGTGAATTCGGAGCCTAAAGGCTGCAATGGGCAAAGATATCAGCAATGGTGCACGGGCAGCGTGCTCACCTGGAGACATCCACAGGTGATTGTGCTAATGTAGCTGCTCTTGAGACGTTAGGCGATGATGTCACGGCTGCTCTTGCAGTTCCGTGTTAATTTCTCTGATGACTCTGCAGCGTTGCATGCATCAGCATGTCCTCTGGAGGATGCCGGTGGAGAGCAGGGCTCCTGCCCTCTCAGGTGCTGAGGCTGGAATGAGGTTGTGGGCACAGAGGGCAGGGGCAAACAGGGCCTTTCTCTCACAGGCCATCCTGACAAGAGGGCCGGCTTCTGCTTGGCGTCGGGGTTTGGGAATACAAATGCTAATGTTGCTTAGCAATGAAATTAATAAAAATGGTGGGTGGCCATTTTGAGAGGATTCCTCCTCATGAATTCGGAGCCTATAGGCTGTAGGGGGCAAATATATCAGCAATGGTGCACAGGCAATGTGCTCACCGGGAGAGATCCACGGGTGATTGTGCTGATGTAGCTGCTCTTGAGACGTAACACGATGATGGCACGGCAGCTCCTGCAGTTCCGTGTTAATTTCTCCAAAGACTCTGCAGCGTCGCATGCATCAGCATGTCCTCTGGAAGATGCTGGTGGAGAGCAGGGCTCCTGCCCTCTCAGATGCTGAGGCTGGAATGATGTTGTGGGCATAGGGGGCAGGGGAAAACAGGGCCTTGCTCTTGCGGGCCTTCCTGACAAGAGGGACAGCTTCCGCCGGCCGGCGGGGTTTGGGAATTCAAATGCTAACGAAATTAACAAAACTGACAGGCGGCCATTTTTAGAGCATTCCTCCTTGTGAATTCGGAGCCTAAAGGCTGCAAGGGGCACAGATATTAGCAATGGTGCACAGGCAGCGTGCTCACCTAGAGAGATCCACAGGTGATTGTGCTAATGTAGCTGTTCTTGAGATGTTAGGCAATGATGGCACGGCTGCTCCTGCAGTTATGTGTTAATTTCTCAGAGGACTCCTCAGCGTTGCATGCATCAGCATGTCCTCTGGAGGATGCCGGTGGAGAGCAGGGCTCCTGCCCTCTCACGTGCTGAGGCTGAAATTACTTCATACAGTCACTGGCATCTGGCCATGTCCAGTGGCAATAAGTGTCAGATGTGGATAGCATCTTGCCAT
Organism: Ambystoma mexicanum; assembly: GCF_040938575.1. NCBI lineage: Eukaryota > Metazoa > Chordata > Amphibia > Caudata > Ambystomatidae > Ambystoma > Ambystoma mexicanum. The sequence continues at coordinate 961,744,269 of NC_090929.1, read as the reverse complement.
GGCTTCAGAACATAGCCTCTTGCCACTATGGCTGGCTTGGGGAGAATGGAACCTAGCCAAATGGCCATATCCCAAGATAACTCCCATTATGAGTGGCTTGGATGATTCTGGGACCTGGTGTCATGCATCCATGGAAGATATGGGATCATTGGCGACAACATTAAACTGTTCCATCACGTTCTTGCCGTTGTTTCAGTCAGCGGTCTAGTTGTCGTATCCAAGATGGCCACTGCCAATCGGCATATGTGGACACAGTATCTGCGGCTCGGTGCGTTGCACCTTGGATTCCTCTGTGCGCTTCGCTCCTGTGCAGTTTTCCTGGACAACAACTTCCTGCCTACCATTGATCTGGTTGTGAGCACCTCTCAAGTGTTCATTGCCCTCTCACTGCGTGGACTAGCACCTTTTGTTGCATTAGTTTTCCCTTCCTGTTTTTTCTCCTTTTTTTCTCCCCACTTCGCGGCTAGTCCACGTCTGTTTACTTTATCTGTCTTCCTCTCGACCTTCTTTCAGTGTGCATTCTGCACGTTGTTTTCCCCTGTTCCGTCGTTTCTTATTTCTGACTTACCTTTTGGACTCGCTCTCTGTTGCCCACTCTCCGGAGCCTCTCGTTCTTTTTTGGAACTTTACAGTAGTCATTCTCGGCGGAACCTTCCGCTTGCTGGTTCTTCTACTGCCACCTGCTAAAATCATCTGGCAATTGTGATCCCCATTGAGACCACCACCTTGGAAGTAGCCGGATTCTCATCATCGCTACCAAGTCTCCTCAGGCCACTCCACTGCAAGTCCGGACTGTGATCTTTAGACATACAGGGTTTTTCAGCCAGGAGGCTTTTCCCTGTTTGAGGAGGCTAGCTCCAAGGGAGTCCACACTGTTGGGGATCTTCCTACTGACAGCGTGGCATCCACGGAGAAAGACCTTATTTACTAAAAAAAAAGGACAAGAAAGGAAGCTTCAAACTCAAGTCACCTCGAAGAATGAAGAAGGATCTTGAAGAAAGCTCCACTGAAGACCCAGGTGAGGAGGAAGGGAGGGAGGTTTCTTCAGATTCTGACACCTGGCCAAAAACGCATCTCATAGCCAAATTGATAACTGGACATTTCCACAATCCCGAGCCCATCCCTTGCCCCTCTACATCGCCCGCTATGTAAACTAGTTTCAATGGGTGTCCACTATAACCTTTTCCCTTAAAATACCCAGATCATCTTCTCCTTTTCCTGATTTGTATCTGCTTTCACTGAATGCATAACCAACTGCTTCACTGTCATCTGTTACTGGATGGCTCTGCATTGGTGTCCGGTCAAATGGTCGAAAATAAAAGATCGAATGACCATTTGATCGAAAGTCAAATGGTCGGAAAAAAATGGTCAAATTTGTTTATTTATTTATTTATTCATATATTTGTTTTGTTTTGTTTGGTAAAAAAAAAAATTGAAATAGAAAAATGGGGGTTGGGGAGAGAACCCCCCCATAAAAAAAAATGTAAAAAAAGAAATCGACAATTTTTTCGACCATTTGACTCTCGATCAAATGGCATTCGATCATTTGGTTTTCGACCAAATGACCTACAACGCTCTGCATTGGCTTGTGATTAACTATTCCAAGTCGAAAGCCATCTTTCTCCTAGCTTCCACCTGAACTCATCATACCTTCTACATTTGCTCACAATTTTGGTGGCCTCTTTGATAGAGACCGGCATCTCCTCCAATTCATCACAGAACTGCCATCACAGCCATGCTCAACAGTAACACCATAAGAAGAATCTGCTAACGCCACACACAGAACTCAACTAAAACTCTGATGTCTACCCTGCTGCTCAGTGAGCTGAACTACTGTGTGAGCATACTTCATGGTCTTCCCCTTTAATCCTGTGCACCCTGCAACAAAGTTCTCAACTTAGTCACATAAATCCATTTTAATGTATCTAAATCATCCAGACCTCAACCTACAGTAGTAACCAGACAGAATGTCCCTTGTTGCATAATTATCCCCTTTTGAAAATCTGGCTCATTGTCGTTAAATCTATACATGGCTTGGACCCATAACTTACTGACTGCAACTCAATGTACACTCCGCCTCAAACTCTGCATCACTCTTCTGCCAACAACCGATCTCTATGGTGTTACCCAGTGTGCAGTAAAAAAGTCGAAAACATTATGTCGAATGTCATAATGTCGAGAAAAAAAATGTCGAATTTTTTTTTTTCTCAAATGTTTTATTTTTTATTCACATGTTTCTTTTGGGTTCCGCAAGTAAAAAAAAGGGGTAAAAATTTTTTTTACAAAAAACAGAGGGGTTGCTGAAGCACAGCATATCAACACAGTAACATTTCAGCCAGCCGGTTCCTTCCATGCCAGTGAAGTCAGTCAGATCCATTTCGAACAAAAAACAAACAACAAATAGACATTCTAAATTTTTTTTTCGACTTTTTTTTCTCGACATCATGACTTTCGACATAATGTAATTCGAAATGATCACTATAAACTGTGTTACCTATATTCCTTTCTCTGCTTTTCATCCTTTTCACTGCTTGCACCACTATCCTGATATACGACCATCAACGCCATTTCATCAGTGGAAGTGTCCATAACGACCTCAAGCACTACTTGCTAGAGAATTAAGGCGCACCCCAAATCCTCACACCATCCTTCCACAACGGACTGCCCAGCCTGACCTCTTGCAAAAGTCTTAGAGATTACATAGATTTAGATCGGATCCATGTATGTAAATTCTGTCCACAGTTAATATATATATCTATATCTATAGATATATATATATATTACATGGACGCGGTAGTGTCCATGTAGTTATGGTTAAGTTGGTGTTTCCATAGGAAGAGCACTTTTTGGGTGGCTTATAACTTCGCTCCCTCTGGACGAATCCTCACCAAACTTTGCAAAAAAGTATATGGCCCACTCTGAATTATTTTGCAAAGTTTGGAGAGGTTTGGTTTGGAGAGGTATAGGGGGGTCCCAAAACTTTTGTTTTTTCCCATAGACATAATGGGAAAAAACTTTGCGCACGGCTACAGCCTGAACCGCTGGACGGCTTTACACCAAATGTGCGGCAGGAGCGGCGGCTTGGTCCAGAAAACGTGCTTTTGCAAATTTGCTGTAAATCCGTCCAGTAGTTTTTTAAAAAATGACCAAAATGTAAGGCAAAAAAATTAGTGATATCTGTGTTCGCTTCGCGGACGGACTTCCCTGTTCGCTCCGCGGACAGCACCCTGATTGGCCCATGGGCTTGCGTCATGTCTGCGGACATGCGACGTGTTCGCTGATTGGGTGGTGTGGTGCGTGATGCGCGTCAGATTTTCTGTCACGCCCGCCATCTTGCATTCGACGACGACCGCGGACAGCGCAGTGAAACTTGAATAAAAAATTGTATTTAGTGGTGTGTGTTGGTGTGTAAGAGTGTTTGGGGAGGGTGGGATAGGTTCAATGTTGTATTTTTTTTTATGTGCTAGACGCTTTTGTTGTGTTCGATTTGTCTGCGGACAACACGGCTGTTCTGGAATGTTCGTAAATAAACAGAATGGATTTGGTGTGAAGTTGAAAGTGTTCTAAGAACACTTGTGGGGTCTTGGAATGTTACCAGGGGGTGTCCTGGAGACCTTGTGTGTATTGTTTGTTGGCAAGCTGAAAGTGTTCTAAGAACACTCGCGGTGTCCTGAAATGTTCGTACAGAAAGAAAATGGGGGTGTCTTGAGGATGCTGTCTGTATTGTCCTCTGGCAAGTTGAATGTGTTCTAGGACCTTACTTGGGTCCGAGGACATTAAAATGGTTGCAACGCTTGAATCTATCGGTGTGATATGCTGCGGTGGTTGTGGCCAGGGTATAGAATGTTGGGTGCATGGCCATTTGGCCATGTACCCAACATTCTATGGCCTGGCCACAACCACCGCTGCATATCACAGTCATATGCCATGCACCCAAGAGTCTATGCCCTGGCTAGAAGTATCGTAGCATATCACAGTCATATATCATGCACCCAAGAGTCTATGCCCTGGCCACAAGTATAGCAGCATATCACACTCATAGTGGCTAAGAACACTCGTGGGGTGTTGGAATGTTCGCAGGGGGTGCCCTGGAGACTTTGTCTGTATTGTTTGTTGGCAAGCTGAATGTGTTCTAAGAACAGTTGCGGTGTCCTGAAATGTTCGTACACAAAGAAAATAGGGGTGTCCTGAGGACGCTGTCCGTATTGTCCTCTGGCAAGTTGAATGTGTTCTAGGACCTTCCTTGTGTCCGCGGACATTAAAATGGTTGCAATGCTTGAATCTATGGGTGTGACATAGTCATATGCCATGCACCCAAGTGTCTATGCCCTGGCCAGAAGCTCTGCAGCATATCACAGTCATATGCCATGCACCCAAGAGTGTATGCCCTGGCCAGAAGCACTGCAGCATATCACACTCAGCGTGGCTTATAACTTTGGGTCAAAAACAAATTTATAAGGAACAATGTTATAAGCCAGTATGGGTGTGATATGCTGCGATGGTTGTATTTATGATGTTATACTTACTATTTGGTTTAGTAACGGGAGTCCATGTTTTTCTTGTTAATTTCTGTGATAAAAGAAAATAGCATGTTAGTATTAGTATTTTATAAAGAGTTATTACATTGTACAATCAACATTTTTTCTTTTTTTTTACCCTCATATTTAGTCAATGACAAACGGGAGTACTGTGCAATTTGCTCAGTTTCTGTGTTTGTAGCTAAAATCATTGGGTCTGTGGGAGAAAAAAAATCCATGTTGGATTAAAAAAAAAACTTTTTCTGTTATGCTACAGTTTATTTGTTTGTTTGTTTTCAGTGTTTACTTGTTGTTTCTGGCCAATGCTTTATACATTGGATTGTTCCAGTTTTTGGGAGCAGTAAGATATTAGTTATTTGTTTGGATATTGTACAGTTTTGGAGCAGTTAGATACCAGTAGGCGTATTCTAACTGTTTATTTTTTGACATAATTTCGTGGTATTGATTTATCTGTTTGAATATTTCTAAATTTTGGGACAGTTAGATACCAATTGGCGTATTCTAACTGTCTATTTTTTGATTTATTTGAGTAGTCCTAATTTATCTGTTTAGTTGTTGTAGCATCTTTGGGCAGTTAGATAGCTTTTGGAATATTGTGACAGTTTATATTTTTTTACTACAAGTGTACTTAAGGTTTAAGTACAGTTTAGTTATCAAATTTTGGTTTTAAGAACATTAAATAAGCGTTTGTAAGATTTGCTGGTAATCTCTGCTTTAGAGTAATGGTACTATCATTACATTCAAACCATCCACATTTCTTTTTTATATATGCAGTGTAGTGTCCTGAGTTGGTTGTGGCTCCTGCATGGTAGATGATACCTATTGTTGTGATGGTTTTCCTACCAAGTGATATTTGACCATGTGTGAATCCAGTCAGCTTGCAGCTGTTTTTGGTACCATCTGCATTGTAATGTAGAAGCATTAGTATTACGTATTTACTATGTGTTTGTATTACTAATGTGGAGCGATTATCAGAATTGCAGGTGGAACATAATCTAAAGTGGTTTGCATTTTGTACAATTTGCTGAAATGGAACGGATTCACAATTAGATATTGATATGTACACAAAGCGCTCATTGGGGATTTGTTCTTGTGTCACATTGTTGCAGAGAGTGCATGTATGTTTCCACATGTATGAAATCTGGAAGATTTCATTTATAGGTATGTTTTTGTTTTCCAGTACTTGTAGTAAGTACATTAGAAATTATTGTGGATCTTCCTGTGAGTTTATAGTGAATTTCACCATTCCAGCACAGTAGTCCAATTGTTGTCTTATTCCATAAACACTATACTTGTTGTCAGGATTGTTTGCTGTATTTCTGTGAAGTACTAACATTTGCAAACATATTGGGTCTGCACTGTGTAAGTAAATGTTCTCAACAATTGGTGGTAATTGAAATAGAATATTCATTGCTACATTTGCATAGCAACTTACACCAACTATATTTGAGAGTTTAAATGGACCATGTAGTTCTGTATCTGACTGCTTTTTTGGAGTTTGTCTTCCTTCTTTGAAGAAGTACCTGGTTTACTTTCCCTAATTGATCCTTTTTTGATTGTGGTACTTGATGAAGTTTTAGTTTCTTTTACTCTTTTTGGAGGATTTGCAGTGACATCCTGTTGCATTTCTGTTTGATTTAGTTTTCTTTTAAAACATTTTCCTTTTTGTGGAACAGGATATGTTTGTAGATGAGGGGTGTATAGTGAACGAAGTCTATTGTATTCTAGAATGCAAGGAATATCAGCGTTTATTTTACTTGCATCAAAGTTGATTAGAAATAGACCATCAAGTGTACGTAAGCGTGATAGTGCAACGTAGCTCATGCCTTCTTTAAAGACTGTGTTACCAATGTCTATCATTGCTTTGTCTAAGGTAAAACCTTGTGATTTATGAATGGTGACTGCGTATGCAAGAGTTAGAGAAAATTGTTCTCTGCGTACATACATGTCTTTGAAGAGAAGGAATCGAGCTGTTGAGCATCCTATTCTTTTAACTTCTGAAAGTTTGTCAAAGAGAATACTGACAAACTGAATTTTGTTGTCACGTGGGTATGTTTGAAAGCCAACAACTGTAGCCAGTGCTCCATTAACTAGTCCTTGGTCTACGTCAAAGTTACGTTTCAGCATTACTCTGCAGTTTAAGGATAATTTTAATATCTTTTCCAAGCCTGCTGTGTTTGAGATTGATTTTTCTAAAAAGTTTAGTCTTGCTGTGGCTTGGTCACACATGGGTAGTGTCATTCCATGTACATCTAGTTTGTCTGTGGCGCTAATTTCCATTATTGGTTGCAATTCTTTACTTAACATGATTTCATTGAATTTGAAACAGCTTGCAAGAGTTGGCATTAAGGCCATACAATTGACATTGTTGTGGGCTAATTGTTCCATAACATCTGTAGCACATGTATTATCACCAAAAAGTGCATGAATGTGCCGGGTTTTCAATATTGCTTCTGCTTCTCTAGAAAGTATACCAACTCTGATACTTTTTAAGATGTTGGCATAAGTGAGATCTGCAGATTGGCCCATGTTTTGTGTTAATTCTCTGTATTGGAAATGTTGCCAAAGGTTGACATTTCCAATTCTGCCAACAGTTTTACGACAGAGTTTGTGTCCTAATGTTTTAAAAATAGGCTCACCTTTTACAGGTGTCAATTGAAGAAGATCTCCGAAAACAATAATGTGTTTTCCTGCAAAGAGCTCTTCATAGTTTGTTTTGAGTACTTCCTGTAATCTGAGGTGAATCAAAGCCAACATTAGGTTGGACACCATGCTCACTTCATCTATTAGTAACATTTTCATTTGTTTTAATACTCTGCGTAGTTCCATTGCAGATTCTGCAGAAAGTTTGTAATAATCTAATTTGTTTTGGTGTTCTACTGGCAGGAGTATTAATCGGTGTAAAGTGACACCACCTATGTTGTAGGCAGCTAAACCTGTGGAGGCAGTGACAATAGATGACAGTTTGTTGTTTGTGAATTGTTGAAGGAACTTACTGATGATTTTGATTAGGAATGTTTTGCCAGAACCAGCTTCACCACTGAATACAATAGTATAGGTTTGTAATTTTGACAGGTGCATTCTTTGTTTTCATGCTGTACACCATGTGCAATTTCTTTTGTTACTTCTTGAAAAATGCTACGTTGCTCATTGTTTAGCTTTGATTCTAGTATAGTTAAGTCTTCTTTATCTTCATACTGACACATCGTGTTTTGTACTTCTATCATAGCTAATTCTGCCTCATTTGTTATTAGTGGGTCTCCCAGTGGTTCTTGGCTTCCTGTGACAGATGGTTGACTATTGTCAGGAGTGTCCTTATCTAGTTGGGCCTGGAGTTCTTCTTCGTGTTGCTGTTTATTGTGCAACATTGGTTTGTACTCTGCAAGGTTTACATCAGTTATACTGCTTTCATTTGCTTTGAAAGCGTCTTCATATGAGTCATAGTTATCTAGTATTTCTTCTTCTTTTCTCCATGGTTTAAAGAGTTGTAGCAGGGACATGTAATATACTTCTTTATGTTGAGGAGTCTTTAATGACAATTTGATATGATTAATTAAATTTGGTTTGGTGAGTTTTACTAAGCTGCCTTCACAATTTGTCACTTTGTATTTACGGTTTTGTTCATCAGTTTTTTTATTATTTTTGTATGTGTAGTTTTGGGCTATGTGGTATAGACTCATGGTTTCCAAAGTGGTACTCCTGTTTGGGTAGTATGTGTCTAATGCATTATTTTTTAAAATGTCTTGGCTGTTGGGATCATGTTTGGCTATTGTTTCTATATCTTCGTATGATTTTAGAACTCTTTTTCTAGATTCAGCTGGACCAAGACTTAGCCATACTATATTTGCAGATTTACCATACAATGCAGTACCAGTTAATCGATCAGCTGCTTCATCGGATCCACATTCTCTATGGGACAGCATTTTTATGCCCAAGCTGTATATTTTCTGAGACACTGGTTTATCTGATGACGGGTCATTCCAGAGGTCTTGGAGCTCTGTCTTTTCTGATTTGGTTAAGTATGCTGTGACATATCGTGCAAATGCAGTAGAATTGTCTGCAATGTACTGCACGTCTATGTTTGCATTCCATAAGTAGGCAATGATTGCATTGTAATCATTGATATATTTTTCTTCTTCTTTTCTTTGTATGCAATATGTGTTTTTAGGTGACTTACCTTTAACACAATGTCTAATTGAAGACTTGAGGTTGTTCCACTGACCTGTATTTGTGACTGGTCTAGGGAAACCAAATCTGCATTTGGTGTAGTATTTCCCTTTGTTTTTGTATTTGCGACAACAATATTTGCCACATTTGTGTCTTTGGAATTGTAAAATTTTTGCATGAAGATCACCATTTGTGGATTCTGATGGAATTTCACAAGTGACATATTTTTCAATAAACTGTAAAACAGTGGCATCACTGTCTTGACCAAATTTAGGAGCATCTTTAATCCATAAAAGCCTGTGGATATGTCGTGCTCCTCTGGCTTGGTATTCTTTTCTCCAAAAGAAGTGTTGCACTTCTCCAAGGGGAGGAACAGTTTTGTTACAAATAAAATGTAGCATAGCAATGAGGCGATGGTGAAAATATCGTGAAACATTAACAGGATCCTGTGAACAAAGTTCTCCAGGTGTTAGTATATCTATGTTTGTTTTGTTTTCGTTTGATATGCATAGGAAAGCATGTAAATCTTCCCATGCATATTCTGCGCAACTTAATGTAACAAACCAAGTGGGTGGGCCAAGGTTTCTGATCATACAACGTACATCTCCATGACGTCGAAACCCGTACTCTTTAGTACCACGCATATTTGCTAATAGATTTGTAAGATTTGCTTGTAAAACCTCATCTTTTTGTTGAACTTTTTGTAATAATTGTGTAGCTGTCATATTTTGAAAGTGTGATCCTGATTTTAATATGTCTGCAACTCCGTAACATAAAGTTGCTAGTTCACTTTCAAAGAGTAGGTGGAATATGTATTCCACATTTTGTTGAAATCTGGGATCTTCAGAATACATTCGTAATGAGCGATATTCTGATGCTGATATTTGAATAGGTCTATCATCGTATCTTCCTCCTTTGCCAGTAGGAAAGAGTAGAGGATAAGCATGTGCTTCTATACTTTTTTCCCATATGCTGATTGGTGATCCTTTTGTTAGACGCATTTGGTACGTTTCCAGTGCATCTTCTATGGTGTCATTAGAGTGCAATGGATGAATTGTATAATGGTCTAAAGTGTTTGATATTGTAGCAGGATCTAGGAGCTCAAATTGACCAGCTTCTTGTGTCTGTTCAATTATTTCACTTGTATCTTGCAAGTTTTCTTCAATATTAACTTCTTTGTAATATTCATTGTTCTCTTTAAGATATTCTAGGGCTTCTCTAGCTTTATGTAAATCTACCAGTTGTTGCCAAATTTTTTTGTCTTTTGTAGGTTTACCAAGATAATTAAAGATTGCTGCATTGGACGTTGCACTCTGAGAGTGTGCACATTTTCTTTTAGATCTAATGGTAAATACACTACTTTTTCACGAATACCTTTCACTAATTCAGAGGGAGGTAATTTTGCAGTTTTTGGTTGAAGGCGTATTATTGCTTGAAATGGGTGCACTATTTGAATTATGATGCTCTCATATAAATTAAGTTGTTGAAGGGGTTTTGGTAGTGGATACAATTCCAAGTTATTTGTGATAGCACGAGAAGGAGTTTGGTTGTTGTCAAGTTTTGTAGTGCAGTAACTGCAAAGTATTATGGGGTCAGTTATTTTGTATTTGTTTTCTACTATAAGGTAGAGAGCTAATTCAAACCATTTAGAATCTTCATTGTCTTCTATTTTGTATGATAGGTCTATAGTTTTTGTGCTACTTTTATATAAAGTTCTGTGGCAACGTACACACACGTAGTTTAGTACTTCAGCTGAAGTACTTTCCAATTTTAGTGTTTCTTTTTTGTATGTCTGTAGTGAAAGGTTGCCATGTGCAGAATTGTTACGAAGTTGGTTGACAGCTAATTCATCTTGTAAGTGGGTTTCACTTCCAAAATATTTTGTCTGGATATAGTCGATTTCTTCTAGGAGGTCTTTTGCTGTACCATGTAGAAGAATGTTATTTAAATTGGCTAGTACTAAAGCAGGACTTCTAGCAAAGTACAGTTTATAAACTAGATTTCTTATACTTGCATGATGTGTTGATATCCTTTTGATATCATAGAAGGGTGTTTTGCAAGTAGGTCCTGTAATGCAGGCCAAGGAATGTCCTTGTAGTCCTGTGTACCTGCATATTGGACAAGTATCCATATTTTGCAGTAGTTTAATTTTCATTTTGTCTTTGCTTTTCACATATTGATTGAGGAATTGGCGTAAAGACTTGAACATTTTTTTGGGAATGTTACACATTGACGTGCATGGCCATTTGTACACTAGATGTTCAGATTCAGTTGAATGGAGGGGTAAATCTATGTTTTCAGGGCATATTTTTGTAAGGAGTTCTTCTTGTTCCATTATGGTATTATTAACATTTTCATAACCTCGACCACTGCTATGTATGGCAATTGTATTTGTTTGCTTTTGTTTGTAGGCTTCTTCATTAAAGTATGGTTCTGTGGTTGTAGTGTGACTCCATTCACCTCCACAGATATTTAAGAAGTTATTTCTGTTTACATTTCGTTTATTGAGAAGTCTTTTCTGTAATTTAGTTATTAGTTTTGTTAGTGGTTTCATTCTGTTTAACACTAAAATAAATAACTTTGTTTTTAGAAGAAGTGCACTGTCTATCAACGCTTCTAAGATTACTTTCCTACGATAGGTTTGAAATCCTGAACCTGGTTTCTCTCCTGTTTTTATAAGATTTTGAAGGACTTTGGCTAAAATACTTTTCTTGGTATGCTTACTTTGTACTATATCAAGATTTATAGAAGAAGTTTTATTTGTAGTGATAGTTGATTTTCTGTTAATTGTTTTTTTGGTTGTTTTACTTTTTGATAGAGGAGGGAAAGTTTTTGTACTAGAAACTTCTTCTGTTTCACTACATGACTGTATTAGCTGTTGTGTTTCAACTTTTTTTTACAAATTCTGCTATAGATGGATGTTTATGTTGGAGACTTTTCTTTTCATTTGCTCTACTTCTGCGTCCCTTTCTACGGAGTTGCTTTTTTTAGGCATTCTTTAGGGTCTGTTGAAAAAAATACAGAAGGTATGGGTTGGGGTGTTCTGCAATGCATGTGTGGTGTGTGCATGAGTGTTTGAGTAAGGTGATAAAGATATATGTAATGGTGTGTGATTGTGCATTGGGAAGTACAACTAGTAGGGATGGCTATTCTTGAATTAATGTGTTACTAAACTGGGGTTCAGATGACAGAAAAAAGTAAGCTAGTGGTGTGGAGAAGTATAAATAGTATATCTAATGCTATACAATTAAAACAGTTGTTTTTTCTACAACATCTAAATTCTAGCGGCTGAGTTGGGTAATTTGTGTGTCGAAAAATAGGATTTTGTGGGCCATTCTGCCAGTAAATCACTGTTTAAGACGGGGGGATTTTTGGTCAGAATGGTGCAAAATCTCTATTTTTAGGCACAGAAATAGCATGAATTAAGCTTACAGTGTGAGTAATAATTCAAATATTATGGTAACATTCTACTTGCTTTTTTTCTAAAATGAGCAGTTTGCTTCTTAGTTGTTCTTTGTAGTTCCAATTCGGCTGCTTCTTTTCAGGAGAATGGTCTTCACTGCAATTGTAAATGAAAGAAATTAGTAATTTGGTTTGTATATAGCACTCTTTTTAATTTAGAAATAGATTTTTTAAATTGAAATTCTCAGCGCCTTCCTTAAAACCATTAAAACTAATTTATGACTAACTGTAGGAAAGAAAATATCTTCACAATGGCTTGTTAAATTCATAATGTACCACTGTATAGCACTATTCCTGCAACTAAGCTTTTCCACGTAATAGTGAGTCCATGTGATAGCCTGCTTTTCCACGTAATAGTGAGTGAATGTCATAGCCTGCTTGTCCTATATAAATGTAAGTAATTATATAAACTAAAAAAAGTAAAACCAAATATGTGTTTGTACAAATATTATTCTTTGAGATTTGATCATAGAGTGTGCATGTAATTTTGTTTGAATATATGTAGTCTATATATTTTATTTGAAAAAGATTAGTTTAACATTATTTGCGTGTGTGTGTACGAAGAAATTAAACGGTATAAAGGTTTGTAAGTCACAGTTCATTTTAGGATAATGAAAAAATGATTGTAGATTCATTTTACAGATTATACAAGGTAAAAGTCGGTTAGAAAATGTGTTCATGTACTGTATAGAAAATATGCATACCTGTAGTTTGTGTTAATGCATATGGATATGGACGAAGCTGCAAGTAGAAATCTTGGAGATTTGTCTAGTATTTCTCATAGATCGTGCTTGCCAATGGTATGAGACTTGTAGTCCGAGAGATTCACCGTACATTTGCAGTGCTGATCTATGATGATGCAGTTACATGTAGAGGTCGTGGATTTGATTGGTGGATGGCCATGTGATTTCTTAGCTACATCCAATGGGGGAATGGCACAGAGAGTGAAGTGGAAATGGTAGAAGGGCTGTCCATGTTACGATACGTTCGCGGACATGGCGGTAGTTCCAGGACACTGCGTATTACATCCGGGGAATTTGGGGTGGGGAGGCATGCAAATGAGATTGAATGTAGCAAGGGATTGGTCAGTAAAGTTTAGTGAGTGTGTTGTGCTAGGAGAGGTTTTTTCTGATATTCTTTTTGGTGAGAGAAGAACAGATAGCTATGGCTGAGTGTTTCAAAAAACAGATTGTGTGGATTTTGGGAGATTCGTGGATACATTGGTTGAAGGTGCATGCAGAAAGCTGTGGATTATCTATAGATCTTGGATTCCCACATGTGGAAGTGCACTGGCATGGAGTGCGTGGAATGAAGTGGCTGGACTTGCTACCTCTCTGTGCAACTTTGAAGATAGAGGAACATCCAGACATAATTGTAATTCATTGTGGAGGGAACAGTTTAGGGCATGTGTCTGGAATTTCTTTGCAATTTGCAATGAAAGAAGGACTTCAGAAGATCATGGATATGTTTCCAAACTCCAAAGTAATTTTTTCACGGATTGCGCAGAGACAAATGTGGCTTCGTTCTTTCTCATGTGGTCCACAAATGGAGAAAGCAAGGCGTAATGTCAATAAGGCTGTTTGTGCTTTCCTAAGAGATTTTGGCATGTTCTTTTTTCACAATGAAAATATTATGTTTCGTAGTACATACATTTTTCGCAGAGATGGAGTCCATCTTACTTATGCTGACAATAAGATTTTTCTGAGAAATGTACAAAATGCATTGCGAGCTTTTTTAGAAATGCAGCATCTATTTTGAAGTAGGTGTTAAGTATTAATAATTTTTGACATACAAACACCACCCAAAGGCTCTTTTTTTGTGAGATTTGAAGGATTTACCAAACTATCAATGTTGTAATGACTGAAATTGTCGATAATTCCAATTTGTAGGGATCTATCCCGGTTATTATGGTGGATGTATTACTTTTGAAATAGGGGCATCAGTGAAATCCACTAACTGTGATTTACCAGTAATTACAAACTTGGGTTACATGATAATGATCCAATACAAGGTCTAATGAATATATTTCTTGTACCTATCTCTCTCAATGTTTACCCATTACTCTACCACCATTTCCCCCACTCCTTTTTTTGTCTGGCATTTAATTTATTTATTTGTAACTGTTTAATTTTTATTTTTATCATTTTTTCACATTTGTATTACGGTGTTAATTTATAATTATCATGACTGTGGTCCATCATTCTACTTTGCAACTTTTGCTTTGACTCATGTAAAATTATATGTTGATCTTGGATTATGTTTTATGCGTTACACCAACATTTGTTTTGTTAGTTCTTATGGAGCTATGACTAAGTAATAGCCGTGATTTGAAAAAGGTCTCAGGGAGACCAAAACACGTGTCATCACTTAAGGGCACTTTGCAAATATAATAAAAACAAATTTTCTAGATTATTGGGCGCTGTCTCATTCCAGATCATTTAAACATTTTACCTAGTCTCAGGGGTTTTTCTTGGCTTAACCCTACATCCGGTGAGACGCGACCATTGGTTATTAAAAGGAATCCTTTTTTGAAAAACACCAAATCCCAACTATTCTGCTTTGTCCCCTGGTTCCTGTCACTATGCTAAGTTCCTTTATATTACCCCATCAAAACCTGATATACATCATCCTCTCCATAAAATGATCTTGTAAAGAGTCCCTAAACAGAGATGCACGGTATGCTCTGGATGTCTTTTCTGTTTGAAATAACATCATTGCTTTTATAAATATAAAATGCAAATAGAAAGTCAGCATTGCTTTGCTAAAACCTTAATTCACCCATTTTATGTGGATTGTTGTGAAGGTATTCATAGTGTTTTGTGGTGTTTTCTGTGGGATTTTCTTTACTTGTTTTTGACTGTTAGTAACTGGTTTTTGTAATACGTGTTTTAAAGTGTCAAGAAGGGTATGTATTGTATTAGGGAATGTTGATATTTCAGTGTGTTTTAAATTTGTTCAAGGTATATGTTAGTGATATTCCATGCATCTTCAGAGTTGTGTGTATTCATTATGTATTTGTTCCACGTGTGTGGTGTTTAGCTCATAACATGATTATTTATAATATGATTGTTTGTAGTATTGTGTAGATTGTTGTGAAAGAAGAAATACTGTATTGTCTGTGTTGTGATGTTTTATGTGGCTTTTATTTGTTGTGTATTTTGTTAAAACACTTTTTATTTGCATTTTCATGACAACAACAGCAGAGAAAAGAAAACAACAGTTGTCTCCACCCTCCCCCTTGTTCCCGGTTGTAGAGCAGTTCAGTCTGGTTTCTTCCCATCCCATTTTCATCTTGCAGTGTTTGGCACTTTCTGTCTTCCAACCCCTCGGGGTCCCAACAAAGCAGTCACGTCCCCTCTCTACCTTCTCCTGCCCTCCAATTCCCATTGTCTCTGTGGCAAGTATTTCATGGTGATTTCAGATCGTTAGATTTTGATAGATCGTCCAACAGTTGGCCCGAGTGTATGGTTACCTCTGACCCCTCCGTGTCAGTTCCCATCCCCTGTAATATGGCCAGTTCTCCAATCCTGGATATCGCTGGGCGTGTGGATGTTTCCACGCTATAGCCACTCATCGTTTAGCCAACAACAGTAAAAACAGTACCATCTTGTTTCGTGTTTTGTGTTTCTTTCCCCCTGGGAGGCTCCCCCAAATGCATGTTTTCGAGTTGCACTCCAGTTGTGACCCCATTAACCCATTCACCACCTCAATCACCTTGTTCCAGTAGTCTGTGATAACCCCACAGTCCCATACCATGTGCCAAAATCCCACTGGGCCCCTCCCACATGTGGGGCATTCATACGGTAAGCTATTATTCATCCCCCTCAATCTGGTCAGGGACACATATGTCCTGTGCAGAATATTAAATTGGATCAGAAGGAATTGAGCGTTCCGTGACACTTTCTGGGCTGATTGCCATATCACCTCCCATTCCTTATCCGGGATCTGATACCCCATATCTCCTTCACCTTCAATGCTATTTTAGGTTCCCCTTCCCGTAGTGCTTTGTAGATGCGTGAGATCCTCGCTATGCCCTCCGCTTGCTCCATCGATACTTGCAGCAACAGGCTTGTTTCCGGTTCCTCTGGCATTCCATCCCAGAATTCCACTAGTCTACTAATTATTGCCCCATATGACAAGAACAAGTCCTTTGGTAGGACATATTTCGTGGACCATTCCATGAAGTCAGTAGTTTTCCTCCTTCAAACAGGTCTCCTATTTTCTCACACCCCTTTTCCCAAAGCCTCTATATCCCTGCTCTCCCTATTGCCTGTCGCAGTTTTTGGTCCACCCCCCAGGGCAAGCATCCACTATAGAGCCCTCCCAGCCCTTTCCTTCGTACATACTTTTTCCATGTCTCCCTAACCGCCTCAGACACAATTGAAGACCCCTTGTTCCCCATTGGGTGCCATAGTAGTTCAGCACCCTGCCGATATGATAGGCTCCCTTCCAATCCCTTCAAGGTTTCCCCCCTAGCTGTCCCCAGCACTGACTGTAGCTGCGCTGCTTTAAAGTATTTCTCATCGTCGGGCAGGTTTAACCCCCTCTGTTCTAGATCTGCACAGTATTGATAAGGACAACCTTCTTCTGCCCGTATTCCACAGTAATTCCACCACCTTACTGTGCAGCATTTTGAAAAATATCTTCTTTACTACATATGTTATATTGGTGAAGAAGTAAAGCAGTCTCGGTAAGATCACCATTTTGCACAGTGCCACTCTACCCATCAGGGAAAGCGCCAGGTCTTTTCAGATTTGTATTGACTCCCCGATCCTCGAGAGTGCCCTCCCAGTATTTGACATAAAGGTTTCCTCCATATAATGAAATATTTGTATGCCTAGATATGTAAACAACTCCCTCTCCCATTTTCTCCCTATCATCGGGTAGTCTTGTGTGTGGCAGTCCCGTAGCCCTCCCAAAGGGAATAACACTGATTTTCCTTCACTGATGCAGAAGCCAGACAAGTGATGAAAATTCTTTAATATTTCCAATAGCGCTGCTAAATTCTCTCATGGGTTAGAAACCTATAAGAGGAGTGCTTCCGCATATGGTGACACCACATGTTGGAAACCCTCGACCCCTATCCCCGCCTCCACCATTTCCTGCCATATAAGTTCTGCTAAGGGTTCCAGAGTGAGGGCAAAAAGTAGTGGGGACACCACACAGCCCTGTCTAGTCCCTCTACCCAACCCCCATTTCTCAGATGCCCATTAATTCGTCCTAACCATTGACATTGGTTTAGGATATAATGGGGCCAGCCATTTACAAATATTGTCCGTGAACCCAAATTCCTTCAGCACTCGAAATAGCCATTTCCACTCCAGCGATTCAAATGCTTTCATGGTGTCGAAAGAGGCGACTGCCAGGGCCTCTCTATGATATTTGTCCTGGTCCATGACGTGATGTAGGCGAGTAATGTTACTGGTTGTATTTCTGCCCCCAATACATCCACACTGATCCAGATGAACCAGCTTTGGAGCCACCTTCGCCAGTCTGGCTGCCAATATCTTTCCCAAGATCTTCCCATCCACATTGAGTAAGGATATGGGACAATACAACATGCAGTCTAGTGGGTCCTTTCCCTCCTTCAAAATCACAGTTATTATTGTTTCCCTCATAGACTCCGGGAGGTTCCTTTTCTCGAATGCCTCATCATATACCTTCTTAAATTGTAGGGCCAGGAGGTCTAGGAATTCTGAATAGAACTCAATGGGGAATCCATCACTACCAGGGGAGGTGCCTTTCCTCATGGTGCATACCGCCCATCTAATATCACCCTCCTCTATCAGAACCTCCAGTTCTTCTTTCATATTCTCCCCTAGTTTTGGCAACCGGATCATGTCCATCAAGTCTTCCACATCTATGTCCACATACCCATTCTCGCTTGTGTATAGCTCCTTACAGAATTCCGCAAAACACCACATTAATCTGTTCCTGGGTGCCCACTGTCTCGTACATTTTGATTTGGGTTATCCCCAGCCTTGGACCTTCCCTGTTTATCAGCCAGGCATTATCAGCCAGGCCAGTCTCTTCCCCGCCTTGTCCACTTCGCCATGCAATTGAGTGTCTCATTTACTATTGTCAAAATGTGCTAAGTCTGCCAAGACGCAAGAGCCACCTGTATTCCACAACATTTCAGAAATTCCCCCACCCTCTGTTTTTTTTTTGTCTGGACCCTGGCCCTCAGACAATCCAAGTACCAATTTTCAATCCTCTCTGCTCCCCCATCTTAGTGAACAACAAACGTGTTGCATCCTTTTTTCTCTGGACCTTGTCCCTTCAATTTGTGACCCTGTTTCCCTCTCCTAATTCCCTACACAGTAGTGTTCCCTCCCACTATCCTTCTCCACCTAGCCCTTTGGTTCCATCCCTGTCCCTCAACAGTACCCCAGGTGATAACCGAACCCAACTTGGTACCGCCAACCCCAACTCCCTCCCCTCGCCTCCCTCCCTCCCCTCCCCATTACCTTTCCCAAACTTACCAACTGTAGTTTGTGGGTGAATCCCCTCTGGGTTCTACCCCACCCCTCCTGACTCGTTGACCCCATGACAAGCCTGTCCCACCATTTCCCCGCAACTCGTGGGCGGCGGTCAATGGCGTCATCCAAACATGTGGGAGCTCCGTTTTGCCCCCATCTTTCCGGTATAATACCCCCCTCATACTCCTGCCTCCTTTATTCCCCAGTGATTATTTCCCAATGACCCTCCATATATTCAGTGTCACCTTCCTTGCCATTCCCAATCTCCTGTGCCAGACTATGTCCCTCCCGGTACCCCTCCATGTTGGGGATCTGCACTTCGCGGTGTGGTGTCAAGCCAGTCCCACACTTCCTTCGGGGATGTAAAGAACCATGAATTTCCCCCTGACAGGACCTTCCACTTAGCCAGGAAAAACATTTTAGATCTCAAGTTAAGTTCACAGAGTCGGCGCCTCATTGCATCGTATGTTCTCCTTTGACGTTGTACTTCCAGCATGAAGTCTGAGAAGATGCATAGCTTTGCGTTCCCAATTTCATAGAAGCCTACTATACCTGCTTCCTGTAGGATGGCGTCCCGATCTCGAAAGTTCTTAATTTTGGCCACCATCATGCTCAGTGCGGCACCTGGTGGTGGGGGTCTGCCCAGTACCGTGTGTGCCCTTTCTACTGTATAACACCTAGACAGTCCTTTGATCCCCAGTACTTTCAGTCCCCAGTACTTTCAGAATAAAGTTCTCCACAAATCTTTCCACACTGGGGCCTTCCTCCCTCTCCTGGACTCTGATCTGGTGGATTTTGCAGTGTCTAGATTGGCCCTCTGCATTCTCCCCTCTTGTTTCCAGGCTTCCGGTCACCCCCACCAGTCCTGCAACTTGATTTGTAAGAAGCTGGATGCTGTCCTCCACCATGCTGACCCTTTGTTCCACTTCTGTGACCCTCTCGCTTACTTTACAAAGGGCAGCTCTGACCATGGAGACATCCACCCCTACTTCCTTGATGCTCTCCTGGAGGGAGGTTCTGGTGGCTTGAATTGCCTCCATTAACGAGTGCAGAGTCATTCCGCTTCGCTCTCCTCCCGTTGCTCCTTCCTCTGTGTGCCGGACCGGTCCCTCCTGTTTCTACGATTTGTCTCTTGACTCCATATTCTTCTCCATCCGTTGCTGCCCCTTTACCATGGTGACCCAGATTGCACCTGGGTTGTAGTTATTATTGCGACCCCCAAGTCTGCATGTGTCTAGTAGTGCTTTCCTGCCAAGTGTCTCCCATGGCAGTTGGTGGTCCCCTCTGACACAGCTCCCACGTTTATGTCTGACGTCTGTGGAGCTTAGCTGTGTGGGACCCTTCCGGGCCAGTAGTGAGTGCAGTCAGTGTCCCACAGAAACGTCTGTATTGTTTCCATATATCACTGTCGTAAAGTGACAATCTTAAGTTCCCCCTCTGTTCGGATCACACCTTCTTAGCTTCGTTCTCCTCCTTATTCTCTCATGGAGCTCCACTGATGAATCCGAGTCTAATGGGGGGGGGCCTTGACCATGGACTGGTACAGAGATCTAAATATTGTCTGGGCTCTCTGCAGGTCCTCCTTCCCCTCTCCCAGTGTTGTAACCAGTCCATATGCGAGCACCTCCACGGCCCACCCTCTAGGGTCAGGAGTGTCGTACCGTGTGCCCGGGAGCACTCAGTATTGTATGGCTATGACTTGTGGGCTCTTAGGGCTGCCTGTCTGGCTGTGTTGTACTTTTGCCATCCCTGGGGGGCCTTCCCCAATGATTACCGCCACTCCTTAATGCCGGGACCCTCTTGTTCCTGAACCGGGTAACTGGGACGCTGCCAGTCGCAGTCTGAGTCATCGTTGGGGAGAGGATCCCGGAATCCCAGCCCTTGCCCTGCTCTCTCACCTTATCAGATCTGGAGCTCCGACTGGTCATGTTGTCATGAGCTTCGCAGGTTCCCCGGCAGTCTGCAGCCAGTCTCTGCAATCTTAGTGTGTCGGGTGCCGGACTCTGGGTCCTTTACCTCATGCAAGAGC
The DNA here is from genome assembly GCF_040938575.1 of Ambystoma mexicanum. NCBI lineage: Eukaryota > Metazoa > Chordata > Amphibia > Caudata > Ambystomatidae > Ambystoma > Ambystoma mexicanum. The sequence goes on along the minus strand of NC_090929.1, from coordinate 961,723,594 downwards.
GAGGTCGCATTCAGCCAGCTCAATATCGCCAGTGCTTGGGCCACTTCGCCTGCCTCTTCCTTTCTCACCGTGGGGAGCCATGTGATGTTCCTGCGGCTGCGCCATCATCTCAGGCTGCGGCGTCTAGTTGAGAGGCAATGTTTACCCTCCGTCACTCGGGGAGAGAGGGACTCTTTGCTCATTCAAGGCTCACACCGCCCCGGTGCTCACACGCTGCCTCCGCACTGGCATGGGGGTGCTTCCTGCCGCTCCAGATATCCCAGCACAGGCAGAGTGCACCCCAATGTCTACGTGTCTGGTGGTACTCCACAGCTCTCCCTAGGGAAGTCTGGCAGCCATCTTGGGTGCGCTTTCACCACGTCCCCACCTCCCTTTTTTTCGCCGCAATTCTAAGAGGCTTGCTCTCCAAGGTTCGCCTCCGCAGGAACGCCATTCGTGAGACCAAGCCTTCTGCTGCAGACACCTTCTATTTTGGGTTATTTCAAGGGGGTAGAACGCAGGATTTGCTCAGGATTATTCCGGTGGCATGGGAACTTTGAGAACCTACGTGTTTATAGCACGCTCTTTTGTTGTGTATTTGAGTGTTAGTTACTGGTTTTGTGACATGTGTTTTGGTGGTGTAAATAAGGGAATTCTTAAGATTTTTTGAATTTTGATATTCTATGTACAAGTACAATTGTGCGTATTTACTATGTAGATGTTGTATGTGTGTAGTGTGATGTACTTTGTTAGATTTCTGGCTTCTTAAATAATTAATTGTATATGTATATTGTATTATTTGGTGAATTGTTGTGAAAGTATTAATAGTATTTTGTTTTTTGTGTGTTGTTTTTGTATGGACATTTGGCTTGTTTCTGAGTGTTAGTTGCTGGTTTTTATGATATGTGTTTTGGTGATGTTAATACATGTATATTTTGGGGGATTTTGAAATGTTGGTATTTCAGTTTATTTAAAATTTGTTAAAGGTATACAGTTGTGTGTATTTACTAATTATTTGTTTTATGTGTGATGTTTATGTTTTTCCTTTTGTTGGCTAATTTTGTGTACAGCCACATGTAATGACTTGTGACTTGTTCAGTTTCTCTTGCAGATAGTATGTTAAGGTGCTAAATATGCTGGTCTGCCTTTATTGGGAGTCTGCAATGAGCAGGGTTGGACGGGGATTCCTGCAACAAACCAGAATCACTGATATAAGATGATTCATCATCAAAAAAGAATTTGGAAAGTGTTGTGTGAAGTTCATCCACATGGATCAAAATGGATGGCTGCAGCTAACATTCAGTCACAGGCAGCTTTCAGATGGCAGATGGTCATTGTTGAAGACAGGCCTATGATATTTGAGGTGTTTTAGGGGATATCTAGAGTAATTGTAGGTGGAAATGTCTGAAGAGACTGGGACCCAGTCCGAGAGTGTGATTTAGGGTTGGTTTTTGGTTATGGCTGGGTGAACAACACAACTGCCCCCTCCAGAGATTTGGGGAGGTCAAATAGACACCCCAGTCAGTAACTTTCTCATGAATCAATGCATGAGACACATGGTGTCGGGTGACGCCTGGGAGGACAAAGTGGGTATAAGAGGGAATGCCTGGGGGAAGCTTCTGGGAGCGTTGCAGTTGCCTGATTTTGCTGGGAAGGATTTTCAGAGATTCTGGGATGCAGGTAAAACTAATTTGGACATGTATGGATCAACATGTCAGCACCCAAATGAAAGTGAGGTGGGAAGACATGTTTCTCGTGGTCTTTTCACTCCTGCAGCAGCACTTGCTGGTTGAACTGGGGAGGCCAGAATTGCACATGCTCAATTGAAGGTATCATCCAAGTCATGTTCAATATCCAGTCTCAAATCACTCAGGGGCACAAGAAAATTCACAGGTATTGAACCACAACAATGAACATCCACCAAGAGTGACTGAGGAAGTTGTACTTTCAGTTCCTTCCTGTATCTCATGGGCAATAGCGGAAGTGCACAGATCATATCTAACAAAGATCAGGGAAGAACAACAGATGGAGTACTAGAACAGTTAGCAGAGATGTAGAATCCCAGGTATTTATCTCTGCTGCCCACATTCACAAGGTCAGTCAATAAGGATGACGAGATGGATGATGATCCAGATAGACAATAGCCTTCATTAGAGTCCAGACATTAACACGCATTGGGCCTCATTCCGAGTACGGCGCTAACCAATGGCGCTATTAACGCCTTGGTTGACGCCGTACCCGGACCGGCAGCGCCTTGGTGGATGGCGGAATTACCGCCCCATTCCAAGGTTGGCGGGGCGGTAATTCCCCATTCACCAAGGCTCTTCCCCATTCCCAAATGAGCCCCCATAGGGCTCAATGGGAATGGGGAAGATGCAAATAACGGTGATCGTTCATTACGGTCACCGTTATTGGCTTGGAGGCCCCTTTGCACCCTCGACTTTAACACCTGCTCAAAGCAGGCGTTAAGGGCGAGGGCGCAAAGGGAACTCGGAGTATGGCGGTAAGGGATCACCGCCACCGGTCTCGTTACCGGTGGCCGATGTCCCTTACCGCCATACTCGGAATGAGGCCCATTGTCATTGGAAAGCTTTACTACTGAGGTAGACGAGGGGAATGAAACCACCATACATGCAGAGGTTGCATTATTAATAGCATCTTGATCCCCACCTGCAAAAAGGCTTCCCATCACAGATCAGAACCCCAGGTGAGTGAGGCTGCTCATGGCGACCCTCCTGGGCCTTTTTGCCATGTGGATACCCTTTGTGGCCCGTGTCCCGGCCTTGCACAGTGGAGTTTCCCCAGCTCCCCTCCTCCTTCTCCATCCCTCCACCCACCTCCCCAGCCTGCCCCATGACCTGATTGCTCAGACAGTTACTCAAAACAAACACCCCCTGGGCAGCCCTCTGCCCGGCAGCCCCTCGGCTAAGGGCCCCAAGGCAGGGGGCGGCTCCCACAGGGGCAGCTCCAGAAAGTGTCTGCACGTGTCTGTGGGGGAACAGACAACAACACACACTGTAAGTGTGGCAGGGGTGGAGTGTGGGGCAATCACTCTACCCCTGAAAGCCCCCGCCACTCTACTCTACCTTACCTTCCATAACATATACTGCCATAGACTTACAACATGCACACTTAGAAAGAATTATGACCTCCCGCCTGAATCTACTCACGACAGGATTGTAAATGTTGCCTTGCTGTGCATACTAACACACTTATCAATGTTAACCAGCGTCACACCTGGAGAGAATCCTGAGCTGTAGCCTGCATTGCATCTAGCTAGGTTTATGAATATTAGCATGTACCACACTTAGATAGAGTTGTGAATGTTAGAATGTGCCAGACTTGGATGGAATTGCGAATGTTGGCATGTACCACAATTGGATGGAATCATGAATGTTAGCATATACCAGAATTAGTTGGAATTCAGAGCTTTAGCCTACATCGCATCTAGATAAATTTATGAATGGTAGCATGTGCCACACTTAGATGGAATTGTGAATATTAGCATGTGCCACAATTGTATGGAATTCCGAGCTTTAGCATATGTTGCATGTAGCTAGGTTTGTGAATGCTAGCATGTGCCACACTTAGGTGTAATTGTGAATGTTAGCATGTACCACAATTAGATGGAATTGTGAATGCTAGCATGTACCACAATTAGATGGAATCGTGAATGCTAGCATGTACCACAATTAGATGGAATTCTTAGCTTTAGTCTACGTCGCATCTAGATAGATTTATGAATGGTAGCATGGCCCACACTTAGATGGAATCCTGAGCTTTAGCATATGTCGCATGTAGCTAGGTTTATGAATGTTATCATTTGCCACACTTAGATGGAATTGTGAATGTTAGCATGTAGCACAATTAGATGGAATTCTGAGCTCTAACCTACGTTGCATCTAGACAGATTTAAGAATGGTGGCATGTGCCACACTTGGATGGAATTGTGAATGTTAGCATGTGCCACACTTAGATGGAATTGTGAATGTTAGCATGTGCCACACTTAGATGGAATTGTGAATGTTAGCATGTACCACAATAAGATGGAATCGTGAATGTTCGCATGTACCACAATTAGATGGAATTCTGAGCTTTAGCCTACGTCGCATCTAGATAGATTTATGAATGGTAGCATGTGCCACACTTAGATGGAATTGTGAATGTTAGCATGTACCACAATTAGATGGAATTGTGAAGGCTAGCGTGTACCACAATTAGATGGAATCATGAATGTTAGCATGTACCACAATTAGATGGAATTCTGAGCTTAAGCGCACGTCGCATCTAGATAGGTTTATGAATGGTAGCATGTACCGCACTTAGATAAAATTGTGAACATTAGCCTTGTGTCACATCTAGACAGAAATGCGAATGTTAGCATGCACCACTCCAAAATGGAATCGTAAACACTAGCCTGCCCCACTTCTAGAAAGGACGTTGAAAGTTAGCAAGTGCCACACTCAGATGGAATAGTGAATGATAGCAAGCATCACACCTAGACGACATAATTGCAAATGTTAGCATGCGCCACACTCACATAAGCTTTGAACAATAACCTACATCACAACTACATAGGATTGTGAATGTCGGCCATATCACAGTTAGATACAATAGCGATTGTTAGCCTGTGCCAACCCTAGACTGCATCAGGAAGTGTGATTACTAGCACATGCCATACTTAAATGTAATTGTGAATGTTAGCATGTGCCACACTGAGAGGGAATTGGGATTATTAACACATGCCACACTTACATGGAATTGTGAATGTTGGCATGAGCCACACCTAGATGTAATCATGAACATAAGCCAACGTGGGAACTAGATGGGATCCTGAAGGTCAGCATATGCCACACTCAGATAGAATTGTGATTGTTAGCATCTGCCCAATTAACCAATCCAATAACAATTTCAAACTTCTACATGCACCTCTCAAACTCTAACCAAACACAAACACAAGCCTATAACACAAACATCCGCACAAACTTCACTACACCGCAACAACAAAACAAACCACACATAGAATCGCACAACAGCACACGACGACTACGGACCGGAAAAACACCCCAAGCCCAGCCAACGGAACCACCGGGTTGAGGCTGCCAACAGCACATTACTGCTCTCTTGCACTTTTCCAGCTTATTCCCACTAATTTACCACTCCCCTAGAGCCGCCAGAGCACCAGGGGACCACTGTGGTGCGATAGTGCGTGGTACAAATATCCTTTAACATTAACATTAACATAACGTGGAATCCAGAACGTCACCTGCACTGCCACTGCTAGCATCATATCATCCACATTAATCTAGCTTCTGTGCTACTAGTCCATTATAATATCAAATGTGTTGAAGTACTTTGCAGGGAATGAACAGAAACCAAATCTGGCCTCTTGCAGGGAATTACCAGCAACCAAAACTGCCCAGTTGTACACTCCACCAGAAAATGGTGTGCAGGGACAACCTTGGTACCACACACATATTCAGTGGCATGGGAAGAAGTAAAATGTTCTCTGGTGCAGCCCCCGAATATCATCAGACGAGCAAAATATCTCCACCAGTCTGAACCATTACCCCTGGAAATACCCCAGCTGCATCAGTTCTTGCTGTTGGGATTAAGATCCAAGATTGACGCCCTGTGCATCAGCGGTATATAGCAGTAATTCCACATTGCATCAGCACAGTGATATTAAAGCAGTTGCGTGTGATCAGAAATATCACTATTACCATGACAATGCCAGCCTGCCTATAATGTTGGCCATATATCTTTTATCCTAATCACCATCATTGAGTACATGACAGTCACAACACACTTACTATTCTTTAATTTCTCCAACAGCCAACAGGAGTCCTGGAGTCATTAAAGGGAGCATCAGGTCTATGCAATTCAGCACCAGGTAACGTTGTGCACACAATGCTTTCAGGCAAAATCCACAGCGGAGTCCTTGGGGATTGTGGAGGCATGGTGGCTAAGGCCTTTTTGTTTGTATTTGGTCTTTGTTGCAGCAGACAATAGATCATATGCCCTTGGTGACATATAAATTGGCAAGACAATGCATGTCCGCTCCTTCATATTTTAGACTCATGCTTTATCAGCAATTGTAAGCCTGTCAAAGAAATGGACATTGTGGCTCAGAAGACCAGCCCCTATTTCAGCTGGGTTTACCAATCCAATAATCAACTGATAAATTCAAGTGAGCTACAAGTTGCCACTGCCCAAACCTGTAGACCTCCTGGCCACCCGCTAGAATTCTACTTTGCAACGGGCTATATGATCAGCAAATGCCATCACATGTTATTGCAAAACCTGCAACAGAGCTCTAGATGTGACCTTTTTAACAATGTGCCAGTGGCAGCTGCTGTGTAATATCTGCTCTGTGCTATGACATTTTAAGGTACTCACTCTGAGGTACTTGCCTGAGCTCAACCTGACCAACATGGCAAGGGCCCATGCCATGGCAGGTGATGATGATGCGAAATAGCTGATGAGGCACATGTTTTCCACTTTGTATACTGATCCGCAGGTAGTTGGTATTAAAGTTAACACTGAGTACCTGATTCATTCCTTTGTGAACCCTTGTTTCAACGTAAACTTGCTGCTTCCAATCTGCATATCTCATGAGAGATGGTCTCTATTCAAGCATCATAAGGAGGAGATACTGTGCAAATGTGCATGCATGCTGTGCTCCTGCACCTGCAACATCACTTTTCACAAGAACACAGGCAGACGGATAGAAAAAATACTGCCAAGTGAACCAGACAAGTCAAGCTCACAAATGATGACTTCAGCGGGTAGTACATTACTGAAACCTGTAGAATGCTTTATGAGCAGTGTGGGTGCAGCTTATGGGGAGCAGAATTTGTGGGACACACTTGTCAGTGCCTCAGGCATCTTTAAAAAAAGACATGATATTCACAGGAAAAGGTAGTAGTGCATCAACCACACAGATGATTGATCCCTCTCTACTGCACACTTCACCAGTGGGATAGGAAGATGACCTCTTACAGTATTGATTCAGAAGCATTTGTTCAAGTGACTGTTGAATGGCTATGCTACCTGCATCAAGCACAAGAGAGGTTTTAGTGCATGCATGGCTATTGTCTATAACCACAGGAGAAGCCTTGCAGTGCTGCATTTTGAACAATTGGCATTTATGAAAATGAACAAACATCTAATTGTGGACTATTATGGAACAACATTTATCTACATTCAATACACCACCTCAGATGGTGATTACGATGATATGTTACCTCTATGTGCCCAACATTGAAACATGGAGCAGGCTTATTTTGCAATGCTTGGGGTTGTCAAATGTAATGCTGCAGTGACTCTGAATGATAGCCCCTTGACCAATTGCTGCATGCAAGATGACAAAAGTGCACGTTTTTAAATCCTGAACACACACTAGTCAAAGGTTTTCATGTTCTCCCGGGATGCAGCTGCCTGCTAAGGTTCTCTGGTTTTTTCACAGGGAGAAGCCTCCCTTTAATTTTCTGAAGTTTACCCACATGGCTCAGCCATCCCTTAATGTTCCAATGTTCCAATGTTTTCCCACACAGAGCAGACATCACTTAAAGTTCCCAGGATTTTTCAGGTGGCATAGACACCCCTTCAGATGCTCAGGTTTTTCACAGGCTGAAGCTCTCAATGAAGAATGATGGGCTCTTTCACAAGGCAAGCCACCCCCTAAGGATGATCTTAGGTGATTAAAAGGGTACATCCAACTTATAACGTTTTCAAGTTCTGGCACTGAGCATTTCATAAAGTACTCCAGCTCAACCGCAGACAGTTGCCACATTCACGAGTGGGGGAGTCCTGCTGTGAGGACATCAGCTATCTAGAGCTTCAAAGTCCTCTTTTTAGGGGCTGTGTGGGTGAGGATAACTAAACACAAGATATACAATGACCCACCAAACAGCTTCCTCTCTTTCTGTTAAGGGTGATCTTTTAGATGCCTCTAGGCCTAGTTATGTTCACCCCTTCACCATCAAAAAGGGCGAATTACCATGTATTATCCAAAAATATACATATTTTAATATTTATCAAAAAAATCACAGTTGACAATACATTTGTTTAAAAACAACAACATGATCATAATTCATTCTGACAATAACATCTACACATATACATATGACTCATATGGCAAAAACACACACAGTTCAGACCCTTCTATACCTGGGCGGAGAGCTACTTGATGTCTCTACCACTGTTTTTTCTAATAATACCCCTTTGATTTGTGAGGGCAAGAAGATGTGCCTGCACTCACAAAATGTGTTTCTAGGACCAACGATAATACTTAGAAAAATGCACATAAATCAATCCCAATTGCATTTACTGTTGGTGCTGTCTTCAGGGCACTTATTCTTTTTCATATGTTCATATTTCCTCGTATGACATCACACGATTATAGCCATATTCTCAACGTTCTACGAAAACAAACAAACAAATATTTGATCTTAAAACATGGTTACTACAACTTTTGGCATGACAGGCGACCTATTGTGGCAGCCATTGGCTCTATTTTAGAGCCCTTGTTGATATATAATGATTAATTTTGAGACCGTTTGTGAAAACCATGCGTTCATTTATCCAAGATACTACTCAGATGATCAAAGTGTTAGACACTATAGAAGTAAGAGTCGAAGACATACTTGTGACATTAGATGTCGAAGCGCTCTATACAAGCATCCCCCAGATGAAATGTATCATCATAATGGAAAAATATTTGGAGATGAGAGAGGATAAAACTGTTCCATCAGCGTTTATTCTAGAATGTATAAGACTTGCCCTCACCAATAATTTCTTTATAGAACAAAACACATTCTACTTACAACAGCACGGTACGAGTATGGGCTCGACCTTCGCCCCAGAACTGGCAAATCTCTTTATGGATGACCTGGATCTATTGTCAACTGTGATTTTTTTGATAAATATTAAAATATGTATATTTTTGGATAATACATGGTAATTCGCCCTTTTTGATGGTGAAGGGGTGAATATGACTAGGTCTAGAGGCATCTAAAAGATCACCCTTAAAAGAAAGAGAGGAAGCTGTTTGGTGGGCCTGCTGTGAGGACAGCCATTCCACCATGAGTGCCTAATTGCATTCCCCATGCAAAATGACCTGAACGAGGGAAGGGTGGTGGAGCTCCACATGCCTTCCAGGCTGCCTATCACAAATAAGTAATCGAGCTCCCTAGTGCTAACCAGCCACCCACAAAAGAAGGCAGTAGGTCCACAGGGCAGGTGAAGGTGTTTGTCAATGAAATGTCTTATGTCTCTGATTTACTGCACTATTCTCAAAACGGCCTCAAGCCACAGTTGGGGATTCGCAAACTTCTTACTCCGTGGAGCAATGTCTGTTTTCTACAAAAAGAGGTTCAATACCTAAAAGGTGCCACAACTCACATGGGTATCCTATCGAGCAGTTAAGCAGCACTATGAAACTCAACAATACAAATTGTATTAGTTATACACAATTCATTGCTAAAAAAGTCATCATAAAAAATGGTCATATTAAATAAAACAAACAACCAATTTTAAAACCACACAAGTAAATCAGCTTTAGTCGATTCAATTTGATCTCTGGTCGAACCCGTGTGGCCTAATCACACTGAGTCCCCAAGCCTAAAATGTTGTTTTGGCTAGGGCTTTGTTTTTCAAAAAACTAAAATAAGAAATAGCCAAAACAACATTTTAGGCTTGGGGACTCAGTGTGATTAGGCCACACGGGTTCGACCAGAGATCAAATTGAATCGACTAAAGCTGATTTACTTGTGTGGTTTTAAAATTGGTTGTTTGTTTTATTTAATATGACCATTTTTTATGATGACTTTTTTAGCAATGAATTCTGTATAACTAATAAAATTTGTATTGTTGAGTTTCATAGTGCTGCTTACCTTCTGATTTACTGCACCCTGGTCTTGGAACATGCTAGGACCCGCCCCCCTAACACTGCTGAAGGGGGCAGTGATGGTGTCTGCATGTTCACTAGCCTCTGGGGACATGTGTACCCCGTACATCCCCATGTGCCCTGGGCAAATGTGGTTCCTCATTGCCATTGCCCTAAGGGTTTTGCCCCTTGATCCCCCTTGTGATCCCACTTGACCTACTTCCCCCAGTTTTTCACCATGCAGAAGACATCAAGCACATTTCTCCTGATGGTCTTCCCTGGTGGCAGGGCATATGTTTGCCACACCGATAACCCTTCACAAGATGTTTGGAGATGCAGTAACCACCTCCTGGATGCCTCTAGGCTTTTTCCATCTACCACTACAGGAACAGACTCTATCTTTTCCATAACAGGACCATCCTGCCCCCTCGGGTAGGTCCACCAACTCCTGAGGCACCACTGCAGGCCGGCCCATACCCGGATCCTCTTCCAGACAGATTTCCTCCTTGTCTGCAGCAGTACCTTCACCTGCTGGGTGGAGACAACTGCTTTTTCTATGCCACCATCCCCGTCAGGTCACAAACCAAACACTTCCTCCAGGTTGCTTGCTGCAACTGCTCTTTCCTCTCACAAGAGGGCCATGCCTGCCTCTGTGGGGTGGCCCTATAAGACCTTATCACCCGTTTCTTCTATTCTTATTGCAGGTGTGCCTTTTTTAGCACACTGCCTCCTATCCCATCGGACGACTTCACAAATTCCTCAGCGTCTCCCACTGTCTCAGAGGATCAGTGGTGCTCTGTGCCTTCAAATTGTTACCCACAGGGGCTTCAACTACCCTCTCTCCTGATCAATCATGGAGGAATCCACCTCTTACTTTGAGGGGAAAGGCAACTTCTTCTCCTCATGCCCCAGGCTTCCGCCCCTTTGCTCCACTGCAGCAAAGGTGCCAGGTCATTCCAACTACCACAAACGCCAAGAACCGTGTATGTGTGTGTGTGAACAAGAGGATTGTATAACATGAGAATCTGAAATAACCAGCACAACCCAAAGTGATCCGAGTGGATGAGCACTGTGACCAAATAAACAATAAAACAGACACAGTGGAATGTATAATGGCTTAAAAACACAGTAAACGGCAAAGCTACACAAAGGAACAACAACAAACAGATAGCACTCCACCAAACTCCTAAACATGATTTCTCGAAACTTTTCAAGAGCACCAAACACCCTCCGAGTGTGGGTCTGTCCTGTGTAACACCTTCCCTTGCGGCCTAGCAAAACCCACAAAGGATCAGAAAATGGTCTAGGACTTTTATAAGTGGTCAAACTTCCTTTAGGGTATTCATGATCTCCAATTAGCTGCTAGAACTTGAATGAACTCGATGAATGACCTGAGAGGACCCAGATTTCCTAGATTAATCTGATGAATCATCTGTTATTTGTCACGTGATCCGCTGCTCAGATTGGACAATGAGGTATCACACATACTGAGAATTTCGTTGTGAGTTCCTCAGTGATTCATCAGCATCTGAAAACCTGTCATGTTCTGGGAGTAGCAGTGTAGGTACACATATGAAAACATTTGGTCCCTACCACTGGTACATTTTTAGACCGTTCCTCCAGAGCCATTTTTGAGTGCTCTGATATTTGAAAGGAATAGGTAATATTTCACTAATGCTTGCTTGGTTTTATGAAAAGTGTGTAATAATTGCTTAACGATTAGTGTTATATTTTCACACGATTGTAGATGCTAACATTTTTATATGTAGTAAACCTAACTCTTTTTAACAAATAATTAATTTCAATGTATCTCTTGCTTTTATGAAGTTTATTATATTATACATTAGATAACTTCAACGTTTTTTGTGTCAATGATCGGTAAGAGAATGGTTGTATTCTGTGTGTATGATTTACTAGTTATATTATGCACATTGTAGTTTTACTGCCCAGGGATATTTTGTGAACTGGTATGTGTAAAACAGCCTTTTGCAACAGAATGAGGAAAGGTTTTAGTTTGTGTAATGTATTGACATAGTTTGGGTAATGTTTGACACAAAAAGAATCCTTTGTTTCTGTTTAGAAATGCTTGGTTTGTGATTGGAATGGTAAGTGTATTGTTCTAGAACAGTGATCTTCAAACTACCCACCCTAGGGGGACCCAAAGGATGTCCAAAGGGGGCCCAAGACTCTTTAAAAAGTGATTAAGATGACTGTGTCTATTATAAAATATAAGCAGATTTTGTACTGCTTGTATTTTCTATTAAAAGCTTTCACCTTAATCATTTCAAAGAGCCTGGGCACCCCTTGGACATACTTTGAGTCCCTAAGGGGGGCAAACTGCTAGGTGAGGGGGGCTCAGAAACAATATTTTTACTCAAGGGAGGCTGGGTATGAAAATGTTGAATACCACTGTTCTAGAAGCATGTGACAGAAAAAGTAAGTGAATGTGTCTGTCAGCTTTTATGTTAATGTACACTTGAAAGAGGGCTTGTGTTCGAGGTAGCTATTTTAGTTATTTTCTAAAATGTACACATGGACATTTGGTGTACTGATTTCAGCAGATATAGTTCAGCTGTTCATTTTGTGGGTGGTATTTCTAAATACATTTTCTGTGTGTGTTTATGAACTATTTTCTGAGAGCAAATTTACTTTGTTTACCTTCTGAGTTAGACTCATTTTGTATGTGTTTTATTATTTTCTAGATGTGCTGTTGTTTTTATAATCATACAGTTGGTTGTTTGATATAGTGTTGGAAAATGAAACGTGGATTTTGGGCACATAAATTGAGGTTTATGTGCTTCCCAAAAGTGTTAATATGTATTTGGATGAGTTATATGTGTTTTAGTTGCACATTTTGAAAGGAGGAAGAGTCCTAAAATGTTAGTTATTAGATATTCGTTATTCTGTATTTGTACTTTTCGTTTTGGGTATAAGCTTTAATAAGTTGATGGACTCTAAACATCATTTATGGCAGCATTCCTTATATTTTGGAGAATTAGGGAATAGTCGACGTATGTCGGAGAGCGATGTCCTGTGTTTTTTTACAAAGTATTGATATTGGCAAATGTTTGAGAGAATGCATTTGTCATTCATTTTTTAACCAATTGAGCATGTACTCTTCGGCATTTATTTTGAGTGTTCAATGACTAAAACACTTAGAAATTACTGTTTTTTTGATTCAGCATATGGATTTTCGGGTAGAGATGGTAATTACTTTCCATACGGTTGACTCTTCATCTGCCAACTTCAGATTTTGAAAGGAATGGTTCTGACTATTCTATATTAAATCAGTTATTGAAATGAAATGCAGACCCTGTCATCAACAACACAGACTAAAGTGCCCCTGTTTTGCATATAAACGGCCAGGTTTTCCAAATCATTTAATTAGTGTGCATGGATCTCAGGACTAAGGTAATCAGGAAGAAAGATGTTATATTCCCTTTGGGAAGCATACTAAAATTAATTAATTCAGCTTTGTTTGTTGATGTTATTGAAAAAGATTCCCATCTCTCTATCATTTGTTCAATTCTCCCGTTGGTCCTCCCCCTCACGTGTCAATCATTATTTAAAAAAAATGGACTATGGTAGAAACTGGTTTGATAGCACTATAGGAGTGGGGGATCTAGAGGATTAGTGCCGGTGAATACAAGTTTGAAATTACACAACCCCAAACTCTGTAGTTGTGCTAGCTATTAGGTCAAGAGATTTCCTTCAAAAGCGAAAAAACCCAAAATGATTTAGAAAGACTGCTCTGTGACCACACAGGGCGATCTTTCTAAATCGAACTGTCAGCCCCTGCAACGCACAGGAGTGCAACCAAGGGCTGATAGGCACGCCAGGACACGGAAGTGGCCTCGATGGAGAACGTGTAAGTCGATATGTGTGTGTGTGTGTTTGTGTGTGTGTGTTGGGTGTTCTTGTTTGTATGTGTGTTTTTGTGCATTTGGTGGGGGGTTCTTGGGTAGGGAGGGAGGCAGCGGGGGCTGAGGGCGGGGAGTTCGGGTGGTGAAACCCCACAGTTTGGAGTAAATGCGGGAAGAGAGGGTGGGGGTTAGGGAGCAAAGAAATGTCATTAGTTCGATCTTGAAGGCTGCCTAAAATCGGCTGAAAAAAATCGGTCTTTTGGTTAGGCGATCTACAAACATCAAAATAAGGACATAGAACTGTTGTGCTAACAATGAAGGTGAACCTGATACAGATCGAGAAGCACATTTAAATGGGTAAACATTTTCAAGGGGTGAATTACAATCTACTCATGCACCAGAATGCAGCAACGACCAACAACAGATTCAGTACAGCTTGGCCCATAAAATGTAACGAACTTACACTGCACTATGCCTCAATATGTCTGCCATTAAAATACAGTGACGACCTATGACAAAATTCGGTCCAACTGTACACATTACGAGTCTCTTACACCAACTCACTCTCCTGACCTCTCACAGCTCCCAACCACATGCATATCTCTGGGGTTGCTTACAGGAGCCGGCCTGCCCACCTAATTTTTTAACTTGGGCAAAATGCACACACGCATTCTAAACCTCTATGAGAATTTCCTCATACTCTGGACTGCAGTCCCTAAGGGCGTTCCCTCCACAAGAGCGTTGAGACTATAGTAATGGTAAAAGGCGTTATATAAATGATGACTACAATTATAATTGCAATTACAAAAAGGCTTGCGGGTGCCACAGATAGAATCAATATAGCAACAACAATGCAAATCAAGTTCTAGTGTCTATGCAAAGTGTTACTTTGTCTCTCGTATGTCCTGCGCAAACAGTGTGACTCCCTCCTTAAGTACTCTTTACAGCTTTCTACCTTCCTGCTGCCAGCAGATGTTAAAGAGCTGGAGAGGGAAATCTCAGTTAAGAGGGCTAATTATTGATGGAAACGTAGCTAGCTGCAAATACAAACCTGATTGGTCTACAACACATTACATCTAAATAGCAGACTCAATGCAATTTAAAGGACTACTCTTCAGATATGAGGGTATCCAAGCCTGTCCGTTTGCTCAGGCGAAGAGAAAAAAATCCTCATATATTGTAAGTATTTCCTTCAGATTTGAGCCAATCGAATAAATATTTCCAAAAGGATCCTTTTGGTTCCAACCCAGGATTCCTAATCACAACGAACTCACATTTCATATGAGTGAATGCAAATGTTTATTGAGATGAATTTAACATAAATTCTAATCTTTTTTTATCATGACTTTGCCTAGGTTCTCCTTTTCTGCATGTAGACCGGTTAACAGACTCAAAAAAATATTACAATGAATAATTAAGATATACAATTGGCTCTCCTGGAGACGGCTATTCACCTTTCAAACAAGATAGTACAAGTAGCTTAATTGTTACCATTAATAACTTATAGGCCCCCATTATAAATTTGCTGGTCTGGACTGGCAAACTACAAGTGTGCCGGTAGGGCCAGTGAACTACCAGCAGGCCTGACCTGCTGGTAGTTTAAGCCCCTACGGGCAGATTTTTCACTGAAGCACCAGCACCATTATTAACAGTGCCGGTGCTTCAGTGTTCCCGTTCCCATGAGTCTCCATGGCACTCCATGGGAATGGGAACTTACCGTTGCTCTGTCGCCCATAATATCCCGGTATTCCTTGGATATCGGGTGGTGGAAACGGTAAGCCGAGTTTCCTGGCAACCTCAAAATGAGGGCCTACTTACTCCAGTATTAGGATTGTACAATATGCATTCAATTTCAGATGAAAAGCCACACATGCGCACTGCCATCTAATAGCCATCGCTGATAGTTCACTTCCAGATTAGAGCCTCATATAAATGCACTATGGCTATGCAGATGCGCTGAAAAGATTACATTGATGATCCCTAATAAGAGTGAAGCACATATGTGGTTAGTTGTTTCATCCTTGAGAGCTGTGAGTCTGAGGATGATAAATCAATGTACAAAATAGCACTGCACTACAAGACATTGCCAATTTGACTCATACGGTGTTAAAAGCAAGCTGTACAGTCCCTTACTGCATTGCTTTGTGGCTGTGATCTGAAGGTGAACTTCCACTGATGGCTTCTAGGCGTCTCTGCATAATATAACAAACAAACAAACATTTGTGTGGCTTTTTAGCTGAAATGACCTATTCTACCACCAGGCTAGAGGTAAAAGGGTATTTCCATGCTCTTTTTTCAAGCCCACCATTTGATCAATGGTGAATGCTGAACATGCCCCAATGTGCTAATTTTAAGGATGCTAGCCTACACTGCACCGATGATCTGAATAAGGGTGAGCTGTGTACATTGGTATATTCTTGAGATTGGTCAGCCCTGGATTGATAAAGCTATGTATAAACAGTACTGCCCTATAAAACTATCAAGGATTGGTGACTGGCCTGCAGATTTGCCCACTAGGTCTGTAATGTCCTCCTCCTCACTTGATAGGAAAGGTTCCCCCGAAATACCGTTCTCCTCCTCACCTGATGTAGAAGAGTAGTGGGTTCTCCTTCGACGTGGTTTCTCCCTTTGAGACTTCTTCTTGGAGAGCAGATACAGTCTGCCTCGAAAAGAAGCCACCGTGAATCTCAACAGAGGAAACCTCACGATGACCCCCTCCCGTGACAGCCAGTTGTTATCGGGGGAAAAAGCCTCCGAGGCCCAAAAAACCCCCACAAGTTGATAGAAGACTCCTGAAGCAGGTCCGTTGAAGCGTGGAGCACTAAACGCAGTATCCAGAGAAATCGGCTCCAGGCAGAAGCGGTGGAATCACAAGAAGGTAACCGAAGCAGCGTGAATGGGCTTCACAGAGGAGAGAGCTCCTGAAAACATTGATAGGAGGAAACGACCAGCAGGGAGTACTTCCGATAGAGTAGGAAGCGAGGAAAAGGGGAGAGAGCAAGCGGGAGAGAGCGTAGCAGGAATTGGGGTTGGAAGATCGCTAAGAGGGGACAAAGCTACAGAGCGCACGCAACGAACGGGAAAGCAAGTTGCAACGCGCCAGCCCGCTGAGATTCGGATGGAGAAATACACGGCGGGCGGCCATGTTGGAAAACACTAGACTGCACCGTACGTTGAAGCAAAAACGTAACGGAACCGTCTAATGGCGACGGAACTTCCACCTACGCCAAATCCTCCAAGCGCCAATGGTCGTGACAGTATGCCCCCTTCGAAGGCCCCTTCCTCCAGGCTTACCCGGGAGGAGACGGTGGAATCGTAGAATCAATCGGGGGGCAAAAACCTGTGCAGCCGGTTCCCAAGTATCCTCGGAAGAGGGGTAGCCTTTCCAATGTATGAGGTACTCCAGGCGTCCTTGATGGTACCGAGAGTCTCGAATCTGGGAGACCTCATATTCCTCCGAGGTAGAAGTAGGTCGAATCACTAACTTGGGAGCAGCTTGTTTCCTGGCATCAGGGACAAAGGGTCGAAGGAGGGAGGAATGGAACACCGGATGTATCCGTCGGAGAGTCTTTGGCAACTCTAAACGGTAGGCAACAGGGTTGATCTTTGTCTCTATCTTGAAAGGTCCAATGAAACGAGGGGACAACTTAGAAGGACGGACCCAACGGGGTAGGAACTTGGTGGACAACATGACCTCTGTACCCTTGTCCCAAGAAGGCACTTGTCGTCGATGTCTATCGGATTGTTCCTTATACCGTCGGCTAGTCTCACTTAGACTAAGTTCCGCTGTGTCATGAGCTTCATTCAGGCGATTGAGAGTGGTCTCTAAAGACGGGATGTTGGTCTCATTCCAGGCTGTTGGTATGATGGATTTAGGATGGAACCCATAAGTGCAAAAAAAAGGGCTGATGCCCGTTGCGGAATGCACAGCATTATTATATGCAAACTCAGCTGTTGGAAGTAGAGAGACCCAGTTGTCTTGTTGTTGATTTGTGAAACACCGTAAATACTGTTCCAGTGAACCATTGAGTCTTTCAGTCTGGCCATTAGTTTGAGGGTGATACCCAGAAGAGAGAGCCCTCTCCATGCCCAAGAGCTTACATAGGGCCGTCCAGAACTTGGAGGTGTATTGAGTACCACGATCGGATACGATCTTCTGGGGTAAGCCGTGTAATCTAAAGATATCCCTGAGGAATACTTCAGCCATAAATGAGGCTGTAGGCAGCTGGGATAAGGGAGAGAAATGAGCGAGTTTGGAGTAGGTGTCGACAGTAACCATGATACAAGTACAACCCTGGGAACTAGGTAGTTCTACGATGAAGTCAGTAGAGATAGAATTCCAAGGACCCGACGGAACAGGTTCTTGTTGTAACAATCCCAGTGGTTTTTGAGTGGAATACTTGTTCTGTTGGCACACTAAACAAGATTGTACATAGGTCTTGGTATCTGTCCTCATGTTGGGCCAATGAAAAGAACGTTTTAACAGTTCCAATGTTCCTCTAATTCCTCGATGTCCGGCGGTCCTGGCGTCGTGACACCACTGAAGAGCCTGTTGGCGATGTTTCTGCGCGGGCAAGAACAGTCTTCCCTGGATGAAGTATAGACCATCTTTCCTACAGACAGGCAGCTTATTGACGTCTAGAGCAGGAACATCTGAAGAGGTTTCCCTTACCTCCTGCATAAAAGAGGACACCGTTGAGACAATTCGGGTATGTGGGAACATTAACTCCTTTCTGTAGGTAGGGTTCAGGTCGTCTTTGCGGGACAAAGCATCAGCAATCTGATTTTGAGTACCCGGGATGTAGGAAATAGTAAAATGAAATTGAGCAAAGAAATGAGCCCACCTGGCCTGTCTAGTGTTGTAACATTCTTGTTGTCTGAGGACCTGTAAATTTTTATGATCGGTGCGTATTTGGAAAGGATGAAAGCTTCCTTGGAGTAGATGTCTCCACTCGAGGCAAGCCAGCTTCATGGCCAAGAGCTCCCGCTCGATGACTGAATAGTTCCGTTGGCTCGCAGTTAGTGTCTTTGAGAAGTAGGCCACAGGGTGTTCCTGGCCCTGGTCCAATTGCAGAAGAACAGCTCCTACGGCTGCCGCTGAAGCGTCGGTCTCCAGAATGAAAGGACTCAGCTGATCGGGCTGTCTAAGTATAGGTGCAGAACAGAAACTTCGTTTCAGGTGGAGAAAACTATCCTCAGCGGCTGTTGACCAGATAAAAGGTTCAGAAGATTTCTTTAGCAGCGAGGTTATGGGTAGAGTGAGTTGTGAGAAGTTTGGTATAAACTTTCTGTAAAAATTGGCTAGTCCCAAAAACCGTTGTATCTCTTTGACAGAGGTGGGAGACGGCCAACCAAGAATGGATTCAACCTTTTTGGGGTCCATAGTAATCCCTTGCTCGGATAGAATGAATCCTAAATAGGATACAGAAGACTGGGCAAAGGTACATTTCTCCGGCTTTACTAGAAGGTGATGTTGTTTAAGCCTACTTAGGACCTCTCCAACATGAAGAATGTGGTCTTTTAAATTGCGAGAGTACACCAGAATGTCATCCAAGTAGATCACAGTGTTTTGACCCAAAAGATCTGAAAATAGGCGGTCCATGAACCTCTGAAATATGGAGGGTGCATTTACTAGGCCAAACGGCATTACTTGGTATTCGTAAAGGCCGTAGGGAGTGCGAAAAGCCGTCTTCCATTCATCACCCGCTCTTATCCGGAGTAGATGGTAGGCGTTTCGTAGGTCGAGCTTGGTGAATACTACAGAGCCCTGAACGGCTTCCAGGATCTCATGGATGATAGGCATCGGGTAACGGTCTTTGATGGTCACTTTGTTGAGACCCCTGTAGTCTATACACGGTCTCAACTCCTTGCTCTCGCGTTTAGGAATGAAAAACAAAGAGGCGCCTGCGGGAGATTTAGAAGAACGAATCAGTCCATTGGCGAGATTGTCGTCAAGGTAGCGCCTGAGAACTGCCTTTTCTGACAATGAGAGGGGATACATCCTGCCGAAAGGAACCAATGCCTGAGGAACCAGATCAATACCACAGTCTTCGGGTCTATGCGGAGGTAGTTCAATGGGTACCTGTTCTTCAAATACTTCAGTAAATTTGGAATAGCAACTGGGTATACAATTTACGGTATTCTGTTCCGTAGCACATACCGTCTTGACCAATTCATGTTGGGGTTCAGGTAAACACTCCTTCAAACAGTACTTGGAATGAAAGCTTAACAGGTTGTTTGTCCAATCCACAGTTGGGTTGTGCTTCCGGAGCCAACCGATACCCAAGATGACAGGGAAATGAGCTGCTCGGATTATGTCAAATGATAACCGCTCCTTGTGTTGCTGAATAGATACTTGTATAACTTCGGTGGTATGAGTTATGAGTCCGGAACATAGGGGTGTTCCATCCACTCCTTCCACCTTTTGATCCTCCTTTTTTGCAATTCTAAATAGACCCACCTTATCCGCCCACAAGGTGTCCAAAAAGTTTCCTGCGGCTCCGCAATCCAACAACGCTTGCGTGTCGATTTCCTTGTCTCTGAAACGGAGCGTGATGCCTATCACCATCAGGCGGAGGTCCTCTGGCGTTCTGGCAGAGGTCACGGAAAGTGTGGTGTAAGAACAGGGAAGCACCCCTCGGTAGTCCGTCCTACCAACTACCGAGGGCGCTCGTTTCCCGACCTTCGGGGGGGCACAGAAGGGCAGTCCCTCAACAGGTGGGCAGCAGAACCGCAATACAGACAAAGATTTTCGTCACGTCTCTTCCTCTTCTCTTCGGCGGTCAAGGGAGGTCTAGTGGTTCCGACTTGCATGGGTTCGTCTCGGGTCTTTCGAGTAGCAGGTGAGGAGGTGGAGGTGTGAGAGTCTGAGAACAAGTTTGGGCCACGGCTCTTCTTTCTTTCGTTTTTCCGTTTGGTTAGGCGGAAGTCTATTCTTAGTACTGCTGCTAATAGATCCGAGAAAGAGTCAGGACGAGAAATCCTGGCAAGTTCGTCCTTAAGTTCTTCCCGTAAACCTCTGCGGAAAATCGTGTACTGAGCCTGTTCTTGCCACCCAGCTTCCGCAGCCAAGGTCTTGAATGTTGCTATGTAAGATAGTAAATCTGAGGTCCCTTGCCGCACATCCAGTAAATCCTCACAAGCAATGTGGGCACATTCCGTCCGCAAAAAGGTCTGTTTAAGGAGATCCTTAAAGGCAGTATAATCCTGTAACACAGGATCTGACTGGGATACCAATGGTGTTGCCCATGCCAAGGCGTTCCCAGTTAGGTGTGTGATCATGAAACCCACCTTAGCATGATCCGTGGAAAACGCATAGGGTCTAAAGGTGAAATGTATATTGCAGGCATCAAGGAATTCTTTTACCCTTCTCTCAGTGCCATCAAACTTTCCTGACACTAAAGGCAAAGGGGGTAGATCAGTAGCCTGTTGTTCTCTAGTTGCTACTCTCTGTTGGAGTGCTGCGTTGTCGGCCTTGAGTGTTTGGACCTCGACATTAAGGTTCTGAACTGCGGCCACCAGCTCCTGTAACTGCTGTGGCGTGGCCATGTCTTCTTCTTTTTGGCGTTGCAAGCTATCAAGGATTGGTGACTGGCCTGCAGATTTGCCCACTAGGTCTGTAATGTCCTCCTCCTCACTTGATAGGAAAGGTTCCCCCGAAATACCGTTCTCCTCCTCACCTGATGTAGAAGAGTAGTGGGTTCTCCTTCGACGTGGTTTCTCCCTTTGAGACTTCTTCTTGGAGAGCAGATACGGTCTGCCTCGAAAAGAAGCCACCGTGAATCTCAACAGAGGAAACCTCACGATGACCCCCTCCCGTGACAGCCAGTTGTTATCGGGGGAAAAAGCCTCCGAGGCCCAAAAAACCCCCACAAGTTGATAGAAGACTCCTGAAGCAGGTCCGTTGAAGCGTGGAGCACTAAACGCAGTATCCAGAGAAATCGGCTCCAGGCAGAAGCGGTGGAATCACAAGAAGGTAACCGAAGCAGCGTGAATGGGCTTCACAGAGGAGAGAGCTCCTGAAAACATTGATAGGAGGAAACGACCAGCAGGGAGTACTTCCGATAGAGTAGGAAGCGAGGAAAAGGGGAGAGAGCAAGCGGGAGAGAGCGTAGCAGGAATTGGGGTTGGAAGATCGCTAAGAGGGGACAAAGCTACAGAGCGCACGCAACGAACGGGAAAGCAAGTTGCAACGCGCCAGCCCGCTGAGATTCGGATGGAGAAATACACGGCGGGCGGCCATGTTGGAAAACACTAGACTGCACCGTACGTTGAAGCGAAAACGTAACGGAACCGTCTAATGGCGACGGAACTTCCACCTACGCCAAATCCTCCAAGCGCCAATGGTCGTGACAAAAACAATGACAATTGTCTCATACAGAGCTGAAAAGCAACCTGTTCAGTGAATGTCATACCCATAGTGTATTGCTTTGTAGTATTGATCTTGATCTGAACTTCAAGGGATGCCTACTAAGTGAAGCTCTGCAATTGTGTCTTTTTAGCTGAAAGGGATCCACTCTATCATTGTAGAGAGAAGATCCTGTTTTCTTTCTTTTTCAACCCACTATAATATTGATGGTGAATGGTAAACACTCTGGAGAAAATCAAGCAAATTTGCTTTGTGAATCAACCAGCTCTGTCCAGGAGTAACACATTTGATATGTGATGGTTTAGAAATTCCAAATATGCATCCATGGGCTTTGTTGTGCGATCAAGGATAATCGACAAGTCAGAGAGCTATACGAGATCACTCTTGAAAAAGCTGAGTCTTTAAGTTTCTTCTAAAAATAAGGAGAACATGTTCATTGCAGAGGCTGGAAGGTAGGAGATCACATGCTAAAACAGAGAAACATGTACCCACATCCTACCCTTACCATACTTGAGAACTGCCATAGATAGATTATGTTGTGAGAGAAAAGCAGGTTTGTTCATTTTTTAAATGCCATTGATAGTAGATGATGTGCACTGTAATGACTTTGTAATCAAGGCACATAGATTTAAACATATCACTCAGCTTGGGACTGTGAGCAAATGAAGTGAGGACAGGCCTGTTGACACATGATGAAAACTGCTGAGACCAAATCGAAGTCTGGCCTCCACATTCAGTGATTTTTATAATGATATCATCAGTTTCACGGTGGCCTGAGATAGATAGTATTTCAAATATACAATCTGGACGAGACATAGACATTGGCTGACATCATCTGATGTGAAAAGGATAGAAGCAGTAGAAGACTAATATTCTTTAGAAACATTTCTTTGTTCCTGATGATACCAAGGTTGAATATTTCTATAAAGAGCATCAGGCAAGGTGAAAAGGATTCCGAACAGCACATACAATCCCAAGGGCCCTTACCATTAACTATTACACCCTCAGTCTGCTATGCTTGAATTGAAATTAATTTATATGCATGAAATGCCGTATCAAAGGCAGACAATCCATAAACCTACTAGTTTATGGATTACCTACTAGTAAAAAGCTACTGACTTTTTACTCATCAAGCCTTTCAAAAAGTGCCATCCCCATACTTTGAAAACAGGAAACTGCTATGACTGATCATAGCAGCCAATTTTGCGATAAATGCAACATCCCACTCCAGGTTCACACAACTATTTTACTCTGGTACTTTTAACAGATGAAACTAACATCAGTGTAATGATCCCGGTGATCACAATAACACTCCATATTCTGGGACTACAAATACACTTTTTTTGTTAGAATATTTTGTTTTCATTTATTAAGAGTTATTTATTTATTTTTGTATTTATTTGAGCATGCAAAACCCTGAGGTATCTAGTCGCTAGTTACAGAAAGTGCTTAGTACATACAGCAAAGTGAAAGAACATATTGGTTACAGGGTGAATTGGAGAGCCTCACTGCATGGTACGTGGGCTACTTCAGGTATGCACGATAACATGAATGACAAAACAGGTAAGGGTGCAGATTATGGCAAAGCCACACCACATGGTACGGGAGCTACTTCAGGTATGCACGATTAAAAATAAATTGAAATGAAGTTGGTCCCAAACCTCACGTCATTAAAAGTACTACAGATAAATCCTACAATACTACAGATAAACCCAGGCTGTCATAAAAAAACGGAAATTGCTATGCAACTTGTCTCCTTTGGCTTGCTAAACAAAATCAATGAACCATGAAACATGGAAAAAATATCAATTACTGGAATAAACATCCTTATGTAAATTAACATGTACAAATGGCTGTTCTCTATGCTAGTTGTAGGACAATTGCTGTTACCTTAATGACAAGCACAACATTATTCAATCATTTAATAAAATGTCGTATCATGAAACTTGAGCAAAGCAATAGCAAACCAATTTATTGTTAGAAAAAGTCAGAATATAACACAGGCCTATCGACAAAATGTGATTCAAGGAATACTTCATAGTCAACTTATGTTATCTTTATATTGTGATTTAGAATTGGAACGCTTTTAAAAATTGGCTTGGATTGGAATGTAATTCGAAATAAATATTTGAGTAGTTGTAGGTGAGAGGACATTTTTCCTAACTAAGCAATAAAACGTGGCATTCTAAATATCAGCGATAACTGAATAAGACCAAACGAAAGGAAATTGAAAATAATTTTTGTTTTTGAGGAAAGGCATTTGAAATGGGGCATCCATCTGAACCCTGGTTCCTAAGATCCAATTTCCTTAACAAAACCCTCCCTCCACTGTTCTAAGCTCTAGAAAGAGAGAATATCTTTCGGGGCATTCACTTGACTAAGGCAGTTACAGTGCACAAAGTCTCTCAATTCCTTTGCAGATCTGTGATATCAGCTGGCCATCTTAATACCACAGAGTTGGTAATACCATGGATCTCAAAGGGAAATGGGCTCACTTAACATATTCCATTTGTAAGGGATATTCCACTTACATGAAACATGGAAGTGGTAGATGTTCACTTCCTCTTTCCAATTACTGTTTAAAATTTCAATAGGAGTCATCAACAAGAAGACACGTTTTGGAGCCATGTATGACTGCTTCCCCCTGAATGAGCAGTGCAAAACCACTGGGCAATCGCAACTTATAATGTACTACCTTTTTCAGATGGTGTGTCCAAGGGATAGTGTATTCTATGACCTGTTCTAATTCTGGTTCTCAGTGTGGATTTTATACTGCCAAGGTACGCACCAGCCCCCTTTGCGCAACTTGGCACGCATTTCCGCATTTGAATGGTCTGTGTTTAAGCTTGCAATAATAAATTATCTGATCTCCTCCCTGGAGGAGGGTTTTGACATTGTATCCTCATCTCACCCTTCCACACCAGAGGTAGTCTAATTAAGTAATATCCTATTAGAAAAGCACTATGGGTGTGGATGTGAGTTGGTCATTCCGGCAAGAACATCCTTTTCATGCCCCCCCACCACGTTCCTTTGGGGATGGCTTGTTATTTTTTGATTCAATATTTATTCTTTTCTAAAAAATAATTTTTGTGCATGTTAGATTTGGGATGAACACCATCATTCTATTTGTAAATAAGTGCTGATTATAACACTTACAACATATCAATTCTAGTTTGTATGGTCCATCAAGGATCAGTTTTGTCAACCTGTTTCATTATTGTAAACACATTCTTAGATTTACCTGAAATAAATATGTTTTAGGAAGGAGGAATTTAATCATTAGGAATAATGAATAAATACCTTCCTAGAACACAGTATAATACAGATATAAGCTGGTTGATGATGGCTACAGTATCCAACTAGCTGCCTCTACCTGGATTGGAACCTAACTGAGTTCAGGGTATTGTGATCTTTCATAAAGAGCTGAGGCTGCTGGGTGAAACCCATTCCAGCTTTTTCACAAATAAAAGGAGGTGGGGGGGGTTAAACTAAAATTACCCACCTCTTCAGCATCTAAGCACCCCGATGTCCTGTGGAGTAGGAGGAGACAAGAGTGGTCAACAGTGGTGAAAGTGTCAGAAAGGTAAAAGAGGAGGAGTGTAGCAAAGTTTGGAGTGCTGAGTATTAGTGAAAGACATACATGAGTGCAGTCTTGTGGAATGTTTACTACGGAAGCCAGAATGAAGTGGACACCCAAGGCCATTATCTTCAAGGTATTTAGTGATCCGATCGAAGACCACCCGCTCAAGTAGTGTTGAATAATGGAAAATTAGAGATACTGTGTGATTGTTTGCTGTGTCATTTAGGACTGGAGAAGATTTCTTCATTAGGGGTCAGAGAGTTGCAAATTTGAAGGAGGAAAGGAAGTGTCCAATGAAGAAAGAAAGATTAAAGTGCTCAGAGATGAGGGAAAGTGATTAAGACAAGGTATTTGACCATTTGGGGAACAAAAGAGTGGATGGGATTGCAAGATGGGTTGTTGCTGCACAATATGGGTGCTAATTCAATAGTAGAGGTAGGGGAAAAGTAGTAGAGACTGGAAGAGGTAGGATAAGAGGTGGTATACAGATGTAGGGTTGGGGAGAGAGGGCTAAAAGTCACAGGGTTTAGAGGAAAAGGAATGAGAAAATCCATTAGCAGAAAAGAAGGAGGCAATGAATAGTGGCTTGGGAGGTGTGAGAAAAGATGGGAGGCTAGATACGTTTGGAGGTGTGATTGCGAGGGGAGCAGATTAGGTTTGGAAGTAGGAGGATTTGGCAGAGTCTAGGACAGTAAGGAATCATTCTGAAGGCTATGAGTAATGCAGGTGTCTGGAATTTGTGCCAGCATTGTCAGTCATGGCACAGGTTTGTTTTAAGCATCTGACTTTCAGGGTGATCCAAAGCTGTAGATTGGGGGTGCGGAAGGTGTTTATGTGCAAGCAGGATATAACTGGCAAAATGTCCTAAGTGTATAATGAAAGTTGGAGAAAGCACAGTCGATAGAAGAGCATTATTAGGAAAAAAGACATGAGGGGTCCTTCCATCAAGGCAAAGGACAGCAAAGTCTTGCCTGAGTATCCGCTTAGTCATTGAAGAGGGGATATGAGGAGAAGAAGGTGGAGAGAATAAGATATTAAAATGAACTATAGAGTAATAAGAGGGAGAGGGGTTTAATGGACAGGTCAGAGGAGGAGAGTCAAGTAAAGAGAGAGAAAATCTCTGAATAGTGCCCACCGGAGTGGGTGGGCTGTTTGTGGAGGGAATATAGGTCAAATAGGAGGGAGTTTAGGTCAATGCAGGTGCCTGCAGAGGACTTGGGGAGGCTAACATCCCCCAATATGATAATGGGGATGTCAGTAGAAAGCGGTTCATGGAGAAGGGTCAGATGATGCAAGGAGTTGATGGGGTCAGGGGGTCGATGGAGAGCCAGACATCTGGGAGGAGAAGGCGGGAGGTGTTAAATAGTGGTATATTACAAAAAGGAAGAGGTAATGTCAGACTGGTGGAGAGGGGTAGAGGGGCAGTGTTGAAGGCATGATTATTGATAAGGAACCTCATACTGCCTCCCTTCCCAACAAGTCAAGGAGAATGGGAGAAGGTAGCAGTCAGTATGGAGAGTTTCTAGTGTAGCCAAATCATAAGGGAAGATCAGGTTTCTGTGATAGCAAGAAGTGAACGTTGAGGGTGATGAGAGTGGTCAATGATGTAGGAAGACTTGTTGCAGAGGGATTGTGCATTCTTGAGGCCAAGTGAGTGTCAGGGGCAGGAAGCGGTCAAGACAGCCCGTGTCCTGCACCAGCACAGACAGAAGCAGACAGAAACTCAATCAGGCACTTTTAAAGCCCCTTCACAGGCTTCTCTGTCTTCCTTGCAGAGCAGCAGCCTATACAACTGCTTGTGCTCCACACACCAACCCAACAAGACATACCGTGAGGACCTCCAGCCCAGGAAACACACACGAGGGGCCACGCCCTTCCAGAAAGCCATTCCAGCCCCTCACTCACTAAAGATAAGTCACACAGTGCCTCAGGCAATCGCATGTATGTCTGTACGGCAGTGTGTGCAGGTTGTTTACAGATGTGTGCATTAGGTAGAACTTTTCTAACTCCACCCTACCTGTCCATTGAATCTCCTACATCCTCTTTCCGGTTACCTTGAAAACCCCATGCCCATCCAACCATCGAGACCCTAACCCTCCTTCTGTCCTGGGATCGCAGTGGCCTGTGTAAGCTTAGACTTGCAGGTCCCAAAACCGCAGAGGGGGTAGGTTGGTTCATGCCACTCCTGCACCTCTGAACTGTGGACCCTGTCAGTGAGAGTGATAGGAGGCGGAGAGATGAGCAAGTGTTGTGCATTAGACAAAGGGGACAGAGGAAATTGGAAATCCTGGGAGAATGTAAGGGTTTTATTTAAGGGATGATACTGGGCCAGGGGGAATTGGGAGCATGGAACATGATACAGAATTTAGACCAAGTTGAGGCTGAAGACTGAGAGAAGGAGAAGTGTAAGTAGGAGGAATGGAGCAAAATCAAGATGCATGATGAAGGGTAGCAGAAATGGGCAAGTGAAGACAATGAAAAAAGGTGCAGCTCAAGAAGAGTGCTGCCGCAGCAGTGCAGCTGCATGATCGGAACTCTACTCCTGATTCTTCATGTGTGGCCGCCTCCTCTCCTCTGTGACCTCTTCAACCTTTCTTCAATATTCATTCTTTTGGGGACTCGCCAAGCCCACACCATCCTCCAAAGTGGACTCCTGTGCCTGAGGACGACATTAGAATCTTGCATCTACTACTATTGCGAACTACAGCCGACTTGCCTTTCTGCTCCTCTTGCTCTGACCCTCAACCTGGTAATCACCACATCTTCAATCTTTCTTTACAATTGTCTACATGGTCCCTCTTGCCCCAGTGCCTTCACTGCAACCCTCTGTGGTAGCTTAACAACTCACATAGCAACTGTTTCTGGAAACTACCCAAAGGCTACTGCAGAACTGCTTTTTCAGATTATGGGTATTACCCACCTGACTGCACCATTGCTGGCAAGCCTTTCTTAGTTTAATTCTTCTCTGGTGGGCCACCCTTCATTCTGAAGGGTTTCCTGTGGGAGTGACTCCACAAAAACTCCGGGAACCGCTCCCAGGGAAGCTTTTCCACAAAGGCAAATCTCTCCTGCTGGAGATAGCCGCAAATCTGTTCCCGGTCTGTGAAAAGACTCCTCCTGGTTCAGCTCATACCTGGTGAGTCTCTTTCAGGCCTTTTGGCCCACTCTTCCCCTCTTTCTTGCTCCCCCTGCCCTCCTTTACTTCTTGAACTTCTGCACTCTGCCCTGCCTTCCACACCCCAGCCTGCCTTGGTTCCACCCTCTGCCCGCCCCCTGACACTGGATTGGTTTTCCTCTGGGGTCAGGTGACCCAGGAACACATTCACACCATCCGTCCTGCTGATACCTGGAAAGTCTCTTTCAGGCATTTGGGCCCTCTTTTACCCTCTTTCTCACTTCCCCTGCCCTCATATGCTTCTTGCACTT
The DNA here is from genome assembly GCF_040938575.1 of Ambystoma mexicanum. NCBI lineage: Eukaryota > Metazoa > Chordata > Amphibia > Caudata > Ambystomatidae > Ambystoma > Ambystoma mexicanum. The sequence goes on along the minus strand of NC_090929.1, from coordinate 961,694,489 downwards.
CAGTGCTCTTCCCTGTATCCTTTGTCCTCCTGCCTGCCGTGGTTCCACCCTCTGCCCACCCCCCTGACACCGGATTGGTGTCCCTCTGGTATCAGGTGACACAGGAACACAGCTTCTTAAGAGCAACTCACAGTGCAGCCTTGCTTGGGCAGACTGCGAAGGGCATATGATAAGGGTGCCTTCCTTAGGGTGTCTTCCCTCCCTGGTTGCCTGTTCGCTGGGGCGCCCTAGTCCTGCCAGAAGCCACGTGCTACATCTACAACTACTATCAGGTAAGGGACGGCTAATTTGAATTCAGCTACTGTCTGTATCTTCCCACACTTGCATTTTGCTTGAATGTTCCAAATGTAGGTTTGCTGCTTTGAGTCTTGCCTCCATTGTATTTTACCACACTTGCATTTTGCTTCCCAGAGTGTTCCAAATGTAGGTTTGCTGCTCTGGATCTCGCCACTGGTGCCTTTTGCCACATTTGCATTTTGATTATGGGACTGATTCAAATGTAGGTTTGCTGCTTTTTATCCCGCCACTAACGTATTAGCCACACTTCCATATTGCTTCCCAGAGTGCCCCAGGTGAAGCTGGTTTGCCACTGGTAATCTCGCCACTGTTGTATTTTTCCACACTTGCATTTGTAGTTGTATTTTGTCACATAAGCATTTTACTTTCCGGAGTGTCTCAGGTGTAGATTTGCTACTTTGAATATTGCAGCTGTTGTGGTTTGATACACTTGCATTTTGCTTCCCAGCATATTCCAAAAGTGAGTTTGCTGCTTTGAATCTCACCACTGTTATGTTTTGCCACTCCTGCTTTTGCCTCACCTCTGATATATTGCTGCACTCTCATTTCACCCACAGAATACAGCTGAGCCCCACAAAAAATGTGTTCCAGCTATTCACATGGCCGCACACCTTTGAGAAGAATGCTATTTGACTAGTAACGTACCCTAAACATACATTTCTACAAACCATAGAATACAGCTGTGTCCTAAACAAAATTCGGTCCAGTAATTCACATAGCTTGACATTTGACACAGCACCTGTCCCTCGCGCCTTTGCAATATGGGTTGCTGTTAGAGACGTAGCCATTCTCTACCTACCATCGCTTTGGCAATAAATGCACACCCACACTTGACCACACCTTTAATTACTTTTCAACACAGACTACAGTCTCCCAAAGGGCTTTCATCCTCAAAGCACTCAGCGCTATACAAATACCACCTAACATAACTTAATGTGGACCTTTTAAGTAAAGAGAAGATCATTAACTTATTCTGATAGGTTGGTATTACTCCAGACTTTAGTGAAGATGTAGACAGGTGTATTACTGGTTTGCCAAATAAGGCTATTTATTATTATTATTATTATTATTATTATTATTATTATTATTATTATTATTATTGCTCTATTTTGTAACACAGACCTAGCTTCAGGAAGCAACATAGTGCTTATACAACAATACAGACACACAAAGGAGTGCTTTACAGTGGTATAAAACATTACAGATGCATAACGGAGTGCTTTTCAGAGGTAACAATAGAACAGATATACAGCAGGGGTAGGATACAGAGGGGCACAGAGTATGGGTGCAGCTGTAGAAGATGGTGAGGAGGAGAGGGGTGGGTGGCATCTAGCGAGTCAGGTGGCGCGGGGGCAATGTGATGGCCTAGGTGTTGAGGCTGAGAGACTCCTTGAAGAGGTGGGTCTTAAGATCTTTTCTGAATTGTAGGAATGTGGGGGCATGTCTGATGCTGACAGGGAGGAGGTTCCATATTCTTGGGGTGTAGGCCAAGAAGGCTTGTTTTCTGGTCCTTTCCTTTTTTTGAGTGTAAGATTTCAAGTCTGTGCGTGTCCTGGCTTCTGGTAGTGCATTGTCCGCCGTAGATGCTGAGTTTCTTCGCAAGTTATCTGGTTGACTTGGGCGCTATAGATGATGCAGCAAGATTTGAAGGCGATTCATCCATGCAGTGGGAGTCAGTGAAGGTCGATAAAGCCCAGGGTGATGTGGTCGTATCTGCGTAGGCCCTTGATGAGGCATGTGGCTAGAATGGTGGATTTTAAGCTGCCCAGGTGAGGAATGCATTGATTTTCTGCAGGACGGAGAGCTGATACCAATCTGTCTGAGTTTTGTTAGCTATGTTTGTCTTGAAGGAGAGGCAATAAACTGTCTAAAAATGTTTGAAGGGACCAGGTCCAAAGGTAGCCTGAGCACTTAGAGTAGCTCAATATTCTCAAATGTCTATGGAGTAGAGCAATTTGGTGTTGGGTTTATGTTTGGTAAATTACAATGATTGTTAATATGGGCTGGTGTCTTCTTAATGTGATTATCTCACTCAAGTGATAGTAGTAACTCTATTTTCTAGTCAAGCTAGGCTGGAAACTTAGTGCTGGAAGTACTGTTGTGTTGTGGAACATCAGTTGTAGATTGGTGTATTTTTACTAGGGCCACAGATTCTACAATTGTGTTAACATGATTGATCAAAGACAGTATATTATCATCTGCATTAATTAAGATCTAATTGGTCATTGAAAACATCTTCAATCTATCAACTACTATTTATGGATCTATGTCATCTACCCACAGGACAGATTTGCTGAAGCCAGGTTTCTTAAGTACATCTTTGACACTGCAAGAAGTGATCATAGCTGTGTCCGCACGCACTCTCTCCACACCCATCTTTAACATGGGGTACACCCTGGTAAATCACACTGTCATGACGACCATGCTCCCCCTACCCATCTCACCTGTCTTGTGTGGAAGACACCCCTGCAACCTCCAGTCTCCCCTCCAGACTCAGCTCCTCTACCTTAGTGACTATGCCCCATTGCTACTTCTTCTCATCCTCCCTTTCGAAAATGTTCAGAGAAATTGCACATTCCCCATTCAGAAACATGCAATGTCAGGAAACTGCATGTTGAAAATTAGGGCTAAATGCTACATTCTTGGTATCAACTTTCCTGGATCTTGAGCTAATGTTTACTTGGCCTTTTCTAGGTGTGAGCAATGTGAGTATGCAGGGGAAGGTAGCCCAAGATGGTCAGGGTAGTTCATTACTATACAGGCTGCTACTTTGATTCTGGGATTAGTTGTGAAAATGTCATTGAGTATGTGACCTGTTTAGTGTGAGGGGTCAGCAATCGAAGGACCAAGATCAAATTACTCAAGTGACTCCAGCAATTTTATTGTGTCCTAGTCATTACTGGATTTACACTAATTGTTTGAACTCCCAACTCCAAATTAATTATAGTCACTTCTTTGTGAAGAATCTTTAAGATAAAATAGTGAACAAAGATGATGTAAATTGTACAAAAGGAATATAAGGAGAATTGAAATGTGAAGACCCAATGTACTCTTTTATCATCATATAAATTACGTATAGTGCGGCAGTCACAGCTCTATAGTTAAATTGAGTATCAAGTTCCATAGGAAACCCAAAAAAAACGAATTGCTATTAACAATTGACTCGCATAATGGATTTGGCTGAAATTTTGCAAACAAAATTACTGTCATGCCTCCAACCCAATTCCCTAAACTGGACATTTTGGGAAAGATCTGTTAAAAAATCCAAATTTAATTAAGAAAGTAAAAAAAAAAGTTTTGGCCTATTCCCCATTAATTTTTCCAAAGAGAAAAAGTCAAAATTTAGCTAGAGCACACAGCCAAAACTGCTGGATAGAAATGAACCAGTTACGAAAAAACGTGGACTCCAAGCATTGACACGATGTCCTGGGGCCCCTGGGGTTATTCCATCCAGTAGTTCTTAAAATATTTGGGTGCGCCCTTCTCCCAACAATTAAAAAGCAGCCATTTATTCCCAACATTCTATTGCTAATAACATTTGACTTGCTGGATGGATTTAGATCCAATTCTCAAAACATGAGATTTGTTGAGGGTACCCCTGAAGCTGCAAATTCTGGGAAATATACACTATAAAATGATAAAGTTATTAAGAAAACAATTCATTCATTTTCCCATAGAGAAAAATTGCAGTTTCTGAACAGCCATAGTACGAAAACTACTGTGCATATTTGGACCAAAAAAGAAACCACTTGGGCACAAAGTGATGATTTAAGTTTCTTGACTGGTCTGGGGTAAATCCATCCAGTAATTCCTTTTTTTTTATGAGACCGGCTGCCCCCTGCACCTTAAAACCTTTATATCATCCTGGGTGCTTTTTACAGCATTGAGGCTGAGCTAGGCTAATAACATTTAACATGCTGGATGGATTTGGATGACATTTTCAAAACAAAGTTTATGAAGAACCCCTCTATAGTAGATATTTTGGCAACAATTTGTTAGAAAATGAAAAAGCTATTAAGAAAATATAATAACGCTGTTTTCAGCCTACTCGCATGATTTTTCCCATAGAAAAAAAGTGCAGTTGTAGAATAGCCATAGCGTGAAAACCACTTGGCAGATTTGGAACAAATAAGAAACCATTTGGGCACAATTTGACTTATATTCCTTGAATGGTTTGGGGTAAATCCACCCAGAAGTTTTTAAAATATTTGACAGACAACATGGTTGCCCCTACACCTTAAAACCTTTATATTGAACTGAATATCCTCAACCCTTTAAGATGAGTAGCAATTACCCTGGAGATGGATGGGGATCCATCAATATGGATTCATACATCAATAATCGAAACGACTTGGGTAGTTGGCAAAAAGGATAACTGTTATATTATCAATTATCTAAAACAGGGAGAACAACGAACATCAACGGATTTGCTCGATCCTCTTACTTATCTAGTTTCATAAACAACTGAGCTTACATATCAAAAACTCGTCATCATTGACATTGACCTACGTTACTACCAAAGTCATCCTATGTGACAAACTATAAAAACTTATGAGTAACTGTGATAGGCTCTTAGTGAGCATCTAAGTATACAATCTATACTACCCTAAAGAGTATGAATATGTGATTGGTTACTTATCATCAGGTGATGGCAACTAAGCCCTCCCTCTAAAATGACCACTATGAACATTGCTAAATACACAGCCTCCCATTGGCTACACAAACTATATAACCCTTAATTACACAGCTCCCTACAATTGGTTGGCACTCTAACCTTCACCAGTACTTTTCCACCCACTTCTAGCAGCACGCAGGCTGGTCTTTCAGATGCTGGTGAGCTTGTCTTAACCATAGCTTCCCACCAATTAGCATATTAATCCATCATCACCTCAGTGGTCTGTTTAGTCAATTAGGCTTTGAAGCTCGGCCTTGAGTTTGTTCTGTACTTTGTTCTGTACTGTAGAGAATTCAGGGGAGTGACGGCACGCTTTGCCCTCATGCTTAGGTGTGAGCATCTTGCTCGTCCAACTTCATCCTTCCATGTGATTGAAGACCATGATTTCGAACTTTCACTGTCTTTAAAATACTATTTTTTAACAGACCTCTGATGTCTTCTTGTTTGTTTACGTCTTTGAACAGGAGTTTTGTTCTTTCCCATGATTTGTAGCCAATGTTAGTTAACCTCAGCCTGATAAGAGCTTGGATTCTTGACTTGGCTTCATGGCTCATCCAACCTCGCCTTTTCTAGATTCACCTTGCTATTTCAACTTTTGTTAGCTGCGACACACTAGAAATTAGGCCTTCTTTCTTGAGTCCAGCACTGCTAGAATACGTAGTGGAAACATCCATCCTTTACTTGTTGATATACACATATATACATTGGCGCATTCAGACTCCCAACATATAGGCAATAAGGGTGGTTGAGGTGGGGGTACTTGGCTCCTCCTCTATACTCTCCCCTCTGGGTGATTTAACGACCACTCTCTCATCATCCTTCACATATAGACATCTTGGTCTGAAGAAGAGCTTCCTTGGGACCGATATCTTTTTGACTCCCTTAAGGCATCCTGCTAATTTCACATGCTTATCTTTGTTCCATGTCATGAGCGTGCACTGTCCACTTGGACTGCAGTAGATGCATCTTCCCACATACTTCTTATGATTCTTTGGATGCAGGAACTTTGTCCCCTCAGTTACATGGATACTGGGCTTCACAAAGTCTCTAATTTCTTAATCTGTCAAGTCTTTGGCCGTCCATCCTGGTTCAACATCGATCATAATCATTCACCTCTATGGCTTTTTTGGCTCTTTTCTTGCATTGGGGGATTATTATCTTGATCACACAGAATCCAAGCAATATCATTAGTATCAGAGCTCAAATGAACTTAAAAATGTATGCCATCCATTGTGGAACCCAAGAGACAAGTGACCCTAACCAGCTGTCATCATTAATATCTTGTATTTCGTCTATCATCTAGCCGTGGAGCGTTGTCAGCATACCTTTGGCCTCCGTCAAGGTTCCATTCTCATCATCATTAGAAGGTTTGAATGTGCAACATGATTCTCCGATTTTTGCACAAACACCTCCATCCATTGCTGTGATCACGTCCAAGACATATCTGTTCTGAAGAGTCATCAGTCGTATGGCTCTCATCTCTTCTCTGATTGCATTGAATCCCCTTATGGTTGTATTGATTGTCTGTAGCAATTCCCATCTTGTAATCTGCAGCCATTTGGTATTTGCTCCAACCTGGACACTCGGCATGAAAATCAAAGAAAACACTGAAACTATCTCACTAAATAGTCTGTACTCATAGGGAATAGCATCAAAAGCTTCTATAAATTTTGCTGAGAAATAGATATCTCTATTCATTCTTCTTATCAGCTCCACAGATCTCTTCTTTCTCAGGTGAGCATCTGCTTTCGGAAAACTGTCAAGGTTTAAGTCACTTTTCTGAATAACCAATGCTGGAACATGAACTTTCACTAATGAGCATCGACCTCTCCAATCCTTGGGTAGCCTCATATATGCCCTGGATCCATAAGCCCAATAGTGATCCATGATTACTGCTGTTCCAAGTATCATTCCTGGTACATCAAAGATTCGACCATAGTTCTGATTATATCCAACCTTTCTTGTGCCATTATTTCTGAAGCACAGCTTTGCACTCTCCAAAGGCACTATCTGCAAGAGTCCTCCCCTGTCTTAGACCCAGGTCAGTAGTTTAGCAAGTCTTGGCTGTAGAGGTTTACAGCCATTCTGCACTATGTCAATGGCTGGGTTATAACAACCAATGACCTCCCAGGCTCTGCAAATCACCACTCTTTCTTCCCATCCATATGGTGATAGTACTGATCCCCAGATCTGCATTTGGCCTCTGTTATTCCATCTACCAATTTCTTCTGCAGATTTTCCTGGACTCTCCAGTCTTATGTTTACTTCCCATCTGATTCCAGCTCCTTTTACTCCAGGCTTCTCGTACCTGATCACATGATTCTTGGTGTGCTCTCTGTTTCTTGTCTTAGAGTCTTGCACGTGATCATCTTCATCTGGATCTGTCCATTTAGTTGCCCATTTGAGATAGGAATCTCAGCCCATAAACTGGCCTCTTGTTCAGCAAAGTGCTATGAGGGAAAGACAATGTGCTGTCTGGACATCTATTTCAAGAGCTATGAAGAGCTTAGACTTCCCCATTCTATAAGGTAGGATTGCACATACAAAGCATTCCTCCTTAGAGGTTCTTCTTCCTACTTCCCTCATATGTTGATACCATATGTTGTTTCCCAAATGTGCTGTACTATCCAAGTAACCATAGCTCAAAGTCATCATCCCTGGTATCTCTCTTAGGTCTCATTTTTCTCTTGTGACCTTCTACCACAATTTCATGAAGTATATCAACATAGTTTCTTCTAACTGGGCCAATTACAGGAACACTCGCTGGTCGACTAGGTGTATTTCCATGCATTAACTGAGTAGGTTCACCTTTCAACACCCATTTCTTTTGTCTCCCTTGTAAAGCCTATCTCTGGTGTCCAAAAATAATCTCTAAGACACTTTTCGCATGTGAATGACTGTCAGTAACATTTACCTCAGACCTAGGTGATTCTTCATCATTCTTTGGAACAGGGATAACTACATAGGGTCTTGTTTGCCTAGTTTATACCTTCCTTCTGCTTAGGAAGATTCTCATGAGTCTTTGCTCCATGTACATCTATGTAATAGGATTTGCGCACAGTGAGTGAAAGCAGTATTATTATGAACAGAATGCAAGCACAAATAACACAGAGTTATGAGAATGTGCAGCATTGATTTTTTACACAACGTGAACGTCTCTCTGGATCTGGCATGATGCTATTGCTACTAATGCTGCCCATTTTTATTGTCTAAGTAAGGAAAAAATAAAACTTTAATATGGCAACATTATGTACTGTTTCTGGAAACTGCTGATCTCACTCGATAAACTCCTTTGATCAGCTGACTGCTTACTGGACGAGGAACACGAATTCCCAGTGGAACCCACGAGTCAGCCTTTTAGCAGACGACATGATGATTTTCTTTCAGTATGAGACAAGAGTTCTTTTTAGCCAGTAGTCCATCGATCTGTCCCTTGAAGAAAAGCCTCACTCTGATCTCAGATTTCTCTCGGAATATGTATTTACTTGTACTATAATGTCTCTCAAAATCCCATTCAATGCTGCATTATTTCTCGGGTCCTTTAGGAAAGTGCGGACATATGTGTGTCGATTAACAATCGGTGGGCATTCTTCAATCAATTAGTAAACAACTAGACTGACCAATCTGTGTATGTTACCAGCTGATAAGGGCATTTGCACTTTCCCCACCATACTCACAAAGCTGCAGAACTTGCTTGATAATCGCTGTGAGCAATCTCCTTACGATTGGACCATTCTTAGGATCTTGTAGGAAAACGTGAATGCTAGTAGTTCTCCCCACAATTGCAGGATATGTGCGCAACCCAAAAAGAAAAACTTCAAATATGATCCGTGAAATGTTGTCATTGGGTACCACCATGGGAAAATCCAAACAGGAACTCAGTGAGAAATGAATCAGGGTACTGTACCCTCTTCTATTTTTCAAAAACAAAATCAAGGTCTGGCATATTTTTCTTCTTATCAAAGCTTAAGTATGCCTCATTCCAATGTCACAAACTCCTGTGGCTCAAGAATAAATATCTTCCCTTGACTCTTTCCCGAATGACTGAAAAGAGTGTTTGAAATAAGTCACAGTCCAATAAACTCTTTGTCTTCACTCAACAGCTTCTGCGTTCTTTTTCCTCTCCATAGACCTAGTCTGCATGTGCTTCAGTTCTTCCCCGATGCTTGCTTCCGAAGGGTGCGGGGTGAAGGGGTATCTCCAGCATAGATCTTTACGTCTCCCAGAAAAGTCCAAGCATGTCTGCCATGCACTGTGACTGCAGATGGTGTGACGTCCTCTACGATAAATGGACCGTTGAACTGGGGCTCGTCCCACTTCTTCCTCGTAAAGTTTCGGATTAGGACCACATCTCCGGGGAACACTTTAGGAATACAAAGTTCTTGAAATCCACTTGTTGAAGCATCTCCTTCAGTGTTCTGTACTGTTCCACACCATTTTTTGCCATAGCTGATCTGAAATGACAGAGATACTTGAAGTCATACAAGTAAGGTAGTCACGTAAATCCATTTCTAACAGTTCTGACATTGGCTGGGCATCACTTCTAATTGTGGATGGAGGTGTGACGGGTGTCCTCATTCGCCTCCCTGTCACTATTTCATGGGGTGTAAGATGGTGATCTGAACCTGGTTGGTACCTCAATGCATATAATGCCAGTGGTAGGCAATGCAACCACCTTTTCTTCAAGGTAAGCTTCAACTTGGCTATTCTTTCTTTAAGCAAGCAGTTGAGCCTCTTATAGATCCCATTTCCTTGTGGATGATAAGCTGAAAAAAAGTGTGCTTTATACCAAGCAACAAGCTAATCTGGTCAAAGATTTGATTCACAAAATGAGGACCATTATCTGATCTTAATACTTCACATATTCCCCATCTAGGAAATACTTCTCGCACTAAGAATTTTGCTTAACAGGTGGAGTCTGGGTGTGTACACAGACCAGCTTCATTCCATCATGAAAAGGGACATACTACTGCAATCATGTATCTATATCCATTACATACTTGCAGCATATCGACATAGTCGATATGCAAATGCTGTAAGGGGCCATTAGGTCTAGGGATAAGTGTGTGCCCAGTGGTGAAACTTTGACAAATTATGCAATTCACTACATAGAATGCAATGTGTTCTAACAAATTTGGTACTAACCACTCCTCTGCAATAGTTGCAGTGAGGTTTTCTCTAGTTGTATGCACAGGGTAGTGTAGCTGTTCCAGCGCCACCCTTAATAGGGCTACAGGAATTACTGGTTTACCATTGCTGTCTTGTCGCCATAATGCTTCAGAGGGGTTTAAAGAACACCCTCTTCCCGTCCATAGATCCTTTTCATCTTGAAGTGCTTCTCCCTGGACCTCTATTAATTGTGTCTTTGAAAGATTGCTGTAGGATTCAGTCGCACTCATTATTACCACAATGTTTCATTCTCATTAGGCGTATCAAATGGCATGATAATTTCTTAACATGCAGCGTGTTTGCCTTCATCATCTGCTGCTTGATTTCTACGTGAGATAAAGCCTGTCTTTTTACTGTGAGCTGCGCATTTAACAACTGTGATGGCTAATGGGAGTTGTAGTGCCTTAAAAAGCCTATCCAATAAAGTGGAATGCTGCACTTGAGTGCCATCTGCTTGGAGATAGCCCCTCCTTTTCCAACATGCTAATCCTTCATGTACCATTGACGTCAGATAGGCAAAGTCACTGTACACTGTTACTTCCTGGTCTGCATGATTCTCGAGCGCGACTAGCAGTGCCACTAACTCTGCAGCCTGTGCTGAATAGTGAGGCAGTAGTCGTGCACCGACCAATGTTTGAAGCTCCTCATTGGCCATGTGTATTACTACAGTGGTACCTCTATATCTTTGTCCATCATTTTGATCAATCCTTGAAGAACTGTCAATAAAAACAATTTCTCCCGCTGCCAAAGCATTTTCTTTTATCCTAGACATCATAGAACTTGTAACGCTCACCTGATTCCCGTAGAGGCGCAGGTCTTGACTGGGCGTATACCGTATCTTCAAAGGTGATGTGTAACACACGGCTGGCTCTTTGGGCTGGGCCTCTGTGCACTGTATGTCTGACTTGAAGGGTAAGATGTCTGCAGATAGAAAATATGGGATTAATGAACTGGGTTATTGAATGTCTCTCTCTTCTTCCCTTTCTCTTCTCCTGTAGAACCCCAAAGGTTAACGCTCTCACCTTAGGTAAGTGAACGCCGTGCTCTCCATCTGCCTCGGGGCAGGGTGCTGTAACCAGTTTCTTCACTGGATAAGGGGAGCAGGCCTCTTGACTTCAGAGGACTGCTGTCCGTCGTTTACTGCACGAACGGTAAGTTTCGAGTAATTCTGATGTCTTTAAAAGTCTTTAGTAATGATGTCTCTTGTTTTGCAGGGTTCCGGCGATGGCGGATGACGGGCTGAAGTGAGTTGAAGATGGAGCCCGTGTGATGAATAGAAGCGCCTGGAAGCACGTAAGTAAGCGCTTGTTGCCTGCTTCACGATGCGCTCTAACTGTCTTTTTATGTTGCAGGTAAAAGTTCGGAGCGGCTGCAGGGTGCCGGAATACCCACTGAGTTAGATGTGGAAAGGAGTAATGGCACGTGAGTATTAAAGTTCCCCAATGTCTTTAAACGCACCTTGTTTTGTCTTTCAGATGCGGGATGCAGCGCCGAAGGCCTCCGGAGCGTGCGAAGAGTTGGTAAGCTTTTGTCTTTCAGATGCCGGAATGCAGTGCGAAGACCTCCGGAGCGCACGAAGAGTAGGTAAGCCTTTGTCTTTCAGATGCCGGAATGCAGCGCGAGGCGTTGGTGACAGCCGATGGACCAGGTAAGTGAAGCGCTGTCACTGAAGACCGTAATGCTAACCTGTTCTTTCTTGTCTTTATAGGTGTTGCTGAAGACTGGATTCAGTATGGTAAGCCTTTTTCCTTAGGCCCAGTATCAGATGCAGAAGACACGATGAGCGTTCTGCTGCAGAGGATGCAGAATAACGCAAAGCAAGATTCATCCATCGGGTGTGATTTAAATAGCCTCCTGTAGTGCTTAGGTCCCTCCTTCCACAGCCACGCCTAGGTAAGAAAAGAGTTCCTGCTTTCCAGAAGAGTTCCAGTGTTCTGAACCTAGGGAGTGGCTCCTGCCCCACCCAACAGGAAAAGTAGTTCCAAACAGAAGAGGATCAGAGGCTCAACTGGCAGGCAAGTAAGCAGCATGGTCTGCTGCAGGTAAGTCCACCCAAGCATTATGAGCCCGGCGCTTCCAGCGCTGGGACTGGGCATGTTTATGAGCCTGGTGCCACTGGCGCCAGGACTGGGTCCAAAAGGTCCCAATTGGGACTGGTTGGCACTCGGAACCTGGGTTATGGATCTGCTTCCAAGGGAGTTGGGAAAACCCTGACCTTTTGGAAGCAGAGATCATGACAGTACCCCCCCTCAAGGCCCCTCCCAAACCGGGCTTCTCCGGGGGTTTTGGCTTGTCAGGAAATGTTCGGTGAAATCTTTTGATTAGGCGAGGAGCGTGGACATATTCAGCAGGTTCCCAGGATCTCTCTTGGGGGCCGTAGCCTTTCCAGTCAATTAGGTAAAATAGTTTAGATTTGGAGATCTTGGAGTCCAGAATGCTTTTGACTTCAAACTCGAGTTCTCCATCAACTAGGATGGGTTTTGGAGATTTAGTTAGTCGGGTTTGAGGTTGCACGGGTTTTAATAGAGAGACGTGGAAGACCGGATGTATCTTCATGTGCGGGGACAAGTCCAACTTGACCGCTACTGGGTCTACTATGGTAGTGATGGAATAGGGACCAAGGTATCTTGGGTTGAATGTGCGTGGCCCTTTTAGAGGTAGATATTTGGTGGATAACCAGACTTGATCCCCTACTTGATATTGAGGGGCTTCCTTCCGATGTTGATCTGTACCTTTCTTGTATTGTTCTTTAGCCCTTTGAAGGTGAGAAACAGCTTCCTTAAAGGCTTGGGTGATTGTAGAATGCAGATAGTCTACTGCTGGTGTTTCAAGATCTTGGAGGGGATCCAACTCCGAGGTTCGAGGGTGACTGCCGTATAAAAGAAAAAACGGGGTTTTCCCAGTTCCCGAATGGACAGAGTTATTGTAGGCATATTCGGCTATCCAAAGGATGTCTTTCCAAGTTTTTTCAGTTTGTTGCAGCATGCAGCGTAAATACTGTTCCAGAGTTTGATTGGTCCTCTCGGTTTGTCCGTCGGTCTGAGGGTGGTGACTGGTCGATAGTCTCACATCAATTTGAGCCGACCGACAGCAACTTCGCCAAAAATGAGAAATAAATTGACTACCTCGATCCGAAATTAGAACCGAAGGAAAACCGTGCAGTCGGACGATGTTTTCGAGAATATCCCGGGCCAGAGTTGCTGCTGTTGGCAAGCCTTTGAGCGGAATGAAATGCGCCATCTTGGAGAATAAGTCCACGATTACTAGAATCGTATTGTATCCGAAGCATGGAGGTAGATCGGTGATGAAGTCCATAGAAAGCGTATGCCAAGGGCGAGGTGGGATGTCAATAGGGCGTAAGAGGCCTGCTGGTCTTTCCTTTTGACTCTTGTTTTGGGCGCATACTCCACAGGACATTATAAAGTCTCTGATATCTTTTTTCCAAGACGGCCACCAGAAGTAGCGCTTGATCTTTTCTGAGGTCTTGGCCATACCGGGATGTCCTTCCATTAAAGAATCGTGATAACAAGAGATTACTTTTTTCTGTAAATCCATGCTGGGCAGGTATAATCGTTCTTGGAAATACAATAAGTTGTCCTTTACTGCAAAGTCCTTTCCCTGCAGATGCCAATTCTGTATGTCTGCTGGAGTTACAAGTTGCCTGGCTTTATCCTTAACTTCCTCTATGGATTGTGTGGCGATTACACCCAGAATTCTTTGTTCGGGAATGATTGGTACAGGTTTAGGGTTGATCAAGTGTTCTTCCACTCCCATCCGAGAAAGGGCATCAGCTTTACCGTTTTTTGTACCAGGTCGATAGGTAATTATGAAGTCAAACTCGGCAAAGAATAATGCCCAACGGAGTTGTCTATAGGATTGGGCTTTAGCGGTTTTCAAATATTGCAGGTTTCGGTAATCCGTAATCACAGTAACGTTGTGTCGGGCCCCCAGCAGATAATGCCGCCAACCCTTAAAGGCAGACTTGATAGCCAGAAGTTCCTTGTCAGTAATCGTGTAATTGATTTCAGGAGGCGAGAATTTGCGGGACCAAAATGCCACGAGATGCAACTGATTGGTTACCGGGTCCTTTTGTGATAGAACTGCCCCCATGGCAAGGCTTGAAGCATCAGTTTCCACGATGTAGGGGAGTTCGGGGCGAGGGTGTTTTAAGATTGGTGCAGAGATAAATTTAGTCTTCAAATCCTGGAAAGCTTGTTCCGCCTCGGTAGACCATTCAAAACGTTTGTTTTTCTTTAACAAGGCAGTGATGGGCTGGACTATTCGAGAAAATTCGGGGATAAACCTGCGGTAAAAGTTAGCGAAGCCTAACATGCTTTGCACACCTTTTACGGAGGATGGTGATGGCCATTTGAGAACTGCATCGACCTTCTTTGAATCCATACGCACTCCGCTAGGTGATAATATGAATCCCAAGAATTCAATTTCAGTCACGTTGAAAACACATTTTTCCAACTTAGCGAAAAGTTTGTGTTGACGCAATCTTTCGAGGACCATTTTCACGTGTTTCCTATGTTCAGATTCCGATGAAGAATAAACGAGGATGTTGTCAATGTAAACAACAACACACACATCTATGAGCTCTCTGAGGACATCGTTCATAAAATATTGAACGGCGGCCGGGGCATTGCAAAGTCCGAAGGGCATGACCTGATATTCAAATAGCCCATATTTGGTGCGGAAGGCCGTCTTCCATTCATCGCCCTCTTTTACTCGTACCAAGTGGTAGGCTCCTCTAAGATCCAGCTTTGTATATATGCATGCTTTTCTGACTTGGTCCAGGAGTTCAGGGATCAAAGGTAACGGATATCTATTCTTGACGGTGATCTGGTTCAGGGAGAGATAATCTATACAAGTTCTAAGGTCTCCTTCCTTTTTTGGAACGAAGAACAAAGCTGAAGAAGCAGGGGACTTGGAAGGACGAATAAACCCATTTGCCAGGTATTGATCCAGGTATTGTCGAAGATGAAGGTTCTCAGGCTCGGTGAGGGCATAAATCCTACTACAAGGAGGAGTAGATCCAGGTATCAGGTCTATCTGGCAGTCATAAGACCTATGAGGAGGTAGAGAGTTAGCCTGATCCTTCCGGAAAACATCTTGGTATTCTAGGTATTCGGGAGGTAACTGGGGAGTCTCTGAAGAAATTGCTGCCAGTGCAACACCAGGTGGAGGGTGACAAGTAGAGACACATTCTGTAAACTGGACCGTTCTTGCACGCCAATCGATCAGAGGATTGTGTTTCTCTAACCAAGGTATTCCTAGAATAATCTGAAACTGAGGAGCCTTGATCACATCGAACACGATCTTCTCATGGTGTCCATCTTGACTTACTAGCGTCACTTCTTGAGTGGTATGCGTTACTGGTCCGGAGGCTATCTCCGTTCCATCCACCGTAGTAATGACGTCCTTTACAGCCTTGGGACAAAGAGTTAGATTCATCCTCAAAACCATTTCATGATCCACATAATTGCCGATGGCACCGCTGTCGACGTAAGCTTCAATTGCATGTAATCGATCCGGATTATCAGGGCTAATGAGGACCATAGGTATCACGAAATGCGAGGTCACGGAACTGGTTTTCACGCTCGGCAAGAGGACCTCTATTCTTGTCGGGCGAGGTCGTTTCCCTGCTCAGAGTTTGTAACTTTGGTAACTGCAGCTCCTACTGCCTTCTTGGCAGGTTTCACCGGACAGTCTCGAAGAAGGTGCCCTGAGTTTCCGCAATAGAGGCATAATTGCAACTGTTTTCTCCTTTCCCGCTCCTTTTGTGTTAGAGGACCTTTCAGGCCCCCTATTTGCATGGGTTCCCCGGAGTCTACTCCTTTGGAAGGAGTTGGCGGTTTGGAAAATACTCGAGCATCAAACTTGGAACGATCGGCCTTCCTGTTCTGCAGTCTGTGATCTATTTGAACGACTAAGTCTATATAGTCCGAACAATCTCGTGTGGGATTCACTACTTGGGCTAACACATCTTTGAGCTCTCCACGTAGACCTCTATAAAACAGCGTAATCCTTTTGTCCTCAGGCCATTGAGTTTCCACTATCAGTCTGTTGAAAGACGCAATATAAGCCAAAAGGTCTTGATTACCTTGTCGCAACGAAAGAAGCTCATTGTCCAAGGCCTGCCCCTGTGAATGTCTTGCGAACAGTTTTTCCATACTGAGCTGAAAAGCTTGAAAATCATGGAGGACCGGATCATCTTGATTTACTAGAGGGATCGACCAGTCTGCCGCATTGCCACTAAGGTACGAAAGCACAAAAGCTACTTTAGCTTGATCAGTTGGAAAGGCTGCTGGCCGGCATAAGAAATGCAACCGGCACTGATTGATAAATACTACAAACCTCTTTGGGTCACCAGAAAATCGTTCGGGCGGAGCCAGAGGTACATTCCCAGGTAGGTTGATCTGCACTGGATTCATAGAGGATGTAGAAGGAAGATTTCCCCCAGATGCGGGTAACGGGGTCTGTCCGGCTTGTGACTGTAGCAATTGTCTAGCGAGATCATCTGTTCGCTCCTTGGAAATAATCAGTTCCCTTCTTAGAGCGTTCGTTTCCTGACGGGCTGCATGCACTTCTGCCCTTAGTTCCCCAAGTAACTGGGCTAGCTGGTCGGTATCTGAGGTTTCCATAGCGCCTGGATGGGAGTTTTGCGGTAGGCTTTGCGTTCTGTAACGCTCACCTGATTCCCGTAGAGGCGCCGGTCTTGACTGGGCGTATACCGTATCTTCAAAGGTGATGTGTAACACACGGCTGGCTCTTTGGGCTGGGCCTCTGTGCACTGCATGTCTGACTTGAAGGGTAAGATGTCTGCAGATAGAAAATATGGGATTAATGAACTGGGTTATTGAATGTCTCTCTCTTCTTCCCTTTCTCTTCTCCTGTAGAACCCCAAAGGTTAACGCTCTCACCTTAGGTAAGTGAACACCGTGCTCTCCATCTGCCTCGGGGCAGGGTGCTGTAACCAGTTTCTTCACTGGATAAGGGGAGCAGGCCTCTTGACTTCAGAGGACTGCTGTTCGTCGTTTACTGCACGAACGGTAAGTTTCGAGTAATTCTAATGTCTTTAAAAGTCTTTAGTAATGATGTCTCTTGTTTTGCAGGGTTCCGGCGATGGCGGATGACGGGCTGAAGTGAGTTGAAGACGGAGCCCGTGTGATGAATAGAAGCGCCTGGAAGCACGTAAGTAAGCGCTTGTTGCCTGCTTCACGATGCGCTCTAACTGTCTTTTTACGTTGCAGGTAAAAGTTCGGAGCGGCTGCAGGGTGCCGGAATACCCACTGAGTTAGATGTGGAAAGGAGTAATGGCACGTGAGTATTAAAGTTCCCCAATGTCTTTAAACGCACCTTGTTTTGTCTTTCAGATGCGGGATGCAGCGCCGAAGGCCTCCGGAGCGTGCGAAGAGTTGGTAAGCTTTTGTCTTTCAGATGCCAGAATGCAGTGCGAAGACCTCCGGAGCGCACGAAGAGTAGGTAAGCCTTTGTCTTTCAGATGCCGGAATGCAGCGCGAGGCGTTGGTGACAGCCGATGGACCAGGTAAGTGAAGCGCTGTCACTGAAGACCGTAATGCTAACCTGTTCTTTCTTGTCTTTATAGGTGTTGCTGAAGACTGGATTCAGGATGGTAAGCCTTTTTCCTTAGGCCCAGGATCAGATGCAGAAGACACGATGAGCGTTCTGCTGCAGAGGATGCAGAATAACGCAAAGCAAGATTCATCCATCGGGTGTGATTTAAATAGCCTCCTGTAGTGCTTAGGTCCCTCCTTCCACAGCCACGCCTAGGTAAGAAAAGAGTTCCTGCTTTCCAGAAGAGTTCCAGTGTTCTGAACCTAGGGAGTGGCTCCTGCCCCACCCAACAGGAAAAGTAGTTCCAAACAGAAGAGGATCAGAGGCTCAACTGGCAGGCAAGTAAGCAGCATGGTCTGCTGCAGGTAAGTCCACCCAAGCATTATGAGCCCGGCGCTTCCAGCGCTGGGACTGGGCATGTTTATGAGCCTGGTGCCACTGGCGCCAGGACTGGGTCCAAAAGGTCCCAATTGGGACTGGTTGGCACTCGGAACCTGGGTTATGGATCTGCTTCCAAGGGAGTTGGGAAAACCCTGACCTTTTGGAAGCAGAGATCATGACAGTACCCCCCCTCAAGGCCCCTCCCAAACCGGGCTTCTCCGGGGGTTTTGGCTTGTCAGGAAATGTTCGGTGAAATCTTTTTATTAGGCGAGGAGCGTGGACATATTCAGCAGGTTCCCAGGATCTCTCTTGGGGGCCGTAGCCTTTCCAGTCAATTAGGTAAAATAGTTTACATTTGGAGATCTTGGAGTCCAGAATGCTTTTGACTTCAAACTCGAGTTCTCCATCAACTAGGATGGGTTTTGGAGATTTAGTTAGTCGGGTTTGAGGTTGCACGGGTTTTAATAGAGAGACGTGGAAGACCGGATGTATCTTCATGTGCAGGGGCAAGTCCAACTTGACCGCTACTGGGTTTACTATGGTAGTGATGGAATAGGGACCAAGGTATCTTGGGTTGAATGTGCGTGGCCCTTTTAGAGGTAGATATTTGGTGGATAACCAGACTTGATCCCCTACTTGATATTGAGGGGCTTCCTTCCGATTTTGATCTGCTCCTTTCTTGTATTGTTCTTTAGCCCTTTGAAGGTGAGAAACAGCTTCCTTAAAGGCTTGGGTGATTGTAGAATGCAGATAGTCTACTGCTGGTGTTTCAAGATCTTGGAGGGGATCCAACTCCGAGGTTCGAGGGTGACTGCCGTATAAAAGAAAAAACGGGGTTTTCCCAGTTCCCGAATGGACAGAGTTATTGTAGGCATATTCGGCTATCCAAAGGATGTCTTTCCAAGTTTTTTCAGTTTGTTGCAGCATGCAGCGTAAATACTGTTCCAGAGTTTGATTGGTCCTCTCGGTTTGTCCGTCGGTCTGAGGGTGGTGACTGGTCGATAGTCTCACATCAATTTGAGCCGACCGACAGCAACTTCGCCAAAAATGAGAAATAAATTGACTACCTCGATCCGAAATTAGAACCGAAGGAAAACCGTGCAGTCGGACGATGTTTTCGAGAATATCCCGGGCCAGAGTTGCTGCTGTTGGCAAGCCTTTGAGCGGAATGAAATGCGCCATCTTGGAGAATAAGTCCACGATTACTAGAATCGTATTGTATCCGGAGCATGGAGGTAGATCGGTGATGAAGTCCATAGAAAGCGTATGCCAAGGGCGAGGTGGGATGTCAATAGGGCGTAAGAGGCCTGCTGGTCTTTCCTTTTGACTCTTGTTTTGGGCGCATACTCCACAGGACATTATAAAGTCTCTGATATCTTTTTTCCAAGACGGCCACCAGAAGTAGCGCTTGATCTTTTCTGAGGTCTTGGCCATACCGGGATGTCCTTCCATTAAAGAATCGTGATAACAAGAGATTACTTTTTTCTGTAAATCCGTGCTGGGCAGGTATAATCGTTCTTGGAAATACAATAAGTTGTCCTTTACTGCAAAGTCCTTTCCCTGCAGATGCCAATTCTGTATGTCTGCTGGAGTTACAAGTTGCCTGGCTTTATCCTTAACTTCCTCTATGGATTGTGTGGCAATTACACCCAGAATTCTTTGTTCGGGAATGATTGGTACAGGTTTAGGGTTGATCAAGTGTTCTTCCACTCCCATCCGAGAAAGGGCATCAGCTTTACCGTTTTTTGTACCAGGTCGATAGGTAATTATGAAGTCAAACTCGGCAAAGAATAATGCCCAACGGAGTTGTCTATAGGATTGGGCTTTTGCGGTTTTCAAATATTGCAGGTTTCGGTGATCCGTAATCACAGTAACGGTGTGTCGGGCCCCCAGCAGATAATGCCGCCAACCCTTAAAGGCAGACTTGATAGCCAGAAGTTCCTTGTCAGTAATCGTGTAATTGATTTCAGGAGGCGAGAATTTGCGGGACCAAAATGCCACGAGATGCAACTGATTGGTTACCGGGTCCTTTTGTGATAGAACTGCCCCCATGGCAAGGCTTGAAGCATCAGTTTCCACGATGTAGGGGAGTTCGGGGCGAGGGTGTTTTAAGATTGGTGCAGAGATAAATTTAGTCTTCAAATCCTGGAAAGCTTGTTCCGCCTCGGTAGACCATTCAAAACGTTTGTTTTTCTTTAACAAGGCAGTGATGGGCTGGACTATTCGAGAAAATTCGGGGATAAACCTGCGGTAAAAGTTAGCGAAGCCTAACATGCTTTGCACACCTTTTACGGAGGATGGTGATGGCCATTTGAGAACTGCATCGACCTTCTTTGAATCCATACGCACTCCGCTAGGTGATAATATGAATCCCAAGAATTCAATTTCAGTCACGTTGAAAACACATTTTTCCAACTTAGCGAAAAGTTTGTGTTGACGCAATCTTTCGAGGACCATTTTCACGTGTTTCCTATGTTCAGATTCCGATGAAGAATAAACGAGGATGTCGTCAATGTAAACAACAACACACATATCTATGAGCTCTCTGAGGACATCGTTCATAAAATATTGAAAGGCGGCCGGGGCATTGCAAAGTCCGAAGGGCATGACCTGATATTCAAATAGCCCATATTTGGTGCGTAAGGCCGTCTTCCATTCATCGCCCTCTTTTACTCGTACCAAGTGGTAGGCTCCTCTAAGATCCAGCTTTGTATATATGCATGCTTTTCTGACTTGGTCCAGGAGTTCAGGGATCAAAGGTAACGGATATCTATTCTTGACGGTGATCTGGTTCAGGGAGAGATAATCTATACAAGTTCTAAGGTCTCCTTTCTTTTTTGGAACGAAGAACAAAGCTGAAGAAGCAGGGGACTTGGAAGGACGAATAAACCCATTTGCCAGGTATTGATCCAGGTATTGTCGAAGATGAAGGTTCTCAGGCTCGGTGAGGGCATAAATCCTACTACAAGGAGGAGTAGATCCAGGTATCAGGTCTATCTGGCAGTCATAAGACCTATGAGGAGGTAGAGAGTTAGCCTGATCCTTCCGGAAAACATCTTGGTATTCTAGGTATTCGGGAGGTAACTGGGGAGTCTCTGAAGAAATTGCTGCCAGTGCAACACCAGGTGGAGGGTGACAAGTAGAGACACATTCTGGAAACTGGACCGTTCTTGCTCGCCAATCGATCAGAGGATTGTGTTTCTCTAACCAAGGTATTCCTAGAATAATCTGAAACTGAGGAGCCTTGATCACATCGAACACGATCTTCTCA
This sequence comes from Ambystoma mexicanum, assembly GCF_040938575.1. Classification (NCBI taxonomy): domain Eukaryota; kingdom Metazoa; phylum Chordata; class Amphibia; order Caudata; family Ambystomatidae; genus Ambystoma; species Ambystoma mexicanum. The sequence continues at coordinate 961,673,115 of NC_090929.1, read as the reverse complement.
TGGTGTCCATCTTGACTTACTAGCGTCACTTCTTGAGTGGTATGCATTACTGGTCCGGAGGCTATCTCCGTTCCATCCACCGTAGTAATGACGTCCTTTACAGCCTTGGGACAAAGAGTTAGATTCATCCTCAAAACCATTGCATGATCCACATAATTGCCGATGGCACCGCTGTCGACGTAAGCTTCAATTGCATGTAATCGATCCGGATTATCAGGGCTAATGAGGACCATAGGTATCACGAAATGCGAGGTCACGGAACTGGTTTTCACGCTCGGCAAGAGGACCTCTATTCTTGTCGGGCGAGGTTGTTTCCCTGCTCAGAGTTTGTAACTTTGGTAACTGCAGCTCCTACTGCCTTCTTGGCAGGTTTCACCGGACAGTCTCGAAGAAGGTGCCCTGAGTTTCCGCAATAGAGGCATAATTGCAACTGTTTTCTCCTTTCCCGCTCCTTTTGTGTTAGAGGACCTTTCAGGCCCCCTATTTGCATGGGTTCCCCGGAGTCTACTCCTTTGGAAGGAGTTGGCGGTTTGGAAAATACTCGAGCATCAAACTTGGAACGATCGGCCTTCCTGTTCTGCAGTCTGTGATCTATTTGAACGACTAAGTCTATATAGTCCGAACAATCTCGTGGGGGATTCACTACTTGGGCTAACACATCTTTGAGCTCTCCACGTAGACCTCTATAAAACAGCGTAATCCTTTTGTCCTCAGGCCATTGAGTTTCCACTATCAGTCTGTTGAAAGACGCAATATAAGCCAAAAGGTCTTGATTACCTTGTCGCAACGAAAGAAGCTCATTGTCCAAGGCCTGCCCCTGTGAATGTCTTGCGAACAGTTTTTCCATACTGAGCTGAAAAGCTTGAAAATCATGGAGGACCGGATCATCTTGATTTACTAGAGGGATCGACCAGTCTGCCGCATTGCCACTAAGGTACGAAAGCACGAAAGCTACTTTAGCTTGATCAGTTGGAAAGGCTGCTGGCCGGCATAAGAAATGCAACCGGCACTGATTGATAAATACTACAAACCTCTTTGGGTCACCAGAAAATCGTTCGGGCGGAGCCAGAGGTACATTCCCAGGTAGGTTGATCTGCACTGGATTCATAGAGGATGTAGAAGGAAGATTTCCCCCAGATGCGGGTAACGGGGTCTGTCCGGCTTGTGACTGTAGCAATTGTCTAGCGAGATCATCTGTTCGCTCCTTGGAAATAATCAGTTCCCTTCTTAGAGCGTTCGTTTCCTGACGGGCTGCATGCACTTCTGCCCTTAGTTCCCCAAGTAACTGGGCTAGCTGGTCGGTATCTGAGGTTTCCATAGCGCCTGGACGGGAGTTTTGCGGTAGGCTTTGCGTTCTGTAACGCTCACCCGATTCCCGTATAGGCGCCGGTCTTGACTGGGCGTATACCGTATCTTCAAAGGTGATGTGTAACACACGGCTGGCTCTTTGGGCTGGGCCTCTGTGCACTGTATGTCTGACTTGAAGGGTAAGATGTCTGCAGATAGAAAATATGGGATTAATGAACTGGGTTATTGAATGTCTCTCTCTTCTTCCCTTTCTCTTCTCCTGTAGAACCCCAAAGGTTAACGCTCTCACCTTAGGTAAGTGAACGCCGTGCTCTCCATCTGCCTCGGGGCAGGGTGCTGTAACCAGTTTCTTCACTGGATAAGGGGAGCAGGCCTCTTGACTTCAGAGGACTGCTGTCCGTCGTTTACTGCACGAACGGTAAGTTTCGAGTAATTCTAATGTCTTTAAAAGTCTTTAGTAATGATGTCTCTTGTTTGGCAGGGTTCCGGCGATGGCGGATGACGGGCTGAAGTGAGTTGAAGATGGAGCCCGTGTGATGAATAGAAGCGCCTGGATGCACGTAAGTAAGCGCTTTTTGCCTGCTTCACGATGCGCTCTAACTGTCTTTTTATGTTGCAGGTAAAAGTTCGGAGCGGCTGCAGGGTGCCGGAATACCCACTGAGTTAGATGTGGAAAGGAGTAATGGCACGTGAGTATTAAAGTTCCCCAATGTCTTTAAACGCACCTTGTTTTGTCTTTCAGATGCGGGATGCAGCGCCGAAGGCCTCCGGAGCGTGCAAAGAGTTGGTAAGCTTTTGTCTTTCAGATGCCGGAATGCAGTGCGAAGACCTCCGGAGCGCACGAAGAGTAGGTAAGCCTTTGTCTTTCAGATGCCGGAATGCAGCGCGAGGCGTTGGTGACAGCCGATGGACCAGGTAAGTGAAGCGCTGTCACTGAAGACCGTAATGCTAACCTGTTCTTTCTTGTCTTTATAGGTGTTGCTGAAGACTGGATTCAGGATGGTAAGCCTTTTTCCTTAGGCCCAGGATCAGATGCAGAAGACACGATGAGCGTTCTGCTGCAGAGGATGCAGAATAACGCAAAGCAAGATTCATCCATCGGGTGTGGTTTAAATAGCCTCCTGTAGTGCTTAGGTGTCTCCTTCCACAGCCACGCCTAGGTAAGAAAAGAGTTCCTGCTTTCCAGAAGAGTTCCAGTGTTCTGAAACTAGGGAGTGGCTCCTGCCCCACCCAACAGGAAAAGTAGTTCCAAACAGAAGAGGATCAGAGGCTCAACTGGCAGGCAAGTAAGCAGCATGGTCTGCTGCAGGTAAATCCACCCAAGCATTATGAGCCCGGCGCTTCCAGCGCTGGGACTGGGCATGTTTATGAGCCTGGTGCCACTGGCGCCAGGACTGGGTCCAAAAGGTCCCAATTGGGACTAGTTGGCACTCGGAACCTGGGTTATGGATCTGCTTCCAAGGGAGTTGGGGAAACCCTGACCTTTTGGAAGCAGAGATCATGACAGAACTCTTCATAGTTTGAAACAGTCATGTGCATGCTCAACCTCTGCCAGTGGTTCAGCAGCAAACATGGCAGGATTCACTAGTTTGCATCAAACTATTTTAATTGCCAGATTTGAAATGATTACCTCATAGGCAGAATCCCTTTGAGACATCAACATCCCTTTTGGTTTCTCCAAGATGGCAAATAGTGCATGCTCAACAAACATTGTCATAGAGCATCCCATCACAATACTTGCAGCCTTCTCAATGGCAAATGCAGTGGCTGTCAAAGATTGTTCACATGGAAAATGACCCCTCATTACTAGGTCCAAAATCCCACTGTAAGATGCAAGGGGATTGTACCCGAAAGTGGTTCTCTGTGTGAAGACTGCTGTTATGATGGTACCATCTGTATGCGGAAATAAAAAGAATTCCTCAGCATAATTAGGAATCCCTAAAACTGGAGCTGTACAAATTGCCTTTTTCAATTCATCAAACCGTTCTTCTATCTCCTCAGTCCAAACAATTTTCTCTTGTGTTGCCTGTGCTTTCTTTACAGCTTGTAATAAAGGCCTTATATATCAGCTGCAATCAATGACCCATGCTCTGACATAGTTGCATAGTCCCAAAAATCTTTGCATGTACTTTAATGTGTGTGGCTTCGTGGTTTTCAGGAGTAACCATTTTTCCTTCATGCAAAATCAACTGACCTATATACAGCACTTCTTGTTGACAAAACGGTAAGTTCTCCTTGTCAACTTTATATCCTTTATCAGCAAGCGTAATCATCAACTGATTTGAATCACGTCTACACACTTTCTCTGAAGTGCTGCAAACTACAATGTCATCTACGTATTGCAACACAACACTTTCCAGATTAATATTATTCAAATTCATCTGGAGAACTCTATTGAAAATCGATGGAGACTCACAGTACCCTTGAGGTAATCTTGTGCTTTTTAACTTTGTCTGTCTGAACATAAATTACATCAGATCCTGCGAGTCTTTGTGTAAGGGGATTGAGAAAAACACATTTTTCAAATCAATCACAGTAAAATATCATGCTTCAACAGGTATGTTACATAAGATTGTAGCAGGGTTAGGAACTAGAGGGAACTTGGCCTCTACAATCTGGTTAATTGGGTGAAGGTCTTGAATTAGCCTTCATGACCCCTCCTTAGATTTCTTGATAGGCTACACTGACGTATTACACGGTGACTCTGATGTCACCAAGATGCCTTGATCGATAATGGCAGAAATTGTCTTAAAAATACATTCAATTGCCTCTCGAGACATAGGATACTTTTGTGCTCGAGGTAAAATTGCTCCTGGCTTCAATTTAATCTTTATTTCTCCAACTCCCTTCAATAGGCCTACATCATAAGGGCCTGTAGTCCATAGTGAGACTGGCACTTTTGTCATGTCTTCATCAAAATATTCAGGACGCTTTTGTGCTATCATCATTTTATGAGGAACCTCTCGTTTGATGGCTCATACCTAATAAGTAATAACACTATTTTGTCATCAGATGGGTGATCTCCAAACAGATCTTCATCAGTGACGTCAGTTAATCTGTATCCCGCGATGGTGATTACTGTGCACCATCGTCTTCCTTCATAATCATTTCCATCAAGGAAAGCCATCTCTCCTCGCATTATGGCTGCTTGTATTTCTAAAGGAAAGATGTGCCCTACCTCTTCATCCATAGGTATCTTTGGCCTGAATAAAAAATCATCAGGTATTCTCATAGTTCTGCCCACTAGGCCTGGTTGCCAAATGCATACCCCATAATGAAGAATTTCAGGTTCCAACGGTACTGCTCGTATGATCACTTGTCCTGCAGATGCCATAATAAATTCACTCGCGTTTAAATAATGCATTCCTGGTGTTGAACACACTATACCTTCATCACAAAACGAGATTGTCATATTCAACTTGGTCATCAAATCTCGACCTAATATATTGACAGGTGTCTGCCTTGAATACAGCAATTGCACCAACCTGTCACATTCTCCTATAGAGACTGGTAATTCTTCAGTAAAAGGAACTCTTCTTCTAGCTCCTGTGAACCCTTGAGTATTCATGGCATTGCCAGACATTGAAAATGTTCCCTCTTGTTGCACCCATGTCGACTAAAAAGGAAAACGTTTGCCTTCTATACTAATGTCTACCCTTGGTTCCTCGCAAGGATTCGGCGTCACGGATAGCATTGAACACATCAAGTCTCCCAGTGAGCTGTCCTTTTGTGGATACAGCCTCATTCCTGTATCTGTAAAAGGATCCCCTCCCTCTACAGTGACACCCCCTACCCTTGGAGTCCTTAACTGCCCCGTGCTTCTGCTTTGCTGTATCTGCATAGGTGAATGCTGCGACTGCCCTCGAGGCGGATTCACTGCTGCTTGCTGCGTTTGCAAACCTTCCTGCATTCTCCAGGCTTGTGCCTGTTGCACTGTTTGACTCTTAGCAAACCCATCTCCACTCTGCTGTTAATACGCAGGCGGGTTTGAAGTCCCCCTGTTGAAAGTTGACCATACTGCACAAACCCTTGACTTCTACACACATGAGCTAAATGCCCTGTCATTCCACATGCCCATCAAATAGGAGGCAGAAATCTCCTATTCTGCCCATCCTGCATATCTTGATTGTTATTGTGCATATTTTGAAACCTACCTTGATTGCTCTGAAAGTTTCCCTGATTGTTCTGCCAGTTCCCTTGATTATATTGAACATTTCTACCTCGAAATCCTCCTCTTCCTCGTGGAGCAAATCCATTATTGCCCTGATCAAACTGCCATTGATTATTCATCTGCAACATGTTTGTTACCTGCTGTGAATTCGATCTGTATCCACTATTTATCATTGCCCTTTCAATAGAGTACTTCTTTTGTACTAACTTTGCCTCTTCGCCTTTCCTGATATCATCTTTTTTGCAATTATTTTCATGCAAGAGTCTCCATACCCACTAACTTCTTGAGCTGCTTCTGTACTCGGTCTGGCAAACCTTGACATAATATATGATAGAACACAGGTATAGATTTCCCCCAAGCCTTGCGTGTCTCCAAGGCCCATTGCTCTTGGAAATTCTGAATGTAAACAAGGGTGTCTTCCCCTTCCTACATCTTGTTTGTCATTATATCTCCCTTATTGGACTTGTCTGGATACAGTACTCTAAGCGGGGTCCAGACTGCTGCTCTGCAGTTATTGAACGGTGCTCCATCATGAGCAGTGTTAACCGTAGTAACACCAGCATACCCTGCTCTGGACCAAACGTCATCAGCTCTCTCTCCAAGGATGGCAATCAGGAGACCTTTAATGTCCCCTATAGCCAATGTATTTCTTCCTGTCATATTTTCTAATTTATGTATCCATTTCCCAGCACCAGAGGTTAAACATGGAAGTTTACACCTTACATTATCCTTGTCCATCTGTGGCCAAGGTATATACTGTGGTCTAGCTCCCCTTTTCTCTAGCAAGGGAAACTGTGAAACCCCAAACTCACTCTCATCTCCCATCGTCTGTCTATTCAAGGTAGGGAAAATATTTCTGCACCGTCTTCTTCCTGGCAGCGGCCTTAATCTGCTCACATAAGGTGGCGATTCCCCCCTCTCCCCATGGGGTTGCCCTTTAGGTTGGTCTGACTGCGTCAATGATTTTGACGACCAAGGTATAGGTACGTCTAAATCTGACCACCTCACTTCCTTATTCATTGTAAAACAACCCTCAGGACCACATATGTCACCTCTCTCTTCTCCACAGAAGGTGTCTGTGTCTTCATCAGACATTTCCTGTGCCCAACTCATATAACTTGTCTGCTCTTCCTCTCTTTGTAGAGTCAATCTATCTAAACACAACTCCTTGAGCCTCGTGCAACATGAGGCTCCCTCTGTATCGTACAACTGTGTACTCTCGAGCCGATCATTTTATCCCTTCCCTTTTAATTTTTCTGGGTTCTCGTGTCATGATAAACTTTATCAATCGCTTCCCCAATTCTTCTAGAGTCAAACTCGTCCTCTAGATTTACTCTAGATGGGCCTAGTAATGGCTCGTATTTCGGGAAGAACTCCTCTAAGTCCTCCCATGCTACATCTGGATCGGAATTCCTTACCTCCTTCTCCAGGTGATCGAGATAGCGTGCTCTTTGCCTTCGTTTTAGTTCTATGTCATCACCAAGCTCTTTACGCTTTCTTGCTTCCTCTCTCACCCTGTCTTCCTCTTTTTTCTTCATATCCCTTCTTCCGCTTGCCCTTCGTATCTCCTCATCATTTCGTCTTTGTATTCTCTTATCCCTTAACTTCTGTTCTTCCTCTTCTATTCTTTTTCTTAATAACCTTTACCGCTCATCGTTTGACCTTTGTCTGTTATCTTGTTTTATTTATTCCTCTGCTCTTTCTTGCTTTTTCAATTGCTCATCTTGATGTAAATGCTCCCATCTTTGTCTATCTTTCCTTTTCGCCTCTTCTTCTTTTGATTGTTCCTCCCTTTCTCTATCCTTTTTATCTTGCCCATCTTGATCTTCTCTTTGTCTTACATCCTCCATGCCTTTACTATCGAGTTTGAGCAAAATCTGTCCACCTATCCTTTCGTTCTGTAGAAGTGCTAACTCATCAGCTTTATCTCTTTCTTTCTTCTATCTCTTTATTTCTCTTCCTATACCTAAAGATGTGCTTGCTCAATCACTTCATTCCTTGCCACGTCTCTCCTTGTCCCTCTAGACCTTAGGGATTACATTTTTCTCTGTATTTTTCGCGGAGCCCTCGTCACTGCTTTGCGCAGGTGACTCGCATGCTGGGTTGCTATACCCTGTTGTTGCCTTATGCTCCCTCAATGGGTACAAACCATCGTCTCTCTTGTTTTTGCCGTCTATTTCAGGCAGGGCAGGGTGAGCAGAAGGCTCCTTGGCCCCCTCTTTGCATATAGTACGGATCCAATCTATAGGAGGCGGCTCTTCTCTTTCCTCCTGGTACATTTTCCAAAGCTCTAAGCTCGCTAGTTCTTGTCTAGCTTTTTTCACGTATATGCTGCAGGCAAATATGACATCATATGCTGCAGGTCTACCTTTGATAGTGACCCTCCTTGTGGCCACGGCATAAACATTGTGTCCGCAGTTCCCTTAACCCATTCTGCACTATACTGTCTAAGATTTGTTGCTTGTTTTTGCAATAGCTTGGAGAGGTGCACAAGTTGAGTAACATCCTCAATTTTTGACTCGTCACTCTTGACCATCAATACTCGTTTGCTTTTGTCACAGATTTGGAAAAAATACATTTCAGTAAAACAATATAATATGAGCATGCACCAAACGTCACTGGCTCCTATCCTTTTAAATCACGTTTTTTACTTTAATCTTTCTAAGAAACACCATCAACTTGAATTTGGACAAACAATTACATTTTCCAACCTTGTGTTTCTCCTTTTTTCATCAATCACTTTTGACTATTACGTCATCACCAGCACATAAATACATAAAACAAAACAGACAGACATACTCGACCGGTCACATATATGTCTTATCTCTTATGATCTTTTCTCTAAGAATCGCCTTGCCATCAAAATCAATACTCCTACAGAGTTCAAATCAACCTCTTTAAGTTACATCTTTAACTGAACTCGTATTCTAGGTCATCCACTGTGGGATTTTAGGTTCAGATTTCTTCTGTTACATTCTTTAAAACGCAGGCACAGGGCATATTCTATTATCGTGGCATTCTCCTCATGATACCTCTTAATTGCTTGGCCTCTCTCAAGTCAATCTCTACTCAATATTTAACACTCTTATTTTCGAGTTACGTTTACCCCACCTCCCTCCATTACACATCTTTCCCTTGTCACTCATTGCCCCTACACATTTTTGCCACCTTGCTCAGTTTTTACTCCCCATTCGCATGTTCGTCTTCTGAATCTTGGGTTTGTACGCCTCTTTTACCGCCTCTTCAACTTACCGTTCGTTCAGCTTCTTGTAGACCGTGGGAGGGGATTCCGTCTGAAACCGGAGGGACTTGTCACACCCTACTTGCAAGATTTTAGCAATTTAAACTAAACCACTATCTACGGGGAGCTTCATGTCCTGTTAGCCGATTGGCAGAGGTTGTGCATTATTGCCAGGACTCCAAAGTTTACTTATGTCGATGGATTTTTTAAACCATCCTCTGCTACCAAGTGAACTGAAAAACCTCAGCCCCAAGGGGGAGGTATCTCGTCCTTGGGATTACCTCCCTGTTGCCAAGGACGAGATACCTCGTCCTTGGCACTTAAGGGGTTAATGAAACAGAAAATGTTAGAAGGCATTGAATGGCGAAATACCAAATTCATCAAATAAGGCCTTGGAACTGGGGGGGGGGGAACCCATGGCAGTTAAAAGGTTAAGATGAGTAGCAACTACCCTGGAGATGGATGGGGATGCAGATTTTATTCATACATCAGTAATCGAAACGACTCAGGTAGTTGCCAAAAAGGATAACTGTTTTATTATCAATTATCTAAAACAGGGAGTACAACAAACATCAACAAATTTGCTCAATCCTCTTACTCAAAAAGTTTCATAAAAAACTTAGCTTATATATCAAAAACTTGTCATCATTGACGTTGACCTACATTACTACCAATGACATAATACATGGCAAACTACAAAAACCTACAAGTAACTGTGATAGGCTCTTAGTGAATATCTAAGTATACAACCTATACTACCCTAAAAAGTAAGATTATGTGATTGGTTACTTATCATCAGGTGAGGCAACTAAGCCCTCCCTCTAAAATGACAACTGTGAACGTCACTAAATACACGACGTCCCATTGACTACACAAACTATAGGACCCTTAATTACGTGGTCCCCTGCGATTGGTTGGCACTCTAACCTTTGTCAGTACTTTTCCACCCACGTCTAGAAGCACGCAGGCTGGCCTTTCAGGTGCTGGTGAGCTTGTCTTACCCATAGCTTCTATAGCATAGCATATCAATCCATCATCACCTCAGTGGTCTGTTTAGTCAATTAGTCTTTGAAGCTCGGCCTTGATTTTGTTCTGTACTGTGGAGAATTCAGGGGAGTGAAGGCCAGCTCTGCCCTCATATGTAGGTGTGAACATCTTGCTCGTCCAACTTCATCCTTCCACGGGACCGAAGACCATGATTTTGAGCTTCCACTGTCTTTAAAATACTATTATCTAGTAGACCTCTGACGTCTTTTCGTTTGTTCAAGTCTTTTGAACAGGAGTTTTGTTCTTTCCCATGATTTGTATCCAATGTTAGTTTACTTCAGCCTGATAAAACGTTGATTTCCTGACTTGGCTTCATGGCTCATCCAACCTTGCCTTTTCGAGATTCACTTTGCTATTTCAACTTTTGTTAGCTGCGACACACTAAAAATGAGGCCTTCTTTCTAGAGTCCAGCACTGCCACAATTCGTAGTGGAAACATCCATCCTTTTCTTGTTCATATACACATATATACGTTGGTGCTTGCCGCAATGTTTTCACTATTAAACTAGCCTCAGGTTTACTTTGTCTGCTTGCGTTTCTTTTACATCTGTACACATGTAAACTGACTTGCTATCTCCATCCATTTTGTAGCATATGCTTCTTCACCTTTATCCCAAGATGCCGCTTATCTTTGATACTTTCTTGATGCCTTATAGAATATCTGCATCCTCTAGTCTCTGAATCTTTTCCATGCACGTCAGCTCAGCTCTGTGTGATGTCACCATTTGTCTTTGCCATTCATTTGCTCTGCTTCTTCCGGGATTTCATTCAGATAGCCATCATATTTTCTTGTATGCAGGTACGGTTTTCTCAATCGGAACCTTGCCTTCAGGATTCTCCTATATATCAGTATTCCCACTGGTACTGCACAGTTTTCGCATTTGGGCTCCCAACATACATGCAATATGGGTGAGGTGGGTGTACTTGGCTCTTCCTCTACAATATCGTTATTGGTGCTTTGCAGCAGAGAGGCAGATAGAGGCTATTTTATTTATAGGGTATTTATAATGTGCCTATACACTATGTGTTTCAAGGCACAGGGAACAGGGATGACAAAAACAAAACGGTCCTACTAGGTCTTGTGACATTCGGATTGTGCAAGTGCAGTAACAAAGCAGTGTGGGGGAGAGGGGAATGGGGAAGTGCTGGTCAGGCCACAAAGGCCAGTGGGTTAAGTGAGTGCAAGGGGAAGCCAGGCAGACAGAGCCAGGGGAATGCAGAGAGTGCAGGGGAAAGGAGGTCCACGTGTTAAGAGCGAGGTAAGGGCCCGAATGGCTCAAAGGGGGCAGGCCCAGCCAAGCTAGTCCAGGGGGGGCTCAGAAGGGCAAGAGCAGGGTGGGGGGTCAGGGAAGACCAGGTGAATGGGTAGACTGGTTGAGTGGGGCCTTGTGTCATTAAATAATCTGAAGGAACCAGGCAGCCAGTCAAGGATCAGAGAGGGACATTAGCAGGGGAGGTGAGAGAGAAGGAAGAAGAGAAAAGGAGGGCTTTGAGAAGATTTCCGAGACTTGATGAGATCTAGGTAAAGTCCGAGAGGGACAGGAAGGCCATTCGGGAGGGAGGCATCTGCAGGGGAGAGAGATCTAACCCCTTCGCTCTGCTTGACAAAGCATCTGATATGCAGAGAGTTGGAGCTATAAGACCGAAGGACTCTAGCAGGGAGTTATTTAGGGAGGGAGATTTAGATGTAGTGAGGTCCCAGGCCCCAGAAAGACCTGTGGATGATGCAGAGGGTCTTAAACTTGATCCTCGCAGCAACCAGGAGCCAGTGGAGAGATTTTAGGACTGGAGAGATGCGGTCCCTTAGCTTGAGGCCAAGGATAAGTCTTGCATTACTATTCTGGATTAGATGAAGGGTGCAAAGGGAGGAGTTAGGCAGATAGTGGCTAATGATTTTTTACTTACTAGATGGATTTGGATAACATTTTATAAACCGAGAGATTGTCAAGCCCCCTCCCCCCAAACTGGAAATTCTGGGAACAATTCATCAAAAAATTAAAAAGTTATGAAGAAAAGATAAAAACGCAGCTTTCGACCTACTCCTATTCCTTTTCCCACAGAGAAAAAGTGCAGTTTTTGAACAGCCATAGCTTAAAAAATGCTTTTTAGATTTAGACCAAATAAGAAACAATTTGGGCACCAAGCGGTGACTTCATTTCTTTGACTGGTTTGGGGTAAATCCATCCAGTATTTTTTAAAATATTTGAATGACATGGGAGGCCCTCCTGTTCCTTAAAACCTTCATATATATATCGGCCTTGGTGCTTTGCAGCAGAATGGGTGAGATGTTTTTTTCAGAAATGTTATTATTATTATTATTATTATTATTATTATTATTATTATTATTATTAAATGAAAACAGACTTTTGTTTTTTGCTCGATGTGATTGATTCCCACAGTATTACCGGGAGAAACTGCTAATGAAAGATCTCAAAAAGCTATTTGGAGGAGAAAAAGGGATGCCATCAATCTTTGGCATGAACCCCCACGACGTTACAGAGTCTAATAACGTTCTCAACTTCAAAAAGAGACTGAAATGTCTTCTGTTTATGTAGTCACTCCTATGGGACAACTGATTACTTTGAACCACAGCGATTAGATAGCCTGGCCGTAGGCACTATATAAATATCAACAGCAATAGCAATCACATCAGGTTAGAGGTTGTGAGTGGGGAAGAAGACACTATGTGAAGTTGGGGATATCGGGGTGGGTTGCGAGCTAGTTCGGGTTTAGAACATTCTTTTTATCAGTGGAAGACCACAGGATTATCACGAGGTTGCAGCGCAAAGCTCCAAGATGAGCTCAGCAAAAAATTTGCTTCAAACGAAGCAATGAGTGATAGGAGGTAATGGGAGAGGGTTAGGGAGGGAAAAAAAACTATTGAGTGAAGTGAGGGGACCTAGAAAAAAGAAGGGGGACACATTGAGTGCTTGTGAGGATGTGGAAGACTTTTTAATTTAGAGCATTTTTTCCCGTTATTGCGGCAATAGGCAAACCACTACTCTACTGCTGGAATTTCTGTTATTGGGAATGATTAATGTGAAATGATCACGGGAATAAAGAGTTCGAAAAAAAAGTTATAACATCTTCAGTGCCTACACCTACTGGGAAGGGGACAATGGGTGTTTGGTAACGAATTAATGGTTTGAAATGGCCAGTGGCCATGGCTAGTGGTATATTGTAAAGATATTGGTGATAGAAAGATATTGATTCAACATGTATGGATACCTGGACTTGAGGGGGATGTGGGGGGCATGGCAAGAGGAGGGGGTACTTGTTGAGTGCCTGTGAGGGGGGGCATGGTTTTGGATTTGGCATGCTTGTATAGATAACCGTGAGTATTTGCTGGCGGTTACGGATAGCCAATGTTATTTGTAGTACAATGCTAATATAACAGTGGTCATGGGAAAAACATTTTTTTTTAAAGAGAGAGATTTAAATAAAATTAGATCAATACAAAAGAAAAGAGGAATTTTACAGCTGCAGTGAGTTAGGGGGAATGGGTGTGGCCAATGCATATGGCTACTGGGTTACTTTAAGGAACCAAATGATGCAATATGGAAAGTGGACATGGCCGAAGGCCATGGCTAGTGGGCCCAAATCAAACCTATTGGGGCAACATGTCCCAATAGGGACAATATGAATTGCAATATGGAAAGTGGACATGGCTGAAGTCTATGGCTAGTATCCCAGTAGTGTTTTAAAATATATAGTGGTCACGGCCAAAGGCATGCAATCCAATAAGAGCCTTGAGCTAAATCATATAATTTACTACTACATATCATATATATCCTACTATTGATACATTCCTTTGCCAAGGGATCATTTCAAAGCATCATTGCCTTGGCAAATCTCATAACACAGCCTATGTTCTCAAAAACACTGGTACAGGCTACGATCCACTGGGAGTACAACAACAAAGGAGAGGTTTCACACCATAGCAGTCATTAATATGATAGGTGTGATAGATTGTACCCATGTGGCCTTTCACCAACTCATAGTCCATGAGGAAGTATATTTCATTCATCAGATGAAGTTAAAACCCCAAAATCATTGGTGATGCCAAACTGAGGTCCACCAACATCTCTGTCAGGTTTCCCTGATTTACTTACCATAATATTATCCTGCAACATGAATGCCTGCCTGTAATCATGGAGAACCAGGTGACACATTAGATTGGGCTCAATGGCAAATGTCCTAGTTTGTCAAACAGTATAGATATGCACTTAGTGATCAACGTGGATTCATCTTGCCTATCCTGTACATTGACAGGCAGATCATATTATAGAGCTCCCGGAAATCATGTACTGATCATATCTTTTAACACATTGGTAATTGATCATGACCACCCCAGTGTCCAATTGATATAAACTGTCCCTGGAAGACAGACCAGGTAAATGACCATGTTTATAATAGGAGTGAACACATTAACCTACTTCTGAAATATTGGTGTACACTGACCTTACCTGATATTTCACCAAACCAATATCTAGTGATGTCTGCATATCCACAGAAACCCTGGCTAATGTCCCCTACGTGGCATCCCATAAATTCCACCCTGTGAGTATGAAAAGGACAATATCTTTGTCCGCTTCCAATGAGGACATGGTAACTGGAAGATGACAGATGCCTAGTGTGGGTTAAAAAAAACTTTGAAGTTCCCGACAGAGAAATAGTGGACTATTGTCTGGTCGTATGGACTAAGAAAATCATGGTGCTAGAATGTTTCCGAGTGCAGAAATAACATATAATACACCACTGGATTCACAAATTCAGCATGTGGGTAACAAGAGTATTCACGCAATAATAACAGAAAATCTCTCAGGAAGAGTGACAAAATCAAAGTAAATTTTCTGCCATGGACAGGTGTATTATTTGTAGTGAGCAGACAGGTTCAGGCTAGCTACCTTACAATGAGCCAGTGTGACCGAGTACATGGATCAAAACCCTGGAATCCTGCAGCATCAGGCTTTCTTATGTAAGACATACTTCCTCTTGATCTGTAAATAGATCATGCAGGTTAGAGTTGACAGGTCCTTTATGATTCTTTTTTTGTACATTACTCCTTTTCAGGAAACTTCTTGTATGCTATCTCAATATGTGTAAGAAATTCATCGTGAATTGTTTTAATCTGATGTCCTGTAGAGAAGGGACTCAAGAACAGCTTGCTCGAATACAAAAGTACACGTTCTTCAGGTTTTCTAGCCATCCATTCCCCCTTCATGGTAGTTGAAGTGGTTGATTTTGACTTAGCCAGCAGAATTTCTTCGCCCAGAGCAAGACAGCATTTGCTCCCTTTTCAATCTGTAAATAGTTCTGTTCAGTGGCAGGTCACAAATGGCATATGCTACAGGATGGCCATGGAAACCTAGATTGCTATCTGAAGAACAGCCCACAGGCCTCAGAAGGTATTGTATATCAAGTTGAGGTCATCATTGGTCACATAGAAGGCATTTGGATGGACTTTAGTCCAAGATCAAGGTACCCTGGTTTTCATATGGTTCATGCAGAGGTTCTGTGATGGGAGTCATATTTGGATTGAAGCAGTAACAATAGCTTACCATTCTCAGGAAACTCTGCACCTCACTCAGAATGGAAGAGGAACAGTCACGTTGATATCAACATACCTCCTCATCATTTTACATCACTAAACGTTGTCACAAATTTGTATGGTGCAATGTAGTGATATCAGGTTACCATGAATTGTGCATGCTGTGTGAGGTAGACAGCAGTGTGGCACAAGAAGACACAGCAACGTAAATGACTCTCAAGCTTGGACTCTTCACAAACATGGGTGCCTGCATTCTTTTTAAAATGCTTCCATGCTACCTGTGACTGTATTTTTGCATGCTGGACCGACTATTCCACAGCCCTTGCTCTATACAGAGAAGCAGCACTATTGTACATTGAAGGGCTGCATTTTAGGTAGCAGTAGTACAAAATGGTATCAGTTGTGTAATAACTGTTTATTAATGCACTAGGTAAAGAAAGCTGCCAGGCTAAATTATCTGTGACTCGCTAATGTGTGCTTAAGTTATATTTATGTTAGTAATGTAGTAGGTTGTTGGTATACATTACTTTAGTATTGACAGATTTGTTCATCTTTGAAAAAGAACAAAGGAGGACTCCAACCATGTGCTGGCTGTAACAAGAATTTTAATTATAAATGCATGTGTATCTTACAAGATGAAGTTAAGTTCATTGTTTGATGTCTGTTGGCAAATTGAAATAATATTCATCCTAAAAACCTATGAAGGGGTGCCTATAACAGTAATGATATCAATATAGCTTGAGTCAAGTCAGGCAGGTACCTCAGGCCTAGATCACAGGTTGGTGTATTGGTTGCCTCATTTTAAATCCTGAGTAGTGTTGAGAATCTGATTCAGTCTCCCAAAAGGCATAGCTTTTTTGTTAACAGCAACCAATGACTTGTTTAAAGATCTTATTCAGGTAAAAAAAAAAAGCTACTGCATGGAGTACAGTGCTCCTAGAGCACAATGCCTGAACTATGATAACCTTCATTTCTCTGAGACTTAATGTTACACAGTCACACAGGAACAACAGGATATTTTCTTTTCTGAAATATCTGTAACGCTCCTGCCCTTCTGTTTCCCTTAGCATAAGGGAAGTACTCACACAACATTCAGCCTGTTACATACCGACCCATGTCCAAGTTGAAGCTGCCCCTTGGTAGGGAGGATGGGGTGGGGGAAATAGGGGACTTGAAAAGGAAGAGTAGGATTGAGCGAAATTAACAGAACCATACCTAACCAGAGCCTTACCTCGTCTCACTCCTCCTCCTCCCAGTATGCCCTAATTGAGGAGTAGCCAAGCCAAGGCTATGGCACCAAGAGAAGTAATGAAATACTGAATTGAATGCAACACCCATGTTTAATGAAGCTTCAAAACAAAAACACATCATACATCTAATTTATCCTTTATTTAAGTGTATGTGCCTTATGTCTCGGGAGGATAGCTCAGGGGCAGCGTCCCCGCAATGGAAGCAAGAAGACACGGAGCAACACAGGTTCGATCCACGGGTCCACGCTTAGAAATCTCGGGGAATTAAGCGTGTATAAATAACCTATCATATATCATATAAAATCAAGATGCCATAGGACGGGCTTTCGTCAGCACCCCGGCCTCTCACAATAGCCTCAAGGCTTCAGTCACCTGTTCCAAGAAGGAACCAATCAAATCAAAACGCATGATATCTTCTGTTTTCAAGAGACTTGGTTTCGTACTCCACCCATAGTTGAAGGCTATTCAAGCCATCTCAACCCAACAATCAAAGGAAAAACTGGTAGACCAATGTCAGGCCTACTGATTCTTATTAACAACCAATTCGACTTTGTAATAGTAAAGGAAATCATGCCAACCTCCCTAATCCACATTGTAGTAGGATCCATTAAAATTGCTAACCAACAAACAAGGAAAACGCTGATAATAGCTAACCTTTATTGGAATCCAGCATCTGTCGCAAGCATGAATTTTCCAGACCAAATTGAAAAATGGCTAGTGCACTGTAAAGAAAAATGGGTGGACCCATGGTTTATCATTTGTGGTGATTTGAATTCGAAATGTTGGGATGAATCCACAGGCCTCTTAACAATCGACAGCTTCGCACTAACACCAGCAGAAAAGAGAGGATTTAAGTGGAACATCGTTATGAACATGCATACATTGAACATAATCAACGGTAATACCACTAGAGACATCCCAGCCAACATCACCAGAAAACATGGCAATGGTGGCCACATCATAGACTATATTTATATCTCATCGGAACTGATCCCGGCAGAAAATAGAATGGTGATCATACACATGAACAACAGTGACCATAACTTGCTGTCAGCCAAACTACTACCAATTCAAAATAATGCAAAATTCAAAAACATGAAGTTGTTTGAAATCAATATGGGAAAAAATCGCATTAAAATTCCATCTAACAAACTTCCATCTTTGACTGCAAACTCAACCACTCTTGTAAATCATCTGCATTTAACAAGAGAGATAGAACCTCTGAATTACCTCAGCTTATTCAAAACATATGAGACAAAATCCAAAAGCTCCCATCTGAACCCTAGTACACATCGGCACTCCTTTGACCATCAAATCATCCTCCAAAAAAAAACTCTGAGGAAAAACCTAAATACCTTAAAGGGTGATAACTCTGCTCTAGCCATAACTAAAAGAAAATTCCTATGCCAGCAATATCGGAATTGGCTAAGGCGACACAAAAAGATACTGAATCGTAATGATGCAGAGAAAATGCTGTGTATCATTCAGTCATCAAACACTGCAGACATGTGCAAACAGTTAAATCAATTACAGACTGTTCAAAATTCCTTGATAACAACGCCAATACACCCTGCAGCTTGGATTTCCCACTTCAAGGCTCTGTTCAATTATGAACAGGAAGACATGCCATCCGCACAAGTCAACGAGAAATGGCATTTAATAGACACCTCAGTGAACACCATCGAGAATGTCATTATGAAGATGCCAAAATCTAATGCACATGGTCCTGATGGAATAAGCAACGCTGCCCTTAAAGAAAATCCATACGAATGGGCGAAACTTCTGTCAATTTTGTTTGATTATATTACATCAACTTAAAAAATTCCTATTTCATGGAAAGAAGCGATAGTCGTACCCATTTACAAAAAGGGCAACCGACAAATTCCAGCCAATTATCGCCCTATAGCGCTGCTAGATTCCATGGGCAAAGTATTTGGCACACTCGTACTTCAAGCATTGCGAAACTGGGCAACCACATCAGGCCATTTTGATCCATGGCAATCAGGTTTCGTCCAAGGCATTGGGACATCCCTTAACATATTCATTCTAAACCTGCTGAAAAGCCGCACAGAGAGAAGAAAAGATTTGAAAATATACATAGCTTTTCTTGATTTAACTCAAGCGTTTGATAGTATTTCACGCCAAAATCTATGGACCAAATTAGAAAAATTGAGTTGTCCTGTTTCAATCTTAGACCCCATCAAAGAATTTCACCATCATACCACTCTCTGTGTTCGGTTGAACAAAACAGGTCTACTAACCGAGCCAATTCCGACCAACAAAGGTGTCAAACAAGGCTGCCCGATGGCCTCTGAAATATTTAACCTCTTCATCTCTGACATAGATTCTACAGCCAACAACATTAGATGCTTTCCTCTTCAATAGCAGATATCCAAGTCAATCGCCTAGTCTATGCTGATGATGTGGTCCTCATAGACCAAACCCCTATTGGTCTTCAAAGACAATTAAACGCCCTACAACAGTATGTGGAAACCAACAGACTCACAATTAATCCGCAAAAATCGGCCATACTACCTTTGGGTGTTCAAAGGAGCCAGTTGCGAACTAAAACAATGCACTGGTCACTACTCAGAACTAAAATCCCCGTAGTTCAATCCTTTAAATATCTAGGAGTTTGTGTTAACACAAGCAAGATCGATGCTGCACGGCTCCAAACACTAAGAAAAAAAATTCTGAACCTGACAGGTCTAGGAAAAATTATCTTGAAACGATACTGTGGCTTCAGTTTAATTCCAATTATTAAATTCTATAAAGCGAAGGTAATTCCGATTCTTACCTATGGCGCCGAAACATCATTCAACTTTAAAGCCAAAAATTGGGCAGTTCTAGAAGGCCACTTTTGGAAAAACATACTTCGCCTCCCTAAAGGCACACCAAAACAGATTAAGTATGAACATACTTAAAGGCATGAAGCTAGGTCAGCTCTCAAAATCAGCATTTCTGGTTTGATGACAAGTAATGGTTCCCTAAAAATGAGACCAAGCTATTTCACAAATAGGCTGGCCATGGTAATAGCCACATGCAATAAGGTTGTAGAAAATGGGAATTTGTGGTCTGCTGACTAGCCGGGCATGAAGGGAGGAAAATGAAGTTATTTCAGTTCCAATAGAAGTTCCAAGGTATGAAGGGAGGACCTGCCTCAAGAGCAAGAAAGTGTAAAACGGGCTAGAAACCTTGTGCCCAGCACAAAGGTGCCCCTAACCCCTCCTCATGGATCTCTGAAGGCCTTGATCGCTGCTCACCGGCTACTCAGGATGAACACTGAAATCATTTAAAAACTCTGTCTTGCAGGAGCTGAAAAACCATGGGGTTTGAGCATGAAAAGGGAGGGCTATCATGTTGGTTTATAAAGTTTATTATTTACAAATATAATTCATTCTCTAAATAATGTACACTGTACATGGCTTTTAATTCCTAAAATGTTAATCTCACTAACCAAAAATGTTCGAAGCAAATGTTAAATCCAAAACAATGTTTCTTTATGTAGGCGTGTAACAGAAAATAAACTATAAAGTGTATTCTATTATTCTGAAAAGTGTACTACTAGCATTGTCTTTTGCACGTAGGTCACTTTAAATGCAGATGGGATCTTAAAAACCTGGCCTTTGCTTATTAATGCTCCATTCTCATTACAGAGTTTCTGGAGACAAGAATCGTTGTAAAACAAGCACACCATTATCAATAACTAATCCATTAGCTGAGCTCAACAGACTCAGCTGTGAGTGTTGAGAGCACATGTTAAATATTAAAATTACCAGAAAGAAAGGCCAATATATTCCCAAAACTCAATTTTTGTGGAGCTTCACAGTTTCAGGGACACTGGGTCAAAAGTACTGGCTCTACTACTTTAGTGAAACAATGGGCCTCATTACACGATGGCGGTGAACCATGGCGCTATTAGCGCCATGGTTCATGCTGGTAAAATACCGGCACCGCCTTGGTGGAAAGGGGAATTACCGCCCTATTCCAAGGTTGGCAGGGCGGTAATTCCCCCTTCCACCATTGCCCTTCCCCATTCCCATTTTTGCCCCATAGGACTCTATGGGAATGGGGAAGGCGCTGATTACGGTACCGCAAATTGCGGTACCGTAATTACCTCCCTGGTCCCTTTGCGGGTTGGTTTTTAACGCCTGCAAAAAGCAGGCGTTAAATTCCCCAACCCGCAAAGGGACCTCGTAGTAAGGCGGTAAGGATTTACCGGTACCGGTAAAATACCGGTACCGGTAAACCCTTACCGCCATCCGTGTAATGAGGCCCAATGTTTTGGTAAAAAACAAATGTTTATACAACCCTGATTCTTTTCACCTCAGGCAGAGCAATAAAGCATTGGATTTTGTGTTTCTGCTTCATGGCTTGAGACCTCGGGTCTTCGTTCAACTTTCTGTTATTGATAAACTCCCATAGAAATATGCAATACATGCAAAGGAATTAAATGAATTCATTTTAAATTATAGCAAAATGACATCATGTTATTGGCTATAACGTTTGAATGCGTTGCTTGATTTAAATATCAACACAGATTTGAATTCAGCAAAGCACTCCACATCATACACTTATAAACATAACATATTAATATGTGTCAATTATGTTTTCATATTATCAGATATTGAATATACAAGAATTCAAGGCGTATGAACATCCTCCTGACTCTCAATCTATTCCTGATTCCGGCCCATGGAACAGAAACGACATATGCATGGCAATTCATAGACTAAAAAGTTCCAAATGCCCAGGGCCGGACGGCCTGCCACCCTGTTTAATCAAAGATGACCCCTTATTTTGGTCGGCCATGTTTCTCTCTATTTATCAGGAGATATTTCGCTCGAAGAAGATCCCAGACTCATGGCTTACATCTATTATAATACCTATTCACAAAAAAGGCAGCATTTCGGACCCTAACAACTTTAGACCAATTGCAATTATTGATGTGGCAGCTAAAATCTTTGCCTCACTAATTCTTCGAGAGTTAGAAAGTTTTGCAGCTAGAAACAACTCCCTGAGTGCATCTCAAGTGGGCTTCCGTAAAGGGATGGGTACTCCACTCAATGCAAGCCTTCTATCCCATATTATCGCACACGTGACATTCCCCGATAACACACCTATATTTGTAGCATCTTTAGATTTAAAAGCTGCATTTGATTCGGTAATTAGAGGGAAGCTATGGGACAAACTTCAAAGAGCGAAGATCCCTCACTATCTCATCATATTGACGCAAATATTACATCATCAAACAAACTTTAAAGTGAGAATTAATAAGATGGGTACCCTTACGAAAGCAATACCTTCGTGGATAGGGGTGAAACAAGGCTGCAACCTTGCAGCAATTTTGTTTAACTTTTATCTTGCAGAGATCAACGAGATTTGGGATGAGGGAAAATCTTTTCCGATTCGCATTGGTTCACTCTCCCTATCGTGGATCGCATATGCAGATGATATCTTACTCTTTGACCGCACTCAGGCTGGGTTGCAACAAAAGCTCACAAGCTTTATGTGCTATTGTAAAAATAACAATCTATGCGTGAACCCACAAAAATCTAACATAATAATTCTTGCGAACAAAAAAAACGTACGACAATTTACATGGAGAGTGGATGATACGCCAATTATGATAGCTGTGGAATTGCCTTATCTGGGTCTTATCATAACAAAAAACATGTCGCTTAAAAGAATAAAAGAATCTTACCATTAAAGCAAATACCTTAAAATGTCAAATGAAAGTGTTGCACTATAAAATCTGCAAATTTTCGTTAATACCCCTTTTGGAGTTCTACACTAAAAAAGTTGAGGCTATATTGCTGTATGGGGTAGAGCTTTATCTTTGTGACTTGAGCCCCTTATTAGACCAATTACAAGGGCAAATGTGGAAATATACTCTTAGTCTACCGGCATCCATGCCTAATGCGATTCTCAGACACAAATTGGGTCTGAATGCTCTATCGGCCAAATACAATTGGAGATTACTGACAAACTTTGCTAAAATCTCATATCCTCCGAGAAACTCACTCTATGAAGAGTTACATACTATGATGATCAACAACAATCCACCCTCCATAGTACATTTGAAAAAACGTATGATGGGGATCATGGATGACATTGAGTGCCCATGCGAAGCTCTAGAGCTTTTTCAAGATAAAATCAAAAAGAAAGTTCTTGAATTGGACTGGGTGAATACCTGTACGAAGATTTCTACCTACTCCTCTTTTCGAGAGTATTATAAATTTGTGCACAAACAAGAACCACGTATGGTATATCTAACCTTATATCCCTGCCCTATGATACGTCAGACTTTCATTAGGTTTAGATTTGATTTGATAAACACAAAGGTTAGACAAAAGCACTGGTTTAATCAAAGCATGGATGATACATCGCTAACATGTCGCTTTTGTATGCAAACAGTAGAGTCGCTTAAACACTTGTTTTTGTACTGTATTTACTTTGAGATTACGCATTGCAAAATGTTGGAAGCTTTTGTAGATGCAAATACGATTGAGGGCCGGGAGTGGATTTGGATCGAATGCATGTGGGGTTCGTCGAATACTTCCATAATCAAAACTACAAGACTCGTAAAGTTTATAGAGCATGAATTGATACATTTGGGCTAAGCTTATACCTTCTAGATTGAAAGGTAAGGGTATTGAAATCTGTACATACATGAGTGTGAATAACTGTACCTTAGCTTCTAAGTGATCTATTTGAGGTACGCTCATTATTTGGCAGGACCTTTTGGTCATGTTGTACTGTTACTATTATCGTTCTCTTTTAAATCTGTTTGTTTTTATGCTAAAGTCGAAATTTGTAAAGGTCTTGATATACTTCTTTTGTTTTGTATCTTGACTAAAAACAAATAAAACCAGTTTAAAAAAAAAAAAAAATTATCAGATATTGGAACATGAAGTATGTCTACTAATTCATGACTTTTTGCGATTTCGTATTTATAGGCCTCAATTATGAGAGAAAAATAGATTTCAGTCCAATTTGATCATGACTCTTGATGGGTGGATCAAAAAATATCCCCTTCTCGTCTGGCAAAATGCATTGGACCTATCAAAATCATGGGGAGGATAATTGGGAGTGTCAGTATCAGAGGAGAACCATGCAAAGGTTTCCATTCAATGAGAAAATGCTGCATCAAACAATGTTGCATGGGTGGAGTTTATCAAGTATTTAAGGCCAAAGCCATATGAAATAGGGAATTTTTCAGAAATCTGCTGCAAAGTGAGCTTGTCTGACAGGAGAAGTGCTGATTGGGGTTTGACCAGGATGTACTTGATGGAAATCCTCCCTAAGAAAGTCTTTTCCAGATGGAACCGATCCAGAAAACATTTCCCAAGACAGAACCAGACTGCCCGAGTGTGATTTTGAAAGCAGAGGAGAGACAGTGAGCAATGCTTACTTGGCAGAAGTGCCCAGAGCTGGTGATGCCATGTGCACTTGAAATATAAACCAAAACTAAGTAGAATAACACCTGTACACTAAGATAACACCTTTTTTGGGGGGATGCATTGTATGCTATTCCACTTAATAGGGGCTCTGCTGTAAGCAAAACTTAGTAGCCACATAAATTAATTCCCGAGTTGGCACAGGAGCAATTTACAACTGTATTTGTGGCATGGTGTACAATTTGTTTCAAAGATTTGCAGAAATTGATAGATTTCTTGGCCTGTGAAAACTATAGCTTAGATAAAAAAAAGAATCAGAATTTCAGACCCATTCATGTGGATAACAATGACTTTAGTGTGTGCCCTTTCATTCTCAAGAAAATAATGACGATTTAAATAACTAATTTCATCCGTAAATAACATTGCACCAAAAAGAAAGGACTTTGCCTTAGGTGAACTCCTAATGGCAATTAAAAGGAAGAACAAAATGAAGTGAAACGAAAGTTGTCCGTTTTTGGTGAGAATATTTTGTGTTTTTTGTTTTGGTGTGATGCAGATAAGCCATGACAATTTGAAAATTCCTATTGGAGAAGATTACATATTTTGTCTAGAGTTGTTTTCAGACTTGTTTTTACATAGAAATTGATGCTTGTTTTGTATTGTGAATATAAAATATTAGTTAGATAATATGCGGATGGTTGTGTTTCTTTTGTCTAGATATACTGTTTGTATGTGTATCGAATGTGTTAGGTGGCATGCAAAGTTAGGGGAGCATCTTTAATTATTTTGATGTATTAGTTAACCAAAACTGAATACTCGGAGTACAAATAACCTGTTTCATGTCCCAAAAAGTTAGTGTAAGAGTGTTATGATGGAGGATCTTAGATGCTGCCATCTCTTCAGACAGGCCCTGCATAGTGAGCAGCATTTGTGTTCAATTTCCATGCTGCCAATAGCAGTAGTTTTTAAGTGCTCTCCCTTGTGCCTGCCGAATGTACTTGGTAGAAAAGAAGAGGCAGAGGAAAAATGGGTTCCACTGATAGTTGGCATTCCTGTGGGGAACCAACACCTTGTCTGCCAGTAAGTTTCTATCTGATCACCTGGCAGCTTACACTGTTTACTTTTGACACAGACCTGTGGATCGGTTGAAAGAGAGGAAATGCAGGAAGGAAATGATTTAGCCACATTATTGAAAGGTATCCATTCCAAAGCGAGTGGGTTTGTGGAAAAGGAGACAAATCTGCTTGATCGAACATTCTCCTTATAGGCAAATACAGCCAGAAAAAGGGCATCTATACCTCCAGCAAACATCCCTGAATGTCTACCTGTAAAGGGAGAAAAACCCTGGTGTCTGCTCCAAACTTGGATGTGAGAATGTGAAAGGGACAGTAGGTGGAACTCTGAAATGTCTAGAGTTCCATGACTATAACTGCCACTTTCTGGGACCTCGGTTTATGTACAATACTGAGACCTGGTTGTTCTAACAAGGAGTGTATGATTCTCCAGATACAGCTACCACATCCTTTCATTTTGAAGGCAAGGCCTGTTCTTCCACTGACCATAATCCTTGCACTTTCAATTTTGACAGGGTCACACCCGACTGGATGGACTTCCTGGGCCCTTCCTCCTTTTGGCCGATATAGGGTTTTATGAAGAGCTTCCATTGGTTCGACCTAATCCTCTTTTATCTGTACATTACTTAAGGACTATTTTCTTGGAGGAAGTCTTTTTGGAGCTCCTTAGTTTTCAGTAACTGGCTGCCTGGGTTTCCACCCCCCCCCCCCACCTTAGATACCTTGTGTACGTTCTCTTCAGGTTGATCCCCCAATATAATTGTTCACTGGAATGCAATGTGATGCAGGATTACTATTTGTGCAGCATATGTGTGCCATGCACTAATGTGACTAAGTAGGTGAGCATGAACTGTTACCACAGACGATAATGTAGCTACTCAAAAATCACCTTTCCCAGGTCAAACAGGATTTTCATCTTCTTTTGTATTGCTTCAAGAAAGTCTCAACATTCAGCTCTCTTTTTTTCTAGCTTTGCTCAGTGCCCAAAGGTCTGAAAGAAGAGACACAGAATTGAAAGCCGGCGTGCTATGTGCAAGTGAGAGCCAAGTTAACCTTCTTCTAAGTTTAGTCTCTGACAGTTGCCTATACTGAAGACATTCATGGGTGACCAGACATCCTTGAGAAAAGCAAATCCTCTTCTTAAGAGTCATGCAGCTTTGTTTTAACCCCAAAAGACAATGCCATAAAGTGTTGTTTGATTTAAATAAATCACATTGTAGTCATTTATTTCGCGGAAACTAGCATGTGAAAATAAGAAAGGTATGTATATGTGATAGGGTAGGATGTATGGTGGAAGGGTAGCAGAAGGTCTGGGTAAGGGCATATGGCGGGACCCCCCACATTAAAATAAAATAATAAAAGTTATGAGGTAGTGTCATTGTAGTAAATTACCACAAGCAAAGTTACTTTGATGAAACAACTTGGACCTGATTGTTCAGTTTGCACATAATTTAGGGAACTGAAATGATGACTGTTTCCTTCCATTCCTTAAAAATGATGTCCTGGACTTCAGGGTGTAGTGGCAATTCCTCCTTATAATAGCCTTTTGTTGACATAGCTTTGCTGCTACATGCGCATTTGGTTTAATGGACACTGGTTGTCGTAAAGGTGTTCTCAACATGACATAAAAACAGGTAGATTCTCTTAGTCCAAGTATTTGCCCTTTGGAATCAGGCTCTGCATCTGTATTGCTTAATTTAAAAATTGGGTAAGTTTCATTAGTGGAACGCTGCGATAAGATCTAATGAGATCTAGATTTCAAGATAAGAAATATTGGAATTGAAAGGTTATTTGTGGATCGGAACATTTGAATTCCAAGAACAGTGGATTTCAGAATTTGAATTGGGACGTGTTGAAATATACCCAAGACACTGGGATGTGGGAACCAAACCCGGAGAACGACAGAGTGATATTGAATCTAACACAGTGTGAGCAGGAAGGTATGAGATGTACTAAAGCCAATAAGGAATGAGTACCAAGGCTGGAAACTGTCGGAGAATTATGAGGAATATGGTAAAGAGTCACTGGTAGAATGGAGTGAGGATTTGGACTTGTAAAAAAAAACTTTTCTGAAAGATATATATGGACAAAGATATTCATCAAAGGGTGTGGCACAACTGATCTTGAGCTTTTTTCAAGCTTTATCTATATTGTGACTGGTAGTGCCAGATGTGCCAAAGCTCCTGGCCTTTCTAAATGATTCTATTGTTTGCCTTACAATGGATCTAATGCTCTCCTCATATCTTTCCCTCTTCCTCGCTGACAGACTCCTGCCGGACTTGTGTCTGTCTTGGGAGATGCAAGGTGAGAAAGGAGAAATGATGAGGGGGACATGCACCCTTCTATGCTTTATGTTCTTCACTATTATCTGCCTTGCCCAAAATTGTTTACACTTTAACTGTCACTTTTAGAGTACATAGCAGAGTGCAAGCACACAGAATTTACCTAATCTGTGTAACGCTTCCTAATGAGCAGTCTGAGTGATCACTCAGATCCTGTGCTTCTCTGTGCAAACACAAGCGTCTCTCTCCAATGCACATGTATACACACAATTAAAGTAACAGGGATACCAGTAGCCTGAAATAGTACAGAGGTAGCTGCCTGGGTGCATGCTTTATTTCTGCCTTTATGGGAGAGGACTGTGGCCTCACTCAGAACCTTTCCTCTCACAGCATACTGTTCGACCTGGGGCCAAGAACAGCAGACCCCAGGGTGCCCCCAAATGAGGGCCATTACACAGCTTGCTCCCTCGAGCCCGGCTGAAGAAGGAATATATGTGGCTTCAGCAACAGGTGGACACAAGCCCAGCAAAGGTCCAGGAACACAATATCTTTCGGGGATAGAAAATACAAACAGGCTGGATGGCAGGTGAGTACCTCCCTTATGTTAAGGGGAAAGTAAGAGTTGGAGCTTCGCAGCTATTTCAGAAAAGTAGAAATCTTGGAATTGCTCCAATTGGGAAGTGTAACACCTCATTCAGAGAGCCTCAGATGAGGAAGAGGGACGTGGGTGTAATGGAAGTTACCGTGTAGATAACGGTCGTGGGTCAGTGAGTAATATAAATCACTTGACATGTTTTTTTCTAGTAAAAGGGAACCACTTTAACATGTCCTCTCAGGGTAGCCTCTGTCCAGGCAGCACTCATCTAATGGCCCCAAGGCAAAGAGCAGCTCCAGAAGAAACATATCTATGCTGTGTTTGACTGTGTTCGCCAGGGAATCCTGCCACAGTCAACCAGCAGCGACTGATAAGGTAAGTGTGGTCTGGCCGGGGAGTACAGCCATTAAAGCCACACCACTATTACTAGATAATTTGTGTTAGCCATATCTCACATTTAGCCCACCGTTGTTAGTCAGCATATCTTGCATTTAGTGACAAGCCCCGCTCTGCAGGGTCTGTTGGAAAGTTTGAGTTACCTTACGCTATGGGTTGGATGCAAAACAATGGCCACCTTAGACTGCTAGCTCAGATTCCAACCTGGGATACCCTACATGCCATGGCCAAATGCAGAAGTTTGGACCCCCTTGGCGAATGGTCCGAATATGGGCTTTGGCTACTCCATATGCCAGATTGCAAACTCTGGCTACCCTACACACTTGACCAGTTGAAAACTTTGGCTATTCTATCAGATTGGCCAGATATCAGCATTTAGGCCACCCCGCACGCTTAGGTCAAATGCAGAACTCTTGTTATCTTAGACAGTTGGCTAAATATAAGCTTAGGTTACCATACCCAGTTGAGCCAAATACAAACATTGGTCCCCTCAGACAACTAAGCCGAAAGCAGATTTTTTTTGCCTTCACACCCTTAGGCTAATTGAAAACATTGGCTACCTTAGACCCACGGCTAGCGTCAAGCTGTGGCTACGTTAGACAATTTTCCAGGTGCATTTTTAGGCTGATTTGCACACTTAGATTAAATGCAAAACTTTGGCTATCTTAGACAGTTGGTATAAGTGCAAAAAGAGACTTTATCACTCAATTATAGGGAAATGCCAAATATGACTTTCTCACAGAATTAGGGGAAAAGCTGTTTAATTATCTCATACAATTATGCTGGATGTGAAAAAGAATTGTTCCACACAACTAGGAGAACAGCTAAATATCACTCTATCATATAGTTGGGTTAAATGTGAAAACAGACTACCTCAAACAATTAGGACAAATGCAGAATATGACTACTTCATACAATTAGGGCAAATAGGCTAAATGCTAGATAGGCTGACTAACATAGGTTGGCTAAATACGAGATAGGCTGACTGACACAAATGGGCTAAATGTGTAATAGGCTGACTGACACAAATGGGCAAAATGCAGGATATGCTGACTAACACAAATGGGCTAGATGAGAGATATGGATGACTAAAAAAGGTGGGCTAAATGCAAGATATGTCTGACTAACACAAATGTGCTAAATGCGAAATATGCTGACTAACACAGGTAGGCGAAATGCAAGATTTGGCTCACTAACACAAATGGGCTATATGTGAGATATGGCTGACTAAAACAAATGGCCTAAATGCAAAATATGGCTGACTAACATTGGTGGGCTAAATGCGGCATATGGCAGACTAACACAGGTGGGCTAAATGTGAGATATGGCTGACTAACAAAAATTGGCAAAATGCAAGATTTGGCTGACTAACATAAATGGGTTAAATGCGAGATATGGCTGACTAACACAAATGGGATAAATGCGAGATAGGCTGATGGACACAAATGGGCTAAATGGGAGATATGGCTCACTAACAGAGGTGTCCTAAATGTGAGATATGGCTTGCTAACACAAATGGGATAAATGCGAGATATGCTGACTAAGACAGGTGGGCTAATTGCGCGATATGGCTGACTAAAATACAGGTGGGCTAAAAGAGATATATGGTTGACTAACACAGATGGCCTACATGTAAAATATGGCTGACTAACACAAATGGGCTAAATGTGAGATATGGCTGACTAACACAAATGGGCTACATGTAAGATGTGGCTGACCAACAAAGGTGGGCTAAATGCGAGATATGGCTGACTGACACAAATGGGTTCATGTGAGATATGGCTGACAGACACACATGGGATAAATGGGAGATATGGCTCACTAACAAAGGTGTCCTAAATGCGAGATATGGCTTACTAACACAAATGGGCTAAATGCGAGATATGCTGACTAAGACAGGTGGGCTAATTGCGCGATTTGGGTGACTAAAATAGAGGTGGGCCAAATGTGATATATGGCTGACCAACACAAATGGGCTAAATGCGAGATATGGGTGAATAACACAAATGGGCTAAATGTGAGGTATAGATGACTAACATAAATGGCCTTAATGTGAGATATAGGTGACTAACAAAGGTGGGCTAAATGAGAGATATGGCTGACAGACACAAATGGGATAAATGTGAGATATCTAGCATTTAAAACTCTGGAACTCCCTCCCGAGAGAAATACAAACTATGGAGGACCATCTAAAATTCAGAAAACATCTAAGAGCCTGTCTTTTTAGCTCCAAACAGGATGAAAATTACTGAACAACATCCAAGCACCAAGAAATGAACAACCACACAGAAGAGGAGACCAGCCAAGCCAAGGGCGGAAAGAACAACCCCGACTTGAGCTTTGAATGACCAAAGAACCGGACCCATCAAAGCAGTCCTACAAGCCTAACCAAAAAAAAAATAATAATAACACCAAGAGAAACATGCCTTAAAAAAGGGAATAGTACCACTAAAATACCAGGGGAAACCCCCTTTTTTTCGACCATACTCCTGCTGGCATTTAATCTACCCACTTAGACCGGCCTCATCAAAATATAAACCAGACACTCTCTCACTTAGCATGTATCACAGGTTAGCCACTTCAGTGAAACCTTATGCCCCTTACTGCACCCAAAAACCTGCATTTGAATAAGAGTGGGGAGTGTGTCACACTGGAGTGGAGGGCAGGGAGAAGACAGAGTAAGGGATATGGGTGGCACTTAGTCAGGGCGTCGGGGGTAGGAAAAGTATTGCCACTAACCAACTATACTAAAAACTCATCATTCTGCATACACCTTATCAAACTCTGAACTAAACACAACCATATATCTACAGCACCACAAACCTTGCACGCTTTACAACACCACGACAACAAAACAACCCAGACACAATCTCACCCAACACCACATGGCGACTACCAACCGAAAAACACACCTACCTCAGGGTCCGGTTTCTCTGAGCTGAAGCTGCCAACAGCACATGACAGCTCTCTTGCTCTTCTTCCCACTCAGTCTATAACATACCCAGCCACCCTCCTGGCATTACAGATATGCCAGAGCGAAAAAGAGACCAGGCAGGAGGCGACAGTGCGCGTATACCAATCTTTAACATACCATATAACTGAAGGTTTACTTTTTGAACTTTCTTTTTGTTGTTGCTTCTGTAAGTTATTTTGTATCACCTCAGACGTATGTGAAATACTGTTCTTGAGTGTAACCTGACACGTTCGACCTTTCGCATGATGAATGCAGAGCTAAAGGAATCCCATGCCTGGCTTTATTTGCACAGTACACCATTCAGTGTGGAAGAAAATGACTGAAATCTTCTCTTGGAAGCTTTTCGTATTCCACAAATTCATCACAAAGTTGGCCCCATTGTCTCTAATTACACTGTGTAATAATAAGGTAATGTAAGCACTAATTACTGACTACTCTCATTTGCTACATTCAATTATGTTTTAACAATTAGCTGGGTGTGTAATGGAACGGTGGCAAGAAGCCAGACAGCATCATCATTAGAAACTGCTGAGTAAAGCAAAAAACACCTTAGCCACATTGCTACAGAGAACAATCACAGCAAGTAACTCTCCATCGAAGAATTACAAGCTGCTTGCATTGTGAAATGTTGTGACTATACCCGCCATATTAATTATTAGTCATTTCCTCCGAGTGTTTTCCTTCCTTCGTTTATCACAGGCGTTGTGGTTTCCTCTCTAGAAAAATAAATATATTTAAATGAAGATCACTACGCTGGGGTCTCTATCGGTCTGCTTTTCCAATACAGACCCTATTTCAACTCTAACTTTCTTCCTGCTTCCGTACTTTTCATAGGCCATGTTGTATTATAATAATAATAATAATAATAATAATAATAATAATAATAATAATAATAATAATAATATGTTGGTGTGTAGTGATCCACTGTAATAATAGGTGTTTTAAGGTGCTCCATGTATCAATCTCGAGAGGATGTAGGACTAAGTCGACACGATAGGAACTCAAACCTATGTCCTCTATCTTGAATACAGTTGTGGTTAACTCGCTGAGCTATCTTAGCAGTAATAGCACCAAAAAGACGGTCCTGTGCGTACAATGTAAGCAATCAGAAGCAAAAAGCAGTATATGAAATGTATTACAAAAAAACTAATGACATGAAATAAATGCAAAATGATACAAACAGGAAAAATACATATATCCAATTTAAACAAAGGCGTAAAACATCATCCAATAAAATTCCATTGTCACACTCAACTACCCAAACATAACCCATGCAACAATCCTATCTGTAAACCAGCACTCACCTATTAAAAGAAACACCTAATTCACTCACATAACAAAATATAATGAACAAACATGACAGTATCTAATCCTGTCAGGTATGAGTTTGAAAGCCTATTGAAAACAACAATTGTACAAGCCAGTGTCGGAGTGGACTCTTAGCCCATCTGGAAAAACCAATCAAAACACAATGCACAAAACATTGCAATTAATCATTTCCCGGCCAACTCGGAGTTTCGGGTTAAGGTGCTGTCATTCTCAAAAACACCGCCTTCACCAGGGCCATACGTAACATTTACCAATAGGAAGAATTCTGTCGAAAATAGCCAAGTGCCAGATAGAAAATATACAACTTTAAAAATTACAATTATGAACTTGCAAGCAACTTTGTCACCTCTCACCAGTGCTTACAACTGTGTGTTGTGAAGGACACCCTGTGCCATTGAAAACAAAGAAATGTGGGGGAGAACCAGTGTGGACACAAAACCTGTGGCCGCAGCATGCCAATTCCATAACCTTGGTGCATCCACCAGCCTCACCGGGCGACACACAACCACATGTTGAAAAAAGAAAGTGAAAATGTATCACTCTCTACGGTTGCCAAAGTGATGGGAAAGAAATTATTTCAGTTGAATCCCTCAACCAAATGGGAAGAGTCACAACCTGCAAAAAAGCAACCATGCACTGAGCCCACCGTAACTGACAAATAATACTCAGGTGACCCAAATCCGGTCCCCTACCATCTCTCACAGGCATGGCGCTTACCTGCAAGGTATACAAAATGTAGCACTCCTTAGGTGTTTGTGATAAACACGTGTTTTAGATTTGTGGTAAAAATACAAGTTCAGCATTGTAAAAAGGTTCAAACCTATCAGCTTCGGGAGTAACACTTTGAACAGAACGGGGACGGAGCTTCCTTGATAGCCAAACAGTAATTTGAACTAGGCTGAAGAATGCCCTGAAATACCAGTATTTTAAAAATAGTAGTATTTCATGTTAAGGAAACATGGATAATATAGATGGTTCACAGGTATGTATATACGGTTTAGCATTAGGCTGAGTGTCTTGCACGCTGTTACAAGTCCCCATTGTTCTAGCATCAGCACCCCTTCAGGTACCCGTCAGTCCATCCCCCTTACTGCCCTTTCACCCCCACTTACCCGGTGGCAGCAGTATGGTGTTCAGACTTGGCACACCACGAGGAAGGCGGGCTTGGATGGTCGCCCAAGGTCGTTGCGACCATTCCTTCACTGGCAGTTGCCATGGCGTTGTTCAACGGTGTGCCATGGACGTTGGCTCAGCCTGGTTCCGCGTCACGTGATCAAGAAGAAGCGATCACCTGATGTTATCACGGAACACGTGACATGGAAGCATCAGAAGAAACGCGGCATGTGACGTTTGTCACTTGACTCATTAGTGCAGTGAAAAACAGCAAGTACGTGCTTACACAGTGCTTCACAGCTGCTTCATTTCGAGTACTGTTTGGCGTTTCCCTCACCTTCTCTTCACGACTTTTGACTACGGAATGTTAACGGATTCCTGTGATTCTTCCTCGGATCATGGACTGCCTCTTGTTTATCTTCTGGACTACCGACTCCTGGCATCGCTTACTGGTTTTTTGATCTGGACTTCCCCTGGATTTGTTATCACTCTCTGGATTATCCCACTCTGAAAACTAATGATTGAGCCTCACTGCCTTTACAGGTGTATAGTGTGTTCCATCTGGAGTGCTACAAAGGGCTTCTTACGCCTCCTGCTGCTGCCGGATATTCGCAAGCTCCTGCCCCATTTGTCCCTACTCGGGGTATGGTTAACCCCCACTCCACTTCTGCCTAGGTAAGCCTTGTTGTGGTTCACATCCTGTGTTCTGAGTATCAACTGCATTGCCATTGTCTTATGCTTAACCCTTGCTTGCCTACAGTGGTCAGGGGTGTTTCCGGCGTTCCAGGTTCCTGTTTCTTGGCACTCAACACCTGTGGCCTCAAGGATCACACGGGTAGTTGTATTACTATCTCCCCGTGTGGTACTTGGGGACGGAGGTTCTCATAATCTACACGACCATCAAGACAGAACACTGAGGCATGGCAATTAGGACTTAAAACATGATTTTTAGAAAAGAGTGCTTGTTTCATTCATTTTCTCAGAAACCACAGCGGCTGGTAGCACATTGCAAATCCCATGATCCCAGGATTGTGCAGTAAGAAGCGAACAATCTCTGTTACTTTTGCAGTCATAAAACAGAGCTCATGGATGCCACGGAAAGGCAATAATTCGGAATATTAATTCACACAGCTAAATCTACTGACCGTTTCTGAAAGCCCATAGCGGTTTCAAATTTCCCCTGAGTATATTTCTGCCTGGTAAGAAGGTCAAAGAGTTCCTAATGTGCAACATTAACACTATAACTTGTTCTTGGTTCAAGGCTCTGACAGTGTCATGGTAGAAGATTTTTTCATAAGAACGTAGATGAGATGACCGGGACAGATGAATAAAGATCCGCTGGTCATCTCAAATATTTCAAAGATTTGGCACTATGATGTGGGAATTGGGGGTTGGATTGTGACATCACAATGGGAAGCTGGGGGTGGTGTGGTAAGGGACTCAATCATAGAAGATCGTTTATGCCCTTCTACAGGGGTATGAAATGTGTTTTCGCCAATCAGTTTTGGGATACATTTAATGCTGCAAAGTGATTGATGTTAATTAGTTTAAAGGATTATAAAAGCATTTGTTTTAGTGGCATTTCTTTGACAGCACATTTTCCTGCAGTTCTGATCCACGTTCTGTGTGCATTTTGCTGTCCCCGCTGCGTCTTGGGCCCCGAATAAAACTGTGTTACTTCTTGCCTGGCGTACACTACATTTTTGACTACTTTTGTTATTTTTTACTGGTGAGTTCCGAGGCAACCCCATGGACATTTTCATGCCAGAAGTGTACTGAAAATGGAGTGATGTTACCCGCACAAACCGCAGTGGCAGGGAATCACCAAGCTGGAAGAAAATTAAAGGCACTGTGTACGCCCCCTCTCTCGTGCCTAATAATTCCTGCATTGTAAATGAGCCCTTGAGTCGTGGGTACATTGTATCTGTTACTTACCAGTGTAACGAGGAACACTGTTTAGAAGGGCCCACCTACACAGGTCCTCATCTGGGGAAGATGACTCATGCGCACTCCATCAGAGCCAGCTCCAAATCCAGACTGGTTGTGAATAGCATCACCCTATCCTGTGTTCCGATACGTACATGTGCAAAGTGATGGAATTTCCTTGTATGGTGAGCCCGCTGAAGCAGCGAAAAATTGACACCATCTTGGAAAAAGTGTGTCTAACCAAGTGCTGTCATCAGTAACACACTTTGGCTGCCCTGCCTGAAAGGGACAATCAACCAGAACAATTAAACAGTAAAGGTTTACCATAAAAGTAAGGCAGAGATCATGCCTGCTGGTGCCATATCAGCACCAAATCACAGAATGTTCAATTATATCTATTCACTGATAAAAAATGTATATTAAATATAATAAAGCAAACAATATATAAGGCTCATATTGTTAAAGGTGTCCATAGGTAGATCAACTAATGATGCAAAACACTCCAGCCTGGCATTCAGAGCTCATGTATCCAAAAAGGGGGGGCAGCTTACTTCCAAAAGTCACATGCGGGTTGAAGAGTATATCCTGATATCTAGGTCAGTAAAGCAAACCACTGAAGGTCATCATTCAACTCATGTTAATGGGTCCTGAATCGGTGGATCCACTTCCGTTCAAGTTATAAAAGGCAAAATGCCATAGGAAAGCCCATTTAGTCAGGCTTCAACTGGTCAAGGACAAACCATCTAAACGTATCCAGGCCATGATTTTGCTCCACGAAGTGTTGTACAAGCGGTGCAGACAAGACGTTTTTCCTGATTCTACTGCAATGTTCACAGTTCCTTACTGACGCTTTCCTGGTAGTCATCCCAATATTTACGAGGTCACAATCGCACATAATGGCATAAAATACCTTAGTTGATTTGCATTTTCGAAATATGTTCAAACTGGAATGGAAAGAACCATGGGCAACATTATTGACGGTAACGGACAGTATATAAACGCTACAATTACCACACGCATAAGTGACCCACTAGTGGAACTGTTTGCGAGGCCTCACGCTACCTCTGTGGTGTTTTTTATAGATCTAGCCCGTGTAATGCAGAACTTAGCATGGACCAATTTGTCTCGAAGTTTTGTGTCTCTTTTCAAGACAAAAAGGGGTTTGTCTGATGTAGTACCCATGCTGGTGACCATGTGCCAATCTTTGGCCACTCGTTTTTTTTGTATTTTTTATTTGGGTGGTGTGCCTTGAAAAAGTGGTGACACGTATCACTCTGTGGATGGATTTCACTCACTTGGCGCTAACAACGCCTCTCTGTTGGTCTCCAATTACTCTGTGTAATAATAAGGTAAAGCAAGCACGAATTACTGACTATTCCCATTTGCCACATTCAATTATGTTTTAACAATTAGCTGGATGTGTAATGGACCGGTGGCAAGAAGCCAGACAGCATCATCATTAGAAACTGCTGATGAAAGCAAAACCCACTTTAACCACAGAAGGTGAATCTCCACCAAAGAATTCCAGCACTGGGAAATGTGACAATCCTGCCCATATTAATTAGTGGTAATTTCCTTCCAGCGTTGTCCTTTCATAGTCGATCACAGGTGTGGCTGTTCAGCACATTTGATTGTGGTTTCCTCTCTAGAAAAATAAATATATTATCCTTGTTTGAGTGCTTATCCACTACAGACCTTATTTCAACTCTTACTTTCTTCCTGCTTTCGTACTTTCCATTGTCCCTCGTGTTTGGGGTCCCCGCTTGCTTAGAAAGGAAAACAGTCTGGTGCACCAGTGGGGTGCAGACATTATACTAGAAGCAAATACTGCCCGGGGTTAATACCGCCAATTATCAGGAGATGGTCAACCAGCAGGGAGCTGAAACACTAAATGCTCACTGATTAGCACATCGTTGTCTTTTAACACTGGTTCCTCCACATCAACCCTGTGCTGGCAAAGAAGAAATTATCACTTTTTAGTGGGCTTTTAGTGTTTCAAATTGTTGCTGGCTGTCTCGTGATAATCGGCAGCTATTAACACCTGGGTGAATTTCTTTGCTTTAAATTTGCGTTTTGCAAAGCAAATGTGACAACCAGAAGGACTCCAGCAAATGAAGCTTGTAATGCGAGTGCTCAAAACGCACATTTAAAACATGAGAATGAAAATGATATAGAAAGGAATCTATTGCTGTATTATAAGACTGATGACTGGAAACAGGGGAACAGTTGCTGGGGGCCCGCTGAGTCTCGAGGCCCCAGTAATTTGAAATGTTTGAAAGGCCCTGACGCCGCCCCTGAAATGGTATATGAATATTGCAGGCATATGGCTCTGGTGCGGTTGGAAGGGCATCACATTAAAGGCAGGTAACAGTACTACTTTGGGATTTAATTGATCTCACAAAATCTAGAGCCGGAGACATAGAGAAGGTGGCCATGGGAAACCTCACATAAAGCAAATGCAAGGCTACCTGTACCAACACTTAACTGGCTCATTTTAAGTGAACTATAAACTAAGAGCCTACAAGACAGTGTGCACGGTCCTCTCAGGTGGATTTCATTAATTTCCAGATCAGGGTGGAAAAAAGGAATAGGAATTAGTGGGCAGTTCCTGGGGTTCTGTGCGTTTACCTCGAGTGTGAAATGAGGTAATGGCGGCCGCATGTAGGTTCATTGCGCCAGGAATTGTAATGAATTATTATGGATTTCAACTGAGTTTTAAAATACACGTTACATTTAAAATACGTTTAAAGAACAGGGAGGCATTCCTTGGGATTCAAGCCTCTCCCCCTGCATCCAACATTTGTTACAGACAGAAACTCTCGTTCTCCCCCGCATGAAGAAAAGAAACGCATGAGGCGCATTCCCGCTCCCTCCCGCCCCCCGCTCCACCCCCCCCCCCCGCTCCATCAGAGACATCCTGAGAAAAGTACATGGATTGAAAATCACGCATGTGCCATGGGCTTTCTCATCCATTTTGTAAGACAATCAGAATGAGGTTGTAAACGCAGAGTGGGGAAATGGCTGAAGGCGTGGCGAGCTCTACCAGTAGGCAATCATAACATGTATACTCAGAAACTCTGCAGGTACACAATACAAATGTGTGCTTATACCCATTCTGGACACCAGGAAACATAGACAAATGACCCAAATAATTGTAACATGCATAGGCTTGTTGATATATGTATTAAAAGCAAACCAGTTATATGCAGATGTGCGAGACTTGGCATGAACCCTAGATCGGTGATGTATTAGTGGAATATTAACCCGAAATGGGGCTGGACATCGTGCTCACAAAAAGTATAAAAAACCAATGCATTCTAATGTACAGCGTCTCTCACTGAACACATTGAACCACACTGGAGTTCGTTGTGTTGCACTGAGGGCCGATAGCTATCTGATTTTTGCACTGTTCTTAGTAATTGGATTCAGTATAAAATAAAGTACTTTGTATGTTCCTTTGTAACCCATGTTCGGTGTGTTTCCTTCTGGGGTACTCAGCCTCAATATTTTGTTTTTGTTTTCACAGTCGGTGTCCGAATAGGGACCCTCAAGATTGATGCCTGATTGTTGAAGGTTGACTCAGGGTATCGGACCGGGATCGGACAGTGTGACAGAAGTGGGCCCCACTGAACGAGACGCGACACCTCAGCAGTGCTGCTCGACCCGATCCCTGGACGATTAGCTTGTGGTCCGAGACGGCATCTTGACGAGGGTCCACTTATCGAGGCGGGCAGATTTCCCGAAATCACCATACACGAGGTAAGATTAGTTAGGTAAGATTCTTTGAAATCCGATCGGACCTCCTTAGGTTTGTTCAGGTGAGTCATGACCCGACTCTTAATTCAACCCTGATAATTTGAATTTGGCACATTGTATCTGCAGACACAATTATTGACCAGGTAACATCAATAATTTGATATGCCTGGGAAATTGTCTACCTGCTTCAGGGCGTTGTTCTGCAGCGATAGACAATCTTTGGAATTTAGCCATCCCGCACCACAGGAGGGGTCGCCGGCATGTTCTATGTACTGTAAGCATGGCATTGGAAGTATAGTATTTAATGACATTTGGCACAGACAAACCAGGCATGCCTCCGAATTTCAGTGGATAATCAATGGTAGTTTTGAAATCCCTCGTATTGAGTATTTAGAGTCAATTCTATTAAAGAAAAAGGGTAGACCTGCAGCATTTGATGTTTTGAGAAGCGTTGCAGCAACTTAAAAGTAGAGAAAAACATGCGCGCCATCATAAGACGAATGCCGAAAAAGCATTATTGTATGACCAAGATAAACATTCTAAATCGACTAGGAATATGGATAGGGCTTTCTCACTTGGAATTCAGAAAATGTATCCTTCTAAAGACCTCCATGCTTTCGATGAATTTATAGACAAATTGTTAAATGAACGAAGGCCTGGTGCCTCTGCACCACCTCTGTATGTTCCTCTTCCTGCTGCTTTGCCTCTTCCTCCTGTTATTCCTGTTATTCCTGCTCTACCTGTTGTTCCCGTTGTTCCTGCTCCTCCTAATGTTTCCCTTCCTCCGGCTCCTCCACCTCTTCTTATCGCACCAGTTACAGTACCTCCATTGAATTTGCCTGCTCCCTCTCTTCCAAGTGGTCCCGAGCCGCTTGTAGTCGATCGAGGTGCAGGGTCGAAGATTGTCACTCGCAATACTGTACCACCAGAGAAGAAACGTGATTTGATTGCATGGGCTACGCATTGTATGGAGAGGGATGATCAAGCTAATGTTTTTGCCACACTTTGTAATATGGATAATTTTCCTGAGAAAAATGTTTTTATAGAAGGTTTAGGGATACATTTATGTGTAATGTGGGGAAAATTAAATAATACAGATCTCCCGCAAGGGTTAAGGGATCTAAATACTTTAGCGTTTTCTAGAGACACTGTGGAGGAAGTAAATGAGCATTTCGAGATGTTATTTGGGTATAGAAAGGAGCGAAAACAGTTGCAGAATGAGGATGACGAGGGGGACAGTATGTATGTACAGAAACGGTTCCTTCCTTGTCGCAAATCGATATCTGAGGAAGTACGAATTTGTACGAAGGACGCGCTTAGATGGATTTCGGATGTGTCGATAACTCCAGTTGAAGTATATGACACATATAGTCAGTATATGCCAGAAATGCAGAGAAAAGTGATACAGGTAATGATAGAGTACCTACAGGATGATTGTGTAAAAAGAAAGATTAGTTGTCCCACAGAGTTATTGAGTATTTACAAGAGAGCTTTTTCACTTGACACTTCTTTGACTGCTTTAGCGCTCGATTTAGCTCTGTTGCTTAGTAAGCGTTCAGAGTCACCTACTTCTCAGTTGCCTAAGAGAGAGGTTCCTCGGACATTTGTCCCAAAGGTTCAGATTGCGGCCGATGCTGCACAGGGTATAGTCGCAGTGGACATTCCTGCACATTATGTATCTCAGTTCGTTCACGTCCCGTTCTCAAGACAGGAAGTGAAACTATTAGACAATCTATTCCTGATATTAGGAAAAATCTGACAGATTCTATAAAGAAATAGAGTCCGTCTTGCAATCCTCAGTGTTCACCTTAGGTGATATTGATTTGTTATTCCCTGCACTCCTGCCCGTAGATTTGTGGAAACAAGTTAGAACTATAGACGACGTGCCAGGGTTGGGAGATACATGGGTGAATATAATTAGATTCGATGGAGAAAGGCAAGCTGGTGAAAGACCGCCTCAGGTGATATTAACTTTGCCTGATAGAATCATTGCAAAATTGAAAACTATAATTCCAGAGAAAATAATTATTTGGGACAAACTTACGGCCTGTGTCCAAGGGAAGTCTGAAGGTGCTACCGAGTTCTTTAATCAGTTCGAACAGGTATTCTCAGATTTCAGTGGACAAGACCTAGGCACAGAGTCCGGGAAAAGATTATTTGTGGACAAATTTGTGCGTGGATTGCTGCCTGATATCCCAGTCACAAATGATGTCTTCTGAGAGCGCTTGGCAGGCGAAATCGCAATCAGAAGTACTGCTCATGGCTCAATACTACGAGAATCGTGTGAATAATGAAAAAGATAGAGTTGAAAAACGAAAAGGTGATTTGAAAACTAAAGTGCTATTGCAGCAAATTGTTAGAGGCCCCAGAGGGGGTAGTTCTCAGATTAGAGATCAGTATGTCCCACAAGGGAATGTGCCCTTGGGTCCTGTGAACATTAACCAGTGCGCCTATTGTCGTCAAGAGGGTCATTGGCGTGCACAATGCCCCGTCCTTCGACAAAGGTCGAATAAAACATTCAGGAATATGGGTAGACGATCCAGAGGTCGCCCAGGTTTGGGGGCCCTGGTAGAGGTCAGTTTACACAGGATCCTCAGCAACCTTTCTCACAGGACAATCAGATTTCGAGTGTGGACACCAGGAACATATTTGATCATCCTTCCGCTGCATATTTATCTGAAGAGCTTCCTTTTGATGAAATTCTGTTTCGTTAGGATTGCCCGAAGCAGGGTTGAAAGGTCCCTACGTTGAAATGGTGGTGGGAAATAGGAAACATCAGTTTTTGATAGACACTGGAGCACAGAAGTGTTCCATTGATCATTCACGTGTTCAAAACATTCCGCTGTCAGGGCAAACCAATGTTTCTGTAGGGTTTTCTGGCACACCAGTTGTTTGTCCGGTTTCTTCGCCGGTACCCATTTCTTTGGGTCCCTTTACGGACCACTGTCCATTTCTGTTGACTTCAAATTGTGGAGAGAACTTGATGGGGTTGAATCTGTTAAAAGAATTAAATGCAGTGATTTATTGTTATTATGATGGAGTGTGCTTGACGATTTCACCACAGCAATTTTCTGTCTCGCAATTCTTGACTAGACCTTTGCCGCCAGAATTCATTAATGTACCAGAGAGTTTATGGGCTGTTGACGACAATTATGTCAGTGTTTTACAGATTGAACCTGTTAAGATATTTTTGAAACATGGAATTGAGCTGCCACGCATTCCCCAGTATAAGATTTCAGTTGAGGGCGAGCAAGCTTTGAAATGCATTGTTTCCGATTTTGTGCATCGCGGGGTGATTGAAGAAATTTCAGGAAGTTTGTGTAATAGTCCAATTTTACCCGTGTGCAAGAAAGGCGATAATGCAATTCCATTCCGTTTCATAATTGATTTACATGCCATTAATAAAGTCGTTGCTCCACAATTTCCAATTGTGCCTGATGTAACAACAATCCTAACCATGAGTCCAGCTACAGCTACTTACTTTAGTGTGGTGGATCTAAAGAATGCTTTCTTTAGTATTCTTATACACAAGGATAGTAGATACTTGTTCGCGTTTACCTTAGGGGGACGCTCGTTCACATTTACTCAAGCACCTCAAGGGTACACAGAGAGTCCTAGCATCTATAATAGGGCTTTCAAAGAACAACTTGATTCCCTTGAATTGCCCTCTACCTGTACATTGCTTCAGTATGTTGATTACTTGCTTTCAGCTGCTGACTCTGAGAGCGCCTGTAAGGAGGGCACTGTGTTATTGCTTATCCATCTAGCTAAGCATGGTCACAAAGCTTTGCTTAAAAAATTTCAATATAGTTGCCAGGAGGATGCCTATTTAGGCTATCTCCTGTCAAAGGAGGGAAGAAGATTGACACCTGAAAGAATAAAACACATTTCTGGCATGTCTGTCCAAAATACACAGAAGGGAGTTAGAGCCTTGATAGGTATGGCTTCCTACTGTAGGTTGTGGATCCCACATTTTTCACTAATGATCAAACCGATGTTGGCTTTGACAAAGAGGGGCATTTCTTCACCATTGCCATGGAACGTGGAACACCAGCAATCGTTTGACTTGCTTAAGACTGCATTATGCTCTGCACCAGTTTCGGGCACACCAAACTATGAAAAGGCCTTTGTGTTGTTTGTGCATGAATGTGATGGATGTGCTTTGGCTGTATTAATGCAGGAACATGGAGGGAAGAATAGGCCGTGTGGTTACTTTTCTTCCGCCCTTTATCCTATAGCATGCGCTTTGCCAAGATGTTTGCGAGCTGTCGCTGCTGCTGCTGCGTCTGTAAAGCAGAGTGAGGGAATGGTCCTAGGCAATGATCTAACCCTGATGGTGCCTCACTCTGTAGATGTTCTACTGAACCGAACCCAAACGCAACACCTCACTTCTGCACGGTTGACAAGATATGAATTGATCTTGTTTGCTCCTCACATTCAAATTCAGAGGTGTTATGTTCTTAATCCAGCTGAACGCCTACCTTTCCTGCAAGATACTACTTGCAACGATGAAGAGTCAATTGACTGTCTGTATACTACCGAACAAGAGACAAAGGGTAGAATTGATTTGAAAGACACTCCTTTGGATAATCCGCAAGGAGAACTGTTTTGTGATGGCTCCTGCTTCAAACTTCCGGATGGTACATCCACAGCTGCTTATGCAATCACTACATTAAGCACGGTTGTGGAAACTAAGAGAATCACGCATAATTCTGCGCAGGCCGCAGAAATTATAGCA
Source organism: Ambystoma mexicanum (assembly GCF_040938575.1). Taxonomy (NCBI): domain Eukaryota; kingdom Metazoa; phylum Chordata; class Amphibia; order Caudata; family Ambystomatidae; genus Ambystoma; species Ambystoma mexicanum. The sequence continues at coordinate 961,628,965 of NC_090929.1, read as the reverse complement.
TTGACCCGAGCTTGTGAACTTTCCGAAGGGCTTGAAGTAAATATATATACTGATAGTCAGTATGCCTTTGGGGTGGTTCACAACTTTGGGAGACCTCGGTCAGAGAGAGGGTTCCTAACTTCACATGGTACTAAAATCCAACATGGCTCCCTAATAGTACAACTACTCTCAGCGCTTGCGCTCCCTACTCAGTTAGCAGTTATGAAATGTGCAGCACATCGAAAGATTACAGATGACATAGGGAAAGGGAATGGTTTCTCTGATCAGATAGCTAGACAAACTGCTACTGATCCCCTTATGGAGATGTATGTTTCGAGGGAGACTGTAAATGCTTATGCGATGGATGAGGGTGTTGGGTCTGTACGGGATATCCAAGCTGATGCCACGTTAGAAGAATCCAAGAGGTGGGCTGAAGACTTGGGGAAACTTGATGATGACGGGTGTTGGGCGGATATAGCGGAAGGGAAATGGCTACTCCCTGACGCGTATATAATGATGATGGTCATCATGGCCCATGGTCCTACGCATGTTTGTGCCCAGAAGATGACACAAATGTTAGAGAACGTTTGGGTAAATGACAACATTTCAAAAAATGCCCAGCGCTACGTACAGGATTGCATGATTTGCCTACAACACAATGTGGGAACGGGGACAGTAACTCCAAGGGGAAGTTTTGGGCCACCCTATGTCCCCTTTGAAGTTATCCACTTTTACTTTATTGAAATGCAACGATGTGACAATAAAAAATATGTGCTGGTGGTCATCTGTGCTTTTAGTAAATTGGTTGAGGCTTTCCCCGTTAAGGATGCTACAGCCATGACTACTGCAAAAACCATGTTAAGGGAATACTCCCGCGGTTCGGGCTACCAAGAGTTATCAGGTCGGACAATGGTCCACATTTTGTCGCTGCTGTAATTCTGCAGATATGTGCGGCATTACAAATTGACAAACGGTTCCATTCGGCCAGACATGCTCAGAGCGCCGGACTAGTAGAAAGACACAACAGTGTAATCAAGAACAAGCTCGCTAAGACATGTGCCGGCACAAACTAAAATGGCCAGACGCCTTACCGATCGTGTTATTATCTATGCGTACTACCCCTCAAACTAAGACTGGGCTCTCTCCATTTGAGGTGGTAATGGGGAGACCTGCCAATATTTGCAACCTTCCAAAATACAATTCATTGAGAAATGTTGAAAATGTATTACTTTCAAATTATTGCAGCCAGTTGACTAAAAACCTGTATTTATTTATCACCAGGTATGAGAAGCTTTACCTGTGCGATACGAGGGCCCAGGCCACAGTATACGGCCTGGGAGTTGGGTGCTCATCAAGGCATTTGAGCGCTCTTCCTGCCTTGTGCCTCGCTGGCGTGGCCCGTTCCAAGTCCTGTTGGTCACCCAAACAGCAGTGCAGGTCTCTGGAAGAAAGAACTGGATCCACGCATCCCACGTCAAGAAACTTCCTCACCCAGTGCCTCACGTTACAGAAGAGTGTGTCGGAGAATCTCTCTGAGCCTGTGAGGCTTAGGGAAGCAGCCATTTTGTCTCCACACACTCCAAAAGTTTTGCATCCAGAAGCTACTGTTTCAAATTCAGCATCTTCACTTGTCTCTGACACGTTGCTTCCAACAAGAAGTGATGACATATTGTTTCCGGATCAATCAGTACCGGGAAAAGCAAGGTACAATCTGCGTCCAAGAAATTAGACTTACGGCACGGTTTTGCTGTGCATCTGATAGACTTACGGCACGGTTTGGCTGTGCATTCGAAGAAGAAAAGGATCATCGAGGGCTTGTTGTGCCCAAATTTGAGAAAGGGGATTCTTTTGGCTAGGGTTGTGGAAGGACTAAGAAGTCACGTGGCCGGGAGGTCGCCAGCAACGAACATTGAGGGTATCCGTTGAAGACTGCAATGCCTGCCACCGCTACTGCTCGTATGGGACTTGTAAATAAGGGGGTGCCCAACCGGGACAATGCACAAAACTCTGGGCCCCGAAAACGTATTGCTGTGTTTTTATAATGATATTTGGGTTTATGATAGTCGCTGCCTTAGTGTTGTGGTACCTTGAGAAAACTCATTCTTTAGAATTTTTGTTACCTACTGAAAGTATACCTACTGTTCCTACTCCCTTTGTACATTTGCATACTCTGTCCCCTATGGACTCTCAGCATAGACAAAGGTACCACAATAATACTCTACTACTTATCATGAATGCTACGCATGCCATTTTTAATAAGTCTAACTGTTGGGTCTGCTCACATTTACCGCAACACAGGGATAAGGGGCTTAGGTTGGTATATTCATCCTTTACCTTTGATAACTGCTTGCTATGCTTCTCTTAGAGCACTGTTCTTTGGCCGTTGGAATGATAGCATCTCAGGGAACTTTGATGGCACCAATTTGAATAGTTTTGAGAAACGTGTTTTGACTCCCCTGGGATGCTCGCTTTTCGCAAACAAGAGTAAACCTAACGTTGCTTCTATTAGGCCTTCTGACAGACTGTCTCGTCCTTTCCAATCTTTAATTTCCTTTAAAATGGCTCTGATAGGCAATAAGGATGCCATGCCTCCTTCTTACACTGTTAACCATAGCCCCGATTCAGTTTCTTTTTGCATACAGAGGAATGGAGCTCAGTCAATGGGAGATTTTCTAGGTTGTGCCAATGTTGTAAATTTGACTGGGGAAAACAGACCTTTGTATGTAGGCGAACCTGTCTACTTTGTCTGCGGTAATGTAGCATTCCCATGGTTGCCCAGGGAATGGCAGGGAACCTGTTATTTAGGGATCCTGTTACCTGGGGTATTTATAGCTAGTACAAAAGAAGTTTCAAATGGCCCACGGCGGGACAAGAATGGTGACACTCCAGCACAAATCTTGGGAGATATAGCAAAATCAGTTGTGCCATTTTGGGGGCAGATAGCGAAATCAGAAGATATCAGAAAACTAGTGAGAGTACTGTAGAGAACCATCAACCGGACCACGGACATACTCTATAATATGACATTAGAACAGAAGGCGATAAGACTAGTAGCACTTCAAAACCGGATGGCATTAGATGTCATTCTGGCTGAACGTGGTGGAGTGTGTAAATTAGTGGGGTCCTCCTGCTGTGTTTTTGTACCAGATTCCTCCCCAACCATCTCTTAAGGCAATACAGAATCTGCACGTCCTTAGTTCAGAAGTGCATATTCCTGAGGGAATTGGGATCTTAGCGCTTTGTTCTGGGACTTTTTGCCATCTTGGGGTTGGAAGGTACTTTCGGTCTTGCTGATTATTTTGGGAATCTTGTTGTTTCTTTGTTGCTGTATTCAGTGTCTACCTAGTATATGTTCGATGCTAGGGGGATGTTGCGCACAAGCGATAGGTACGATAGGACATAAAGTGTATGCCCCAGATAAAACTTCCAAAGAATATGTGTTGAAAGAAATTTTATCAAATTACCTAATGGCAATAGATATTTCCGACAGCGATTCAGGGTGCATGGACGATGATGCATGGAGTTATTTGCAAGGAGATCCAAAATAGTTTTAGCACTTGGAATAGTAGGAACGTACATTACAGAAGCATGTTCAGCAACGAAAGATGCCATCAAGGACCGAACAGCATAGTTGTCAAATGAGAAATTATATCGTGCCTCCTATCGCAATGAATATATGTATATTGGCCTACGCCAGGTTGCTTATAAATCGGTTGTAAAGAAATCCGTGTTGCAAGGTCCTGACCTTAGAATCAATGTAAGCCGCCATTTTAGATCAATCCGCCATTTTAGGTTCACTTTGTAAAGTCACCCTGTGAGTTAAAATGGTGGACGATGTCATTCCAAAATACAACATGGCCGTCTTGACCTCTGTATGTAGCTAATATGTAACTTGTCTCCAGGCCACTTGTTGAGGTCGTGAACTGAGACCTTGTCCTTCGTTGACCTGTGTGTAAAAGGATTACTCGTGCAATGAAACTAATCCGCGAGCATACGATAAGAACAATGTATCCAAATACTGAACGTAGAACACTTGTTTAACTACATTGTATTAATGTTTAGGAAGATCTACATGGAAAATCCCAGAATACACAGTTGCCGTGTAGGCTTGTTGATATATGTAGTAAAAGCAAACCAGTTATATGCGGATGTGCGAACTTGGCATGAACCCTAGATCGGTGATGTATTAGTGGAATATTAACCCAAAGTGGGGCTGGACATCGTGCTCACAAAAAGTATAAAAAAACCAATGCATTTTAATGTACCGCGTCTCTCGTTGAACACATTCAACCACGCTGGAGTTTGTTGTGTTGCACTGAGGGCCGATAGCTATCTGATTTTTGCTCTGTTCTTAGTAACTGGATTCAGTATAAAATAAAGTACTTTGTATGTTCCTCTGTAACCCATGTTCGGTGTGTTTCCTTCTGGGGTACTCCGCCTCAATATTTTGATTTTGTTTTCACATAGTAAGCACTGACATCACTCCCCCTGGAAAAGGTACTGACAGTGAGAACCTTTGCATTACTGGCGCAATTCAGAGCACTATCAACATAGCTTATGGCATCACACAGACCACATTCCCAAAAGTCTTCGGCGCATCTGATGGAGAACCACATTCACTTCCCCCAAAGACCAGCAATACATGATTGGTGGAAAGAGGACATGGTATGCCATTCCAGCTTCGCCAGAGTTGATATTGCATTGAGCTGCACTCATATTGCATGAATGTCCCCTAAGGTTGTAGTCCTGTAGGCCCTAGGACTTCCAGAACAAAAGCATGCAGCACACCACCAACATTTATTATTATTATTATTGTATTATTTTTATTATTATAATGATTATACATATTATTATTATTATTATTATTATTATTATTATTATTATTATTAGGCTATTTATTGAGCGCATACCTATGTCCAGGAAACAACAGAGCACTTTGCAATCATAAAGGGAAGAATAAGGGTAGGAAGCATACAAACAAGGGATGGGGACTCTAACAACAGGGTAGGGAGGGCAATAGTCAGCAATAGATCTACAACTAACCAGGGGAGAAAACAGTGGGGACCAGAGCACCCAATCTTAGGTAAAGTGGGGAGTGGAGGTCGTATGGATGAAGGTGTTAGGGAGGAGCCATTCTTTGAAGAGGAGCACCTTGAGCTCCTTCCTGAACTGTAAAAGTGCGGGGTGAGTCAGATGTTGATGGGTAGGTGGTTCCAGAGAATTGGGGTGTAGACAGAGAAGGCCTGTCTTCTATTTTTTCTTTCCTGCACCGGAAGTTCAAGTCGGCACATGTCGTTTCTTATGATGGATCATAGGCCTCCGGAAATACTGAGATTCTCAGTGAAGTAGCTTGGGGACTTCAGGGTGACAGTCTTGTAAATGATGCAGCAGGATTTGAAAATGATACAGGCTCGAAGAGCGAGCCAGTGCAGTGCAATGAGGATCAGGTTGATGGGGTCGAAGTCCTTTGATGAGCCTTGCTGCAGCATGCAGTACACATGTCAGGGGAGTCATGGTAGTTGCAGGAAGGCCTTTCAAAAGGGCATTGCCACCGTTCAGAGGGGAGAGGACCAAGGTTTGGACAGCAGATTTGAAGTTGTTTTCTAAAATGAAGGGCTTGATTTTTCATAGGAGAGAAAGCTGGTACCATAATAAAGTAGCCTCCTGTACTTTAGTAACTTCTTTATAAGATAACATCCGGTCTTAACTGTCCTTGTCAACATTCTCTTATTATCCATTCTTTACTTTGGACAATAACATTCTAGAAAGTATTACTCTAACATGTATGCTGTATTACGTACAATGATCACTTAAGGATAACTACGCAACACATTTCCTTCCCTTTCAAACTGTTGATGATGAAATTGAATAGATGATATATATGAAACAAGACATGGAAACAAACCCCAATTAACATTGCAACCAATATAAATTACCCTAACAATAGAATCAATATACATTTCAACTTTACAACAAACACTAGTTGGCCTCTTTGAACCACAGGCAACCTCAAACCATGTAATAATAAAAACCTTTGATTGATCACTCCAACTTAACCATTCTTTCCCTATTGCAGATATCACCTCCATCCGCTCTCACAGCATTCCCATAATCCTTCACAACAATCTTCACACCTGAAAAGCTGGACTCACTCTTCCTTCCTCTCCTGGGAAGTTTAACCTTCATCATATCACCTGGAAGAAATGTGTTGCTCTTATCTAGCATCATTTTTTGACTTGGATACACCACTACTTTTTAAAATCTGATCCTCAATATGCCCAACATATGTCACAAACATCATAAACAAATTCAACCAACAGGTGCTAAAAATGTGTTGTGCTTGCAACCGCTCATTACTTCAAATGGTGACATCCCAGTGATAAAATTAGTGTAAAACTCTCCACAGTAGAGGCATTTGCCAATCCTCAGCTCTCACTGACATACTGATGCCATCAATCACTGTGAAATTGATTCTCTCCATTGCTCTGTGGATGATATAAGGCAGTCCTCTTATGCAAAACTCCTACATCTCTAAACCATGATTGAAACTCTCTAGAAACAAATTGGCGGTCTTTGTCACTCAAAATCCTTGAGGGAAAACCATCTCTGCAAAACACATTCTCCAAAAACCTAATAATGTTTCTTGATGTGGCATCTCTGACTACTCCTAGCTCCAGCCACTTGTACAATAAGTGCATCATCAATATTATATAGCTATCCCACAAACCAGGGAAGTTTAATGGACCACGCAAATCTATCGGCACCATTTCCCACAGGTCTGTAGAAGCCTGTGGGATATCCATTGGTGGAACTCTGGTCTCCGAAATCGTATCACTGTCTTTACACTCTTTACACTCCCTAATCCACAAATTCATCCTTCTCCGACCACCAAAAATCTATTCATATCACAGACTTCACCGATGTGGCCGCCATGTCCCAAATTAACAACCATTTCCCTTATACCTTCCGGTTCCAACAGACTCTGACCTCTGCACACAAGTCACCCTCCACACTAAGCTCATCCTTCACTCTTTTGTATTTCTTGATCTCATTGTTACCACCTGACCAACATGACTCCAAGTATTTCTTATCCTTTGCTTAATCTCCTGATATACCTCATCTTCCAAGCATAGACCTATCAACTCATTCTCCTTGAGACATTCTTCAACTAAGAATATGTATTTATTTATGTATTTATATATTTTGACATTTATATAGGGCACCTAACCCAAAGGCATCTAGGTGCTTTAGCTTACGGGGAATGATTACATTGGTGGCTTAGTTACACAGTTGCTTGCATAGGTTACGTACATTAGATATGTTGGTTACAATAATTCCATCACAGGTGTAGAGTAGCTTGCATATGTTACAGTCATTGTTTACTTTGGTTACATTAAATACATCATGCATTAGGCTGCAGAGTATGGTGCGGTACATAAAGGTGTCCTGGGAGAAAAGCCACATTTTGAGACTTTTGCGGAAGGACCAGGGGGAGGGGTCTGATTTCAAAGAAAGGGGCATCGTGTTCCATTGTGCCATCCTGGCACCCTCTGATCTCAGGCCCAGGTCCTTCCCCCGCCAGTGTCACACACCTGCACACTGCCCACCTGGCAACCCCCGCACTTGAGGACTGTTTCTGTATCCCTACAGACCCCTACCAGCCCTTGACACCTGATGCCCGCACTTACCCATGCACTTGCCACATGCTGGCCGTTTACTTACTATTGTTATCATCTTTCCCATGTACTGCTCTGTCCCTGCCCCCTTCCTACGCATTTGCACGATCTGAATTACACCTGGACTAGCAGGATCGTTGTCTGTCCTCCCTTTGTTCCTGTCCCTTGCCTCTTCATGCTTTGAAACACTTGTGTATTGGCACCTTATAAATGCCATATCATATCATATCATTGTTTGGCAGCGATCACAGGGAAGCTACAGCCTCCTGCTTTTTTCAGTTTGAAACTAGTGATGGCAAGGTGACTGGCTTAGGCTGAGCGAGTAGGTCTGGATGAGTAAGCTTTAGAAATGTGTTTAGCCAGGTAGTTTGGGGCACTTTTCGATAGATACTTGTGGGTTAATTATAGTATTTTGAATGTTATTCGATCGCAAACCAGTATCCAGTTAATATTCTGTCTGGCTGAGGAGATATATTCTTTTTTAAGGATGTTGAGCCCAGCTGACTGCATTATTCTGGATTATTTGTAGCTTGTTGATATTTTTGGCGCTGGAGCCTGCAAAGAGGGGGTTGCAGTAGTCTAACCTTGACAGCATTAGTGTTCTGGTGAGGGTGATGGAATCTTCGGAGGTTAAGAAAGGTCTACAGGTGGTGATCAGTTTGGTGGTGTAGGCCGCTGCCGAGGCAATAGTCTTGACTTGCCTTGTTAAGGAAAGAGATAAATCCAGGTAAACTCCTAGTGTTTTTACCTCTTTTGATACCTTGATCACATTTGTAGGATTGAGGTAGGTTGCTTAGCCTATGTTGATTGCCAATAATGAGTCGTGTGTTTTTTTCTTCATTGAGACAAAGCTCATGTTGTGCCATTGAGACAAAGCTCATGCTTGAATGGCGAGGTACATTGTGTTCATTGATTTGGAGTCAGTGTCATGGTTTCCAGTAATTGGCAGAGGTATTTGGGTGTTGTTCGCGTAATTGGATTATGTGATGCCCAATTTGTCTAGGAGGTCGGAAAGTGGTTTGGTGAATACATTGTACAGTGTAGAGGAGACACAGGAGCCTTGGGGAACTCTGCAGTAGACTCGAGCAGAGGGGGAAGCCCCAGATGTGGAGGAGACTATCATGGTACGGTTAGAGAGCAAGGATCCGATCCATTTTGTAGCGTTAGTTGAAAAGTGAGCAGCCTTGGCCAGGTGTTGGTAAAGTATGTTGTGGTTGACTAAGTTGAAAGCTGCAGAGAGGTCAAGTAGAAGGATAATGGCCATGTCTCCTTTGTCTTTAATTTGGTCCATTGGAATTTTGAGGTCTAACAGGGCAGTTTCTGTGCCGTGACCGAGCGGAAGCCAGATTGGAGGAGTCCTAGGAGGTTGCGGGTTTCCAGGTATTTTTGGATTTGTACATATGCTACTCTATTGAGTATTTTCAAAAGGAACGGGACCGTGGTGATAGGTCTGTAGTTGGTGGGGATATTTGGGCCCAGTGTGGGTTTTCTGAGCAGTGGGAGTACCCAGGTTTCTTTCAATTGTTATGGGACATTACTAGAAGCGAAGGAGTTGTTGATCTGGGGATAGAGGTAGGTGTCATGGGGATATATTCCTAATATCATCTTTCATCAAAGCATCAACTTCTTCCTGCTCCTCTACCACCAGATTTCTTGATAAAGCATCAGCCACGACATACTCCTTCCCAGAGACATGATCAACTAGCAAAATCCAACCCTTGTAACTCAGTGATCCATTCAAAACGTTCTTGTTAAATAACGCTACTAACGGCTTATGATTTGTGCAAACCACAAAAGGCCTACCATACAGATACACTTGAAACGTCAGAATGATCCATACCATAGAATTGCCCATAACATAGCCAACACCTCCTGTTCTATGACAGAGTACTGTTACTCCACATCCTTTAGCATCCTGGAGGCAAATGTCATGGTGTTCTATCCCCAACAAAGACCTGTTTCAACACTGCTCCTAATGTGGACTCACAAGCATCCTTGTACACAGCAGTTTTCAAGTCGTCTACGTACCATTTCAACACCGGTTCCACGCTAATGATCTTTTTCACACCCATGAATTCATCTTCACATGCCTTCGACTAATCAAAATTCACCCTTTTCCTAGTTAACTTTCTCAGCGCAACTGTTTTACTTGACAACCCCGTGACAAATTTAGGGTAATGCTCAATGTGTCCTACAAAAGAAGCCACCTCCACCTTATTCCTGGGAGCAACCATTTCAGCAATCGCCTTGATAGCACTATGTTTGGACCTTACGCCCTGGACAGACAAATTGTAACCCAAGTAGTCAACCTTCGTTATCTGAATTTACATTTTTCCAACAGTAATGCCAAACCTGCGTATCCTACCTTCTCCAACACCATTGTCAGCCTTTGATCATGTTCCTTCTAATCACGTCCACAGACAAAATGGAATCTTGATTTTACTTAACCCCTTGAGCCCCACTCAGAAGGTGGTGCATTACCTTTTGAAATATGCTTGCCGCCGAGACTAAGCCAAGTGGTATCCAAACACACCTGAACATCCTAATATGTTTTATGAATGTAACAACATCAAATGAGTTTGGATGGAAGCAAATTTGGTGGTAATCCAATCTAAGATCAAGAAGAGAATATAACGTAGACCCTGTCAGATCAGTAATAATTTCATCAATTTTAGGTAGAGGAAATCTCTCTGTCACAACATTCTTAGTGACCTCCCCGAAGTTAATACAGAGCCTTTTTCTGACCACAACAATAGGTCTAAACCACTCCAACGCACCTGTCCATTCAATCACACCTTCCTTGACAGTCCTATTCAGTTCTTCTTCAACCTCTTTTCTAAGTGACATCGGTACTGTCCTCACTTTCGCCACTGTGGGAATCACCCATCTTTTAAGTTAAATCTTGTGGATGAATGCCATAAGACAACCCACTTTCTCCTCAAACACACTGGGAAGCCACTTGGATTCTTCATGTTCTTCCAACCTCAGCGCCATGGACATTTTTGCTTCACATCCTGTATACAATGGTTCAGCAGTATTTGGATCTAATGTAATTCCCAAACCTGATTGGCAACTTCATGACAGGAGATTAACCCAACGTTCATTACCAACACCCAACTTACAGTACTCTTCCCTTTGAATGCCAGCTCTGATTGCATTTCTTCTATTATCATAATGGGGTTTTCTACATGCACATTGGCTTTCACTCCTGCTTCCCTTAACATGCAGTGTGCTAATTTAGACTCCCATATTTCTACTTAATGGTATTCTCACATTTTATCATCCGCTAATCCCTGCTGGCAATGACCAAACTGACATTTTATCACCGGCGCCCTCAAAACCGTCATACATTCCTCAAACGTTCCCCTTTTTTCTGGTCTCTCATAGCAAAATGGTCTCTTGCCAGTATCTTATTTCCCTTTATCTCAAAATGCTTATTCAGTTTAGCTCCGCTGGTCTCAAAAGTGTTGCGAGTAACTCCATCCCCCCGTTGCGACGGACCAGGTTATCTTTTGAATATTTCCTGACCGCCATGTCGAAGGCAATGATAAAATAATGCATCTCTCCTGTCAACTGAGTTATTAGACCCATATACTCAAACACAAATTTTAGTAAACCCTCCTTCCAATTATTCCACCTGATCAATAGTTCAACAGTTTGAGGAAGGAATAATGCAGGCCCTGGTATGTTTGCCATTTCTCAATTGTCTGACTTCAACTGACTAGCTGATTGCGATTTATTAATTTACCATGAAAACACAGCAGACCTGGGGTACCAGCAGTGTATCCAATGCACACACTGAGTGTCGGTGTAGGTTGCTGTTCAATGTGACTCTCTACTTGCAACCTGATGCCACCTCATGGACACTCTAACTTCAGCCTGTGTCCCTGAGAAACCAAATTGTGCACATTCTGCAAGGCTCAAACTCACACATGGGTGCTCATCCCAGTACATGATCCTCTCACAACAGCACGCCAAAGGTAATCAGCTGCTCACTCTCCTGCATCTAGGATGCCACAGAGATAACACCATCAAAGGTCGGTCTGCAGCTGCCCACTCTCCTGTAGCTGGCATGCCGCTGAGATAACGCCATCGAAGATCTACCTGCCCACTCACCTTCACTGCAGCAGCTGGAGCAAGCAACTTGTCACCACTATAAGAAAATACAACGTCTCCTCTACTTTAGTCACTTATCTATTAGGTTAGTTAGAACAGCTGCAGTGTGACCCTCCTCTCTCAACTTCAGGTTATAACTGTCCTCACCAACATTTTCATTCTCTCACTGTCTATTCTTTACTTTGGACAATAACATTCTAGAAAAGATTACTCTAATGTATGTGTTCTAACATGTATGTTGTATTATGTGCATTGACCACTTAAGGATAACTATACAATAGGTACCAGGCTGTTTAGTGTCTTCCATGCTATGTGCTGTTTGATGGGGAGGTGTCTTTCGATGTCAAACCCAAGGAACTTGGTGCAGGTGGCCAGCTGGGGTACAAAGCCCTTGAGGTGCATAGCAGAGAACCAGGTCTGTATGTCCGGGGTGTTCTGTGTTGTTGGTAAGCGGAATGGATTCAGGTCTTGGAGGGGTTGAGCTTCAAGTAAGCACTGGACATCTGCGACTGGTTCAATGAGCGGCAGGCCTTGAGCCTGTGGATGTCTTTAATTGAGGATATCTTGAGGTAGAGCTGCATGTCATCTGTGTATTGGTACCTGTGGGAGTTATATGGATCAAGGAGGGTTCCAAGTGGTTCCATGTAAAGATTCAAGAACACAGGGGAGAAGATGGATAATTATGGGACTCCACAGGAGATGGGTAGAGTTGGTGATCTTGAGTAATCCATTTGTACAAACTGCTGGTGATTAGCAAGGTACGATGTGAATCAGCTGAGGATGATTTTGCTGATCCCTATGACGCAATGAAAATTGTCAGTGTGTGTCTTGTTGGCTACTGTGTCAAATACTGCTGTGAGGTCAAGGTGAATGAGGAGGCAAGGATGGCCATCAGCAAGGATTGTAAGGGCATCATCGATCACCTTGATAGCAGCTGTTTCTATGCTGCACCTCGGTCTAAATTCAGATTGGTAGGACTGAAGGAGGTTGTTGGCTTCAATATGTTTGATGAGTTGTGTGGATACTGCTTTCTCAAGGAATTTACCCAGGATTGGAAGATGGGTGATGGTGTCATCAGGGTTTAGTATCGGTTTCTTGAGAAGCCGAAGGATTGAGGCTCGAGGCAAGGTGCCTTATGTTAGGAAGCTGTTGATGATTGTCAGGTAAGGGAGGAGCACTTTATTCTAAAGTATCATGAGTATGGAGGCGGGGGGGGGGCTGTCGTCCACTTATGATGTGGCCTTGAGGGATGCTAAAATGGCAGTAAGACTTTCCATAGTGAGTGTCTTGAAAGTTGTGCAGGTGGTTGTGGTTTTATGAGATGGGATAGGTAGTGTGCTGTTAGTTGTAGCATCAGTGTCTTTGTGTAGCAGATCATGCTGATCTTACTGATGAAAAACGAGTTGATGGCGGTGGCTTAACCAATTGAGTTGCGGTATAGGTGAATCAGGCAGAGGGTTGTTGCAGTGCAAGCAAGCAGCTGGGCATTATACAAGCGGAGGGATGAGATGCAATCAGAAGGTGAGGCAAGAAAGGTTGAGCCAAGGTTATGAGCTAGAGGAAATTGGGGAGGATGGTTAGGAGGGGGGAACAGATGGATCAGTATTCAATTAGATTGCCCCCCACCATAGGTTACCAACCTGCGTAGCAAACCATGGCATACACCTCATCAGATCATGTATCCAGTTATGGATATGTGGTAATTCCCACAGTTACTATATGCCATTTCCTGTAGGTCACTTTGTTTGACTAGCAGCCTGCCAGAACATCTTATGTGTTTTACCAAATTGCTGGGTAAAGGCAGGAAGAATATATGCCTCTCCTTGAGAGGTGAGGACTGGGACAGGAGGTGGGGGGATTGAGTTTCCATATGTTGGCAAGGTGTGGGGGGAGAAAGGGGAATTGTGGAGGCCTGGAGTGGGGCCCAGCAGGTTATTGGGGTTGAGGGTATATTCCCAACAACAGAAGTGGGAGTGTGGGTGAGGGGCTGATGGGTAAGGGCTGTGTTTTTTCGAGCACAAGAGAACGGTCAGTTTGCATGAGCTAATGCTCATCATGATGTCAGAACCCACCTCAATATTTTGAAGACCAATGTTAAAATCATTTATTTTTCAATATGCATACATATTTTGAAGTAACATTTTTAAGATTTCTATAATCTAACAAGGTCAATGGGCCTATACTACATTTGTAAAATAATGGTATATTTTGCTGCACACATTTGTCAAACAGAATTTCACAACATTTGCTTGTGATGAAATAACTCCACAAAGGCTCACTGGAAGAAAAAAACAGAAGTTGAGCAAGGTAGATTTCTGTATTGTACTTTCAGGATCCTTTAGCTGATGTTAGCAGGATGCCCAGAATGTCACACACATTCTTTACCTTTGATAACACAAATAAATAAAATGTGCAAGGTTCTGTGAGAAATCTGAGGGTATTCTCCCAATAAGACCTTGAGAATCCATTATTCAGGTGACCCGGGAAGGGCTGGCATTCTCAGATCCCAACCCTGGTGGTGGACGGTTGAGGGAGGATCACCTGGGTATGGGAACCCAGCACCATGCTTGAGAGTATACCCCAGGTGAGACACAGTATTATGCATGATAGAGGAATGAGGAAGGCGAGGTCTATGAAACCTTTATAGGCTGTACCAAATCGACCTCCCTTCAATCCAACAAACTTCCTCTTATAAAAGCCAACAACCCCTCTGCATACAACCAATCCTCTAGGATCCCAATTTCCATTGCTCCCAGAAAATACCTATGCCAGAATCCTTTCTTTTCTAATTCCTACTTGAATGATTCTAACCGTTCTTCTCAACGTCCCACTGATAATTGTTTCCCACACTCCGAAAAGGCTCTGATAAAACAGTATGATTCCCACAATCCCCTTTGTTCATTTCTTGATCCCAGCTATTACCATTTATCCCACAAACGCTACCAATCCCATCCCTCTGATTGTCATTTTCCTAATTCTCACAAACCCTCCTGTTTCTTTCAAAAAATCCTACAAAACCTTTCCTCCCGAAGTCACCACAAACCCCTATCCTTGTGATACTGTAGGCTACCTGGAAACTCTACCACCCACTTTATCCGACACTCCAACCCCTTCCTTTTCTGATACAAACACTTTTTCCAGAGACACAAGACAATGGACTTTTAATAAAACCGTTTACTTGACGTGTCCCAACCCCAGTGTCAGGCAAAGTCAGTTAATTAACCTGAACCACCCACAACTGACAGCGCTTTCCCTTCCCCACAGGGATAAAAGATGGAGGGAGAGAGCACAGTAAGAGCAAGGTGAGCACGGCAGACAGCACAACGGCATAGCTAAGCATGCACAGCAGTTAAAGAGAAGGAGAAAGGCCGCAGGAATCAAGAGGGTGGCGAGGAAGGAAGTGACCTTGCCCATTTCGTCAGAGCCCCATGGAACCCTTTTGAAAGAGAGACTAAGGGCCTCATTACGACCCAGGCGGTAAGTTACCGCCTGGGCCGTGACTTTACCACCATGGCGTAAACTACGTTTACGCCATGGTGGTTGGCGGACTTACCGCCCCATTCTGAGGTTGGCGGGGCGGTAAGTCCCCAATCCCCATTTACCCTTCCCCATTCCCATTTTTGCCCCATAGGGCATAATGGGAGTGGGGAAGGCGTTAATTACGCCACCGTAAATTACGGTGGCGTAATTAACTCCATGGTCCCTTAGCGCCATGGATTTTAACACCTGCTAAAAGCAGGTGTTAAATCCGCCATGGCGCTAAGGGACCTCGTGCTCAGGCGGTAAGGGTCGGCGCTGTTTACGGCGCCGTAAACCCCTTACCGCCTGAGTTGTAATGAGGCCCTAAGACTGCAAACACGAGTACAAGTGTCTTGCAGCAGATGTCAACAGTACACGGGGCAAGCCTACACCAATAAGCAGGAGCGAGGGAAGCTCCTGCAACCGTGGCATTGGCCTTGACTCCAGAAAAGCTGAAAGCCAAGTGGTTCAGCACAGTCGAGGGGAGAACCGGTAAGAACCAGGCAGTGTTGAGTGAGAATCGCAAAGTGGCAAGTTTGAACAAAGTTTAATGAACTGTAAAGAACTGTAAAAAGTGTTAAGGGGAGACCAGCTCCAAAGGGAAACTGGCACCACGTGGGTGCTAACTCAAGAGACTCTGGTCCATCTCCATCAGAGATAAACTACAGGTTACAGAAGGCCATAGGAGAGTCACTGAAAGAGCTCAAAGTGGGCATACAGGAGGTCTAGTAAAATCCCTGTACAATCGAAGGACTTTGAGCTACAAACTGTGTGAAAGCAAGGGAAGTGAAATCCCACAAACTCAAGTGAATGTGAAGTTGGCAAGAGTGAACCCGACCGAGGGATGCTGACAAGATGGGCAAAGTGTAAAGTCCAGGAAACAGTGTGTTGACAGAGGTGAACCCGGCCGAGGGAAGTCCACTATGAACTGTTTGAAAAGACATTGAGAAAACAGGGGAAGTGAAACCCGCTAAAGAGAAGAGAAGGGTTTGAGCCCGACCAAGGGAGATCTGGCTTAGATTGAGAAGAGTCAGTGCCCAGAAGAGGGGGACCCAGGGGTGAAGCCATCACCCTACGTGAAACTGTGGTAAACAATTGAGAAGGGTCAGCACGAAGAATAGTGGGATCCAGGGGTGAAACCATCACCCTATGTGAAACTGTGGTAAAATATTGATAAGGGTCAACGCCCAGAAGAAGAGGGAGGCCCAAGGGTGAACTCCTCAACCTGCAAACATTGGAAATTAACTTTCATTTGTTAAAGGAACTTTTGTTTTTATTAGTTGAAGACCGCAGGTCCCCGAAGGCAAGAGACTTTCAAGGAAACAAGACTTGACCATCGATGGTCCTGGGAGATGCCATTAGAACTGTCATCTCATGCTGGAGAAGCCTGAGACTTTAGTGTTCTCCAAGATCCCACCTTACCCCTTTCTCAAAACATGGGGAAGGGGAGACCCAGACTACTGCATCCTGACATATTACTTAAGAACACTTCTTTATTTTCTTGAGAACTATCCCACACCCTTTTTTGTATTAGTTGTAAGGTTTAGCAATAGGTTTCTTAGTATAGGCTCCTTTATTTGCCACAAGGCCACAAGGCTTGCTCCCATCATAGATTTAGGTTTAGAATAGGCATTTTTCCAACCTGCATACAGGATTCATTGTTTAATAAACACCCTTGGACTGTGATCACTTGTGCCTGCCTTACTTGTTACCACCATGAGCTTCTCACAGTTCAAAGGGGAAAGATTGCAGTGTTCAATGTTATGTTTTTGAATATATGGCAAAGGTTGAGATCCCAACTAGCACTGTGAGATTCTTGGCTTGACACATATCAATGTGTGTGCCTCGTCAAAATGCACTATAGGAGCACACTGAAGAACATTACATGCAGAGATACCTACACCCACTGGACAAACATTAGCAAATAATGAACTATCTTTTGTGACAATCCAGATGGCAGGATAACACCCAAAAGAAATAAAGGTACTGTTTTGTCCTTACACATTCAACACAAGGGGTTATTGGCACACCAGGACTTGCCTACACTATATGTGAGAAACAGGCCAAATGATACTGAAGTGCTGATGTCTGCCCATTCAACTGATGTGAGTGAAAAATACTCGGCACGTTGAGAAGTACAGCTATTTATAAATCATGTGGGACATGATATGGAGTGCTTAACACATGCAATCTCTGTGTTTATATCTCCCTCACTAGAAAAGTAATACTCCATTAAGCCACAGGCAATAGCACACATTGAAACCCTAGTGGAACCCTAGTGGAACATGTAATTGACCATGCTGTAATTATAAAGCAAGCAAGCCCACATAATACTCCAATTTTAACAGTGGCGAGGCCAGATGGAACCTAGAAATTAGTGAAAGGTTACAGAATATTAAATGCACATTCTAAGAGAGAGGCAGTTCAGCTACAGTCTTTTAGCCAATCTGCAAAGGTGTAAACACAAAACGTTATCTGGGTAATGGGTATTTATTTTACACAACCCTTACATGAGGAAATCAGGAAATACACAGCTTTCACATATAAAGCTAACACTTTGTTTAATCACTCAGACAATCAATGGATACAAGAACTCCTCTAGCACATTTTCATGCAGAATAAATAACCTTTTAGGAGATACCTGAACACTGTTGGCAGTGCATTGATGCTATCTATGAGTCTCACGAAAACTTTCCTGAGCATTTAGAGGAAGCAGATTTATTGGTACTCTCATTGACTGCCAATGTGTATTTGTTTAATTTACAGATTTAAGATTGCACACCATGAGGTTCCCTTCCTGGATTTTTCACTGAGAAATGTTCAAACATGCTTCCAACTCAAAAACGAAAGCAATTGCAAGCTGTATTTGGTTTACGTAACTGAGGAAGATCATACGTCTCCAATTTTACAGACTTAATGAAACCACTGTATGATTTCGAAGCTACTCACTGGTGGACAGAGTACACTCATATTTTGCAACATGTCTACTCATTAATAAGATAGACAATTATTGGGTACACCCCTATTTTTGTTGACGAGGGGTCGGATCTGTACTATGGGGAGAGTAATACAGTAGAAACACTCTCCTGGGAATCGCACACAACAGGAAAGACGGCGCAGTTACCCCATTATTGTAGTAAAGTGTTGTATGAAAGTGGTGAATGCTGAATATTAAGTAAATAATGACATGTTTTTTACAATGTTTTTTAAAAAAAGGATAATAAAGAGAATTGTTACACAATGTTTGTGATATAGAAACGTGTCAAAGTGGAACTAGGTGGTTAATCTACTAAATGCCTCAGTAGATTCCGATTCTCCTGCCTGT
This sequence comes from Ambystoma mexicanum, assembly GCF_040938575.1. NCBI lineage: Eukaryota > Metazoa > Chordata > Amphibia > Caudata > Ambystomatidae > Ambystoma > Ambystoma mexicanum. Next base: position 961,610,350 of record NC_090929.1, on the reverse strand, counting down.
TGTGCAAAAGGGACCTCTAGAGAGGGAGAGTCGATCTGTCTTTTCCTAGTGTTTATACTCATTAATAATACAGGGCCCGAGTCATAGACTTTGCACTGCTGAAAAGTGACTTTGCAATGCCAACACAAATCCTGATTCATGGAATGTGCAAAGTGTATTGTTGCAGTACAAATTCAGTGCAAATTCATTTTTGCGGTACTAAATTAACCTTGCACTGACTTTATAATGCAAAAATACACTTTGCAGAGATCCAAGAATCAGGGTTTGTGTCAGCAGTGCAACGTCACCTTCAGCAGTGCAAAGTCACTTTGGACCACGCAAAATTCCATGAATCAGGCCTCTTCCATTCCAAGAGAGAAACACAGAAAATGATTTAGATATTAAATTAGCCTTATGTCAGGGACCATGCTTTCACTTATACACTATGCAACTATGGAGAAAAAAAGCAATCGCGTATACATCACATTTCTATTCTACTCAAGAATTAAAATTTACACCAGCGGAAAATATATTGACATCAAAGCCATTTTGGCTGCAAACAAAAGCATGCATATAAACAGCACCTAGTCAACTTTAGGCAGGAACATGATCTAGCGGAGCAAATGCAAAAGCATTACACACTACATGGATTCAATGGGCTGCAGCACATAATGCACCTGATATCAAATGTAATTATAAAACATAATCCAAAAGAATGAGTGACTTGGTTTGGACCACGGTGACAGAGCCTGACACCACATTACCTGATATTCAATTGTTTAATTTGAACAGATAATATACTGTGATGGGTTCACATTCCCAGTTGTCGGAACTTGCTCAAAGTATTCAGCTGCTTCTGTGGCCATTAAAGGACACTTTACACATGACAATCATTTGTACATTCTGACATTGAAACTACATTTCTGGGAGATGTCTCCAGTCAGATGTCTGAACTGCATGGAATACCGATGACTAAGCTGCAGTCATTTTCAAACAAACACAATTTGATACTCTCAGGTTAAGATTATATTATCAGAGTTTACATTGCGGATTTACACCAGTGGGTACAATATTACTTCAGAGACAGCAAACACAAACCTGAACAAGAGAAATTCGGAAATATGGGACATTTAAGATACACACCCTCTGTTGTAGGTGGTGCACACAAGAGCACACGTACAAGAATATGTTCGCAGCACTGCAAAAGAGAACACCGTCAAAAAGACAATAGGATCCATTACTCGCTCAGATATTGCAATTGACTGAGTGATAAAAGAAGCATGTTTAGATATCCTCCCAGCCCAAAAGGCTTTCTATGTAACAATATTTATGACATTGAGAATAACAAAGGAGTAGTCATAATTTTGATAAAAAGGTGAAATCCCTTTCATTGATTAATCCCCAATGAAAAACATACAGAGAAGCTAATAGCTACTGCTCATGCAGGCCTTGCATCTACCTACTTTGAGATCAATGCAACCACATAGCTACTTCTTGATAACTATGGGTGGCCAGGTTTGCGAAAGTTGTATATATGAAGCAAATTGTGAAATGTCTGAAGGCAACTGTGGCTCACAGTAAAAATCCCAAAGAGAAAGGCAGACACTCCTTTTGAGATTCAGTACTTAGAGCACGTGTGCCCTTTGCTAGCAGTGAATAAGTATACATTTCTCTTACAGATAGTAGATTCATGGCCAAGGTTCACCTGGATGATGCCTCAAAAAAAGCAAGTATCAAATAAGTCATACAGGCACGACCAATTGTACTAGTGGTGAAAGGAACTCAGACATTCCATGCTGACAATGGTAGAGCTTTTTCATGGTGGGCCGTAAAATAGGCATTGGGCGCTTGGGGATGTGAGTTGCAATTTTCAAACTGATTTAAACCAGAAACTAATGGAGTAATAGAAAGAGAAAATGATTCCATAATGTTGTGTCTTCAAACACACGTGTCAGCTGCTGCACAGATAGAGGCGTGCCCACTCACATGAGGACCTGCAACTTTACCTCTCTGCCCTGAATGCTTTCAAGTCTGCTCTTGAGTGAAACATGGATATCTACTGCACTCTCTTTGACCCACACTCCAACCATCCTGGCCAGCAACAGGGCACCAAAAACTCACTTCTCACTCCTCCCAAACCTATGACTATCAGCTCCACTATCACAGCTAATGACCTAGCTGAGTACTTTGCCACCAAAATGTCTAGAATTAGAGACTCTCGCCTGACCTTCCACACACTCCTTCCTGCTACATTCTACACTCTGCTTACTCTACCATCGTCCTCTGCCGCTATCTAACACTTTAGTCAGACTAATACTGCAAATGTATTATCTCTACTGATGAAGGCTAACCCCTCTTGTGCTCTATCAGACCCTCTTGCTCCTCAGACTATTGCCCCTTTAATTTTAATGGCCTTTCACCTCACTGAACACTTCAACCTGTCCTTAGACTTGACTTGCATTTTCAAAAAGGCCACAGTTATCCTTCTCCCATAAAACCAAGGGGCTGACCCGCATCTAATGTTTGCCCTGACTCTCCTTCTGCACTATTCTAAAGTGCTTGAAACAGTTGAGCTTAACCATCTGACTAATTTCTTAGACATCCACATCCTTCGTGATACCCTACAAAAAGGTTTCTGCTCCTATCACTCCACAGAAACTGCTCACATTAATGTCTCAAACTGATTCTCCTGTGGTAAGCACTCCAACCTATCATCTATCCCAATTCTCCTTCACTTGTCCGCTGCCTTTAGCAGAGGGTTTGTGATCAAGCCTAGATTGAATCCTACCTGGCACCTTGCCAATTCTCTGTCTTCTGGAGCAGAAACACCTCTCAACTCACTCCTCTAACTGTTGGTCTTCGACAGAGCTCTGTCTTGGGTCTTCTCCTCTTTACTTTCTGCACCTATATTCTTGAGTCACTAATCTCCTGCTTTGGATTCTCAACCAATGTTTCACATATGACACCCAAACCCTCTTCTATTTTCCTGAAGTCTCCTCTTACCCCTCTATCAAAATGTCAAACTGTTGCACTGCCAATAAAAATAAATGTGATTTCTTCACACTCTCTGATGTTAAACTCTACCAAAATAGAGTTACTCTTCTTCCCTGGCAAATTCTCTCATCTCGTCCCCTAGCTGTCCAGTTCCCACCTGACACTCTCCCCTACTCTTCTTCAGCCTTTGTGCAATCTATGACCCTTATAACACCTTCTCTACTTTCATCTCCAAAACTGCAATGGCAGCTAACATCAACCTCTTAAATATTAGGAAAATCAGGCACATCTTTCCTTTCAACACAGCCAAGCATCTCTTGACCACTCTTGTATTTTCTAAACTGGACTTCTGTGCCAGCATCCTTTTTGGTCTCCCCAACTATGCTTTATGTCTTCTTAACACAATCATTAATTTTGCCACCAGGACTCTATTTGAACTCCCTCAATTCAAACCTACTTCCTCATACTGTGAACAGGCTGGACGGTTGATGATACAAAACATGGCCATATTTAAGTTTCATCTGCAGGTTCATAAATCTATACACGGAAAGGCACCACTGTATCTATCCTTATCTATCCAACTCTACAAGTATTCTTGTGATCTCTGCTCAGCCTCCATGGCCACCCTTATAGCACTGCCCCTTCCCTCTGCTTCCACTCACTTCCACTCTTTCTCTCTTCTTGCTCCACTTGGATGGAATTCTCTTCCCCTTGAGATCCGATAAACAGGAAAGAAAAATAAATGGTGTCCGAAGAATAAGGACTCCTGTCCCATGCACACTATTAAGCTGAAAAACAGCCAAACAATTTAGTGTAAATAACAACTTATAAGATCAACAGTCCACAATGATTTGTTGAAAACCAAACTAAAAGCCTACCTCCTTGCTCCGAGTTACCCTCTTAACATATCTCTCATCTGCCTTCTAGCTAACAGTTTTCCCTCACCTCTACCCTGTCCCTCACTTTCTACTGCCTCCACTCTAGCACTTCATTCATCATGGTCACACCCCTAACACAGCTGGCCGTACCGCCTACATGCACCCAAAAATGCCTAATGTTGGTTGTCCTTAATCTATGTATGACGACCCATGTATTGTCCCCAGTGATTGTTCCTTCCCCCCTCCGTCCCCCGCACCCCTCACAACCTGGACAGAATGTCCCTCAAGCTCACCCCATTGTAAAAAGATGACTGTTACGTTTCAAATCTGATTTGTTATCTATTGTATGTTGTTGTCTGATCATAAGATCAGTGTTCCTCTATAAATAAATAAATAAATAAATAAATAAATAAATAAATAAATAAATAAAAGAAATTGTGTTTGAAAAAATGAATCTATTCAATGCAGTGCAAGTCGATAGACCATGCAGCGCTGATAATGAGGAGCTTAATAATTGACAATTCCAGTCTCTATGCAGAGGTAAACTTCCATTCGAACAGTTTGGGAGAAAAATATTCAGGCATGAACACTTTCCACAGACCCCTTTCCAGACAAGAGCATCTGATGGCAACAGCGCTGCAGGCAGAGGCCCCCGATGTGGAAGCTGTCAAGGCCACTTCTGAAGCCACGTTCAAGGCAGAGAGTGGGTCCTGGCAAAGATCCATAAGAAGGCTCCATTTGGCCCTTGCTATAGATCAGAAGTTCATGTAGTCCAACTGAGGAGTTCCATAACAGCTTTCCTGCTGCACTACCACCTAAGAGACACGCAAACAATTTTGTGTGGATCATCTTAAAACCTGTCCAAATGTAACCGTGATGTCTCCGAGCAACCGACCACTTCCAATTGAGGAGCCAAAACACTTTCGGCTTGTCAAGCCCGGACCAACTTGAGCCTCTCAGAACATGGATATATCACATTTCCTACTATCAATTCATCAATATCGCCTGTGTATAAGAGTCATACAAATGTTCCGATAAATACATAAATAAGCAGGCTGCAGCATCTCATAGGGACAAAACAAGAACCAGCAATGGTGTGGTATCGCTCCAGACTGCAGCAGCAATCAGAGGAATGCTTACCAAATGTTGCCAGCTACCTGAGTGTCACAGAAGGTGGTATAGATTGCCCTTCTACACTGCCTGAACTTGACAAAACATGCAAAATCACCTGTTTCAAGGACAGCTTTCAATGGCTCGTGAGGTTTATGTTTGAACCGCAACCGCACATCTTGTCACACAGAAGAAGGGTGCATGGTTATCCAGTCAGACTAGAGAAATCCAGTTCTCACGTTTTGATTGCGACTCCAATGTGCTTAGTTGCACACCTGAAAAATTATTACAAAACACCAAAGCAGACTTCACAGACCCTGAACTTGCGATAAATCCATCTGCATCTTAAACTCAAACAGGTTGAACAAGCTGAAAAAGAATATTGGATAATGCTGAAAAATGGGGCCGATTCATGGAATTTTAGTATTTTGCAGTGCAAAGTCTGTGCAAAGTCAGACTTTGTACTGCAAAAATACACTTTGCAAGTTCTATGAATTAGGGTTTGTGTCGGCAGTGCAAAGCCACTTTTCAGCAGTGCAAAGTCACTTTGAACCGTGCAAAAAATTCCATGAATCGGGGTGCAAGTGTGAGCACGAGATACACTTCCACATTACTGGCCTTACACTGCAAATCATGGTGGGTCAACAAGGGACATTTAACATTTTAAACAATCTGCGGCCAATTCATGGAATTCTTTGCATGGTGACTTTGCGATGCTTAAAAGTGAGTTTGCACTGCCGACACAAACCCTGATTCATGAAACTGTGCAAAGTGTATTTTTGCAGTGCAAAGTCAGTGCAAAGTCACTTTATGCTGCAAAAATGAATGTGCCCTGACGTTGCATTGCAAAAATACACTTTGCAGAATTACATGAATCAGGGTTTGTGTCAGCAGTGTAAGGTCACTTTTCAGCAGTACAATATGTACCGTGCAAAAAATTCTATGTATCAGGCCCTCTATGCCTGCAAAATTACACAGAAAATCCCAAATTCTGGTGCACACTGGAAAATAAAGTACTGAATGGTTTTGGAGAATGTGCTTTTTATACAGTGTTCACATTTATGTCCATTAATACAAAAATAATCTGATCATTCATGTCAAATGCTTTGATGATTCATATATATGCATGACTAGTACCTATCATTAGATAAATGTGTTTCTGGGCACTTCCTTATGCAATGCGTTCATTCTTTTTGTTCACTCAACTTTTACTTATTATGACAAAAAAGTTCTACCTTTTATTTTGCAAGTAATATATGCAGCTTGCATGCAATATATAGCACCACAAATGTAACTAAGGGTTTCTAGATGCCGGATTATGCATTTAGAAACTCGTTTGAACCTTCATGTCAAGTAATGCTTTTTTTCTGCGTTAGTCTTATGCTTTACACACATGTTTTTGTCTAACAAACTTTGGCCTTTAAGAGGGTGACATGAAATGAGGGTTATGACATCAGCATGATGGCACAACCCAACTCAACTTTTTGAAGACACATTTTCTCAAAACCTTTTTTTAATGCCCATACATATTTTGAAAAAACACTTCTAAGATTTCTGTAATGTAGCCAGGTCCATGCATGCTCCATGCATTGCTTGTTCACTAAAAGTACATTTTGCTACACACGTTTTAGGAACAGCATTTCAGACATTTTGCATGAGCTGAAGGTACTTTACGCAGCCTCACACTGGAAAAAACAGAGTTAAGCAGGGCAGTCTACTTTCAGCATCCCGTAGCTGACATTTGCGGGATGCCCAGAGCTTATCACAAGTGAACAGATCTTAATCTTCGATAACACAAATACAAAAATGTGCAAGATTAAATGGGGAACATTGCTGCTTTGAATGTTGCTTCTTTGCATTAAGGCACAAATTCACATAGCAACCCCAACCGGCACTAGATAGAAGACATTTAACCATTTAATGTCTGTGGACGTCATCCGTAGGCACTCACACAAAAAAATGCATACACTCAGAGAGGGCAGACACACAAAAGACGATTCCCAGCGTGTTACACAGCAGAGCGAAGGTGGCAGGGAGAGGAAACAAAGGAAGAAGCACCAAACTCTTAATCATGGGGAGCAGAGTCAAGCTATATCCTGTGAGTAAAATGGTGGTTTTTCTACTTCTGTTTTCTGCGATCTGGCGTATGTGGTTGAGCTCATTCAAAATCTGTTATTACATGTTCTTAATGACAGATACATCGACTCTAAAACAATAGTTGCATATTTTGCAATGTTTCTATTGATGACTTTGATACTGTTGCACATTGCATCTTTTCTTTGCATAGATTTTAATACGCATGAATACACTTATGGAATTGCACACTGGTATTAAAAAGCCTTTCTACTCATTCACTTCATGCTATGTATCAATGGAATCATGGTTTAGTTTAGTTTAGTTTGTTTATTTATAAAGCGCATCCAAACCCTCAGGTAACTGGGCGCATAATCATGTGTACAGCAGAGTTACATATCGTTACAATAGGCATCATAGTACAACAGACAGAACGTACAATAGTCCAGGTTCTGAATGATTGCATACAAGAGTAGAATATACCAAGAAAAGTATGTACAGAGAATATGCAAAAAAGAAAAAAAGTTACAGTGGCTAAAGTGGACCGTGTTACAGGTTGGTCCTGAATAGGCTGTTGGTGGAGTAAACATTACTACAGGTAGAGAGCGGCGGCTAGCTAGTCATGTCGGTGAGAGTCTGGCTGTTTAGGCTAGTAGCCATGATTTTACCATGGCTCTGAATGGCCAGAATGCGGCTTCAGATCTAATTGTAGTGGGGAGGGTGTTCCAACATTGTGCTGCAAGCACTGGAAAACTGGAGCCCCCTGGTATTAGCATAATTGACCTAAAAATATTTGATCGGATTTATTTGACCTTTTTTCTGTCAAATTTAAGAAAATATTTTTTTGGAGGTGCGTAAGGTTATAGATTAGTTTGAGGGGAAGTGTGGGGGGGGGTTTGCAGGGGGTCATTTTAAACCGAAAAAAAGTAAAATAAATTAGATCAAATGTGATTAGGTCAAATGTTTTAGGTCAAACAAACCCAAACCTGAAATCATCAAACAGTGATTTGAGCTAAGAATCTTTAATTTATTATAATTCCCTGACTTGGAATCCCAATTAGAGAGTGGAGGAGTGCAATGCGCACCACGACTTCCAACTGTCATCAAAGACAAATACAAAGGCATGGACGTTATGAGCCCCAGTCCCAGTTCCACTGGGGTCCTGCCAGGGGTCTGATGGAATGAGAAGCCTGTGGGGCCAAAAGGTTTGAAACAATGACAGAGAAAAGCAGGGGGGCGAACATGTATTCCACACAGCGCCAAAGCTGGTAACACACAGCATCAACATATATATCACATTGTGCCTCTGGCACCCGAGAAGGAAAAGGAGAAAGAGAATCTTGAGGCCAGAGAAGGTTTCTACCAACTGGAGACTGACAGGAGTAGGAAGGTTCTCTCGTGGAGTGTTGAGACTTGGTATGTTGAAGGGGTTTGCCCTGCTCCCAGCATTCCTGATAGGCTGGAATCTCATGGCATTGTTGTTTGTCCTGATGACATTAGGAAGTGCCTGGATTCAAACAATGCAGGACCCGGAGTTAACAGCCGCAATGGTTGCCTCCTGATGCATCTGAGGGTTAGATGAATATGGGTTGGGATATATCCAAGCAGTCTTGCATCTGAATGGTCTGTCACTGGGTTTCCCTTCGGCTCCACATATTTCCCTGCATTTTGTCTATGCTCCGTGACAGGGAAAAGGGTGTCAGTTTACCTGATATTGCATATGTGTGAGTAGAACTTAAATGGACATTGGGTGACATCCTTGTTTGGTGCCTATGTATTCTTTTCACTCACTTTGTACTCCTGTGTTGATGCCACCAATGTATTCAGGGCTACCAGGTGGACGATTCTTATGTCCCCCTCCACCAATGACTTGAGCTCATATGAGAGTGTTGGGCTATCTCCTGTGGCAGGAGACTACTGTCAGTATTCTGGCACCTTGCTGTGGATGTTCCACTCTATGAGCTATACCCATAAGTGACCTGAAGAGATACATTCCTGCACATGCATTCACTTTCACTTGGACATTTAACGACTCATTAAAACAATTGTGTTTGTCTTGATTTTCCCAAAATGGATTAGTTACCACCCGTTAGAAGGAGGTTGTGGGAGGGAGCAGCAAGGTGATACAGGAGCCTTCTCTAGAGAGAATGGGTAAGCCACCAAAGTTACAGGAGTTGGCAGGACCACAATTGCACAGCAGATGATACAACCTGATGAGGACGAAAGATGCATAAACCAGAGTTGAGGAGCAGGTGACAACTGGCATGGATGACTGAAAACAGTTATGTTGGGAGGTAGTAGACTGAGGAAGCAAGCAGCAATGGTTCTCCAGTGCTTCCCGTTGGTTTGGCAATGGCATGGAGTAACCTGGAAGCCCCTGGCAGTAATTCTGAGATGTTTTATTTGGAAATCACATGGATAGTACATTGCAAATATAGAAAACATTTCTGCTGTGATGCTGAGTATGCATGTTCCAATTGAATTTCTGTGTGCAGACTTTTTCCGGGATTAATCAGGAAATTAGTCTGCATGTATATTGTGTTTAAAAAAGGAGGCAGATTCTGGGCAGAATATCTTGTCCCGACATAGATTGGATATGAGTTGGTCTCATTTCCAGGTAGTCACAACAGTTTACATGGCCGTCATTTAGGAGTCTCCCCTGCCACCCCTGGGGTCTCCCTTGCTTCCCCTAAAAAATGATGATAATAATAATAATATATATTTTTTTTAATTAAGGCTCCTGGGCTTTAGCCAGCAGCATGTTGTTCTTTGTTTCTGGAGTGGCAGGTGATAGCTATAGCCGGTAATATAGTTCAGAGGGTTGAGCACTCGTTGCTGCAATGTGTATGTGATCTGTAGGTTGCAGGTTAAACTCCCGGCAAGGTCAACTGAGCATTTCATCCTGCTGAGGTTGATAAATGAGTACCAACATAGGTTGGGTGATATTGTATGTATGTTTGTTCTATATGAATCGTTTAAGCGTAAGTGCTATATAATAACATATCATTATAGTTTGGCCTTGGATGTCTGCTTATATTCACAATAATCTGGTAATATGGGCCTATACAGACAGATATTAACGACACATATGGTGATGCATTCTTGTATGAAATGTATATCACTTTACAGTGATATTGTACCCATATATTTCATAGTGTACTTAGAAACAATGCTATGTGATGCCACTTCCGGTTTTGTCAAGGGGTGAAACGTTGTTTTCCATCACTTCCTGTGATGCCACTTCAGGGTGAGGTCAAATGACATCCTGTGATATCATCAGATGCCACTTCTGCTTCCCCTGGCATTTTGGTGAAATGGCATCCCTATCTAAAAAAACGAAGATGAAAGAGTATGGATTAAGAAGAGGGTAATAAAAGTAGCACACCAAAATCAAGAAGAGTATGCAATGACATTGGTAGATCTTGTATATTGAACAGACACCAACCAATATGAAACCTAGATATGATTGATGCACACATTACGACTGTAAGCCTGACAAACTATTTGATACAGACAAGCATTCAGACCCTTAATACACCATAACAAGCGTACTTTGTGCAGAGTCCCAGCATTAACAAGCCATTCACTATGCAGAAACCATCTCTTATTTCCATTTACAAATTGGAATTCATCCATGGACATTTGCCCGAAAAATCACACAAACTCAGAGAATGTGACATGTGTTAAGAAACAAATAGAAAACCACCTAAGATGTGTGTGAAATGGACACAGACTGGCAACAATGGTCTTATATGTTCTCAGAATGTGCCTGCCCAGATGATGAGGAATCTTTGTGAAGTTAACTGAGGATTTAGCGCAGGGGTCCACCACAAGTGGATGAAATGGTGGACCTGTGTGCTTAAAACATATAAAACTGGTCTTAAAGAGGACACTGATTGGCAAAGATTGGCATTACGCTAATGGAATAATGTGCCACACAGAGGGTATTATGTCTCCAAATGGACACATGCCCATAGTAGTATAGTAGTCTGTCTTCCCTGTCCAAAATAACAGACAGATATGAAGTGCAAACACAAGGTAAATAGTTATAGCCATTAGCAGCCTTCCAGTACAAACAATGTTTTTCAAACCATGTTGCATAAATGACAGCAGCCATATATATATTGGTGTTGTGCTTGGTCGTATGGGCACTCTTGAGGCTCACAGGGGAGTACCCTGTCTTCTTTGTCTATCATTGAACAGACTGACGTGAAACATACTGTTTGCATATGTGTATACTAAAACGGTACCAGCTAATCGAGGTATACATTCAACATACACAATTTGCTTTCTGATTGAGACACCAGATGAGCTTTCTGTTTTTACAACGATTTAGATTGTCTAATAACTTCAGCAAAACAAAGATTAGAGGTATCACATGGACAAACACATTCCCGTTGTAAACAGAGACGTCATGTGTGGGTCACCAGTGGTCGCAGCACCTGCGACCCCTGAGCTCACCCTTGCTACCCCTGTGGTCTCCCATGCTACCCCTAAAAAAAGCTTTTTTATTTTTATTTTAAAATTGAAGCTCCTGGGCTGTGCGCTTTTTGTTTCTGTAGAGGCTGGCTTTCTTGTGCAGGCCTCTAAAAGAATAAGTGGGGTTCTACAAGTGTAACACTTTGCACCAGACCTGCATATGAACTGGCCTGATGTTAAATCTAAGTTACCAGTTTAATGGTGTCCACTGCAGAGTGAAATTTGCTTTCTGACTTTGAGAACATTCAGACATATTGCTCATGTTCTTATAGCCTGTAAGATTGCTATAGCTGGTAAGAAAGCTCAGTGGGTTGACCGCTTGCTGCTGCGATGTGTGTGTGGTCTGCAGGTTGCAGGTATGAATCGCAGTGAGGTCAACACAGCCTTTCGTTCTTCTGAGGTTGATAAATGAGTACCAGTACAGGTTGGGTGATATTGTATGCATAATTGTTCTATATAAAGCGCTTAAGCATAAGTGCTATATAATAGCGTAAGTGCTATATAATAGCACATCATTATCATTTGGCTTTGGACGTCTGCTTGCATTCACAGTAATTTGGTAATATGAGCCTATACACACTGATGTTTATGATACATATGGTTATACATTCTTGTAGGAAATGTATATCACATTACAGTGATATTTTTCATAGTGTACTTAGGAGCAATGCTATGTGATGGCACTTCCTCTTTTGTCAAGGGGTTAAAGGTTGTGTTCCATCACTTCCCATGTGATGTCACTTCCGCTACCCCTGGAATTTTGGTGAAATGACGTCCCTGGTTGTTCGTGTGCATCTGCCTGACAACCGCCTGTGATTTTCCTAATGTGATTCACAACACATAAGCTTTTACTTAAGGCCAGTATCACCATGAACAGAATGTGAACAGGTTTAACTATTGGCTCTTGCGATGCAGGGTGGTAATATATTTGCTAACACATTGCTCCATAGCATTAACTTCACTGGAGCCTGACAAACCCTGAAGGGAGTTCCTCTTTATGCTCGAGGCTAAGATCCAGGCTATCAAGTCCCACACATCCCAGGCTTCACATTAAATGTTGTCAGTATCAGTGTTTGTAATGTTTTTAATATGTTCTAGGTTTATTCATATCTAAATCAATTAGCACATTTCCAGATTGATCCATCATGCACTGAGAGCCATGAACTGAGCTCTTAACTTGTGTTAGCTTTTGCAGGCTATCACCAACCAGATAACATCATTAGTACAATACCATTCTCTCCTTCCACAAGTTCATATCAGCAAATATCCTAAACTGTTCATCCTGAAGAAAATCAGGATTGCTATTAATTCTTTAAGCAGTAACCACATTTGTTTTTAAATTTATTAACTAATGCATGAGCCAGAGCAAACACCAAGCAAAGTGGATATTTTCAGCAGATCCATTTCTAATAGTGATTTTGCATTTGGTGGTTTTCTAACCCTCGTTAGTTGCACAATATCGTAGAGTAGTTTTCTCAATTGTACTAAATTGTATGCCACATGCCTGTTTCATGATATAACATGTATAAAGGATCCTGCGTGTGCCACACCTGACCTTCAGTTATCGATCCACACAATTGTTGCATGGAACATCATCAATTACAGCACATCAGCCATGTACATGGCTCAGAAAACAATATACACATTACAGCTTGATGCCCCAAACGTAGAAGACAGACTAATGTAACTACATGGGCGTGATCATATCAAAAAGCTCAAATAAATGTGGCGACGACCACCAAACCTATTCAGAGCAATTTGACAACAGATGGCTGCCCAATAAGAACACATTCTACCAAAGGAAATTGGCCAGCTGCCGATCTATGGATGGCAAACAGCATCAATATTATATATGGTTAAATAAAAACAAAAGTACATTCATAGACAGCACAAATGCCCATTTCCGCTAATAAGAACAAAGCAAGCATTTCGGCTAATGTGCATACACATGATGCATTGTTGTGTGGTTCTGATCTGAAAATGTACTTACAGCGATGGCTACTAGGCGGTGCTGTCTCGTTTTTCTTGTTGGATGAAATGGCCTATCCGCCTATCTTTGAATTAAGCGTTAAGAACCGATCCAGTGAGCTGAATTGGGTGTTATTGGGCCGGCACCAAAGTTAAAGGCCTGAACAAAGCAAGGGCGTTTAACGAGGCTCAGCGGGCCAACAACACCCAATCCGGCAAGCCGAAGATAGGGTCTTAATGCAATTAGAACCCCAGGTTGCCAATCTGGTAACCCAGGGTGCTGAGAGAATTGTATTTTCATTCAATGAACGGGACGCCTCGCTGTGTCCTGTTCATTAAATGAAAATACTTCAGTACGATGGTTGCCATGTATCTGTAAGGCGGCATGAGTTTTTTCAAAATAATTTTTTTCAAAATGATTTTGAAAAAGTCACCACTTTTAAAAAATATATTTCAGGGGTCCCCCATCCCATTTGTGTGGTACTCCCATTCACACTTCCCTATATTATAAACCATACTCCAATCCCCTCCTCAAAGCTTTATTAAACCTTGTATCCCCACCATCTATATTTCAATGAGTTTGTCAATGTAGATTTTCCATAAAAAAATTACAAAGAAAAAAAAACACCTGGGGATGAAACAATGCAAAATACCAGTGGGGCCCCATATGGAGCCCTTATTCCATTTCCTTGGCAGCCACAATGGACCATGACTGGAAGCAGCAGCAGCTGCAGGGCAGCATTAGCAGCCGCTGCGGCAGTAGCAACTGCTGCTGCGACAATCAGGTAAGTAGGGTGGGGGGAAAAATAAAAAAAAGGGAAGGGACAATGGTGGGTAAAGCAGCAGGTGATTAAGCCCTAATTGGCTGCCTCTCCCGTGACATGATAGACATCCAGGTCTCCTGTCCATGCAGTAAACCAGGACAGACCCTACTTAGCTTTAAAGTGAGGAAGGATCCAGGCCACTCAGGCAAGGTTGCCTAACGAATTAGCTAAACTTACATGACCACTTATAGAAATGGGCCTGCTCTTTCCTTGCTTTGAAGCTAAGCAGGGTCAGTTCCGCTTTGAAGCTAAGAAGGGTTAGTCCCGGATACTGCATGGATGGGCGAACTAATGGGCATCCAAATTATTTTTTTTAACCGTGCTACTGTCAGTCCTTGGACATTTTGCACACAGAGACAATTATTTTGCCTTTGCTGAATTGCATTCTGGTATTTGTATTCTCCCAGTCAAGATGGAGGGAATAATGCCACAATTGTACTCTTTTTGTCTGACATAGTTCTATAAGAATTTAAATATTATGTGTACTTTTCAAGTAATCTTTATAAACCGGTATTGTTGAAAGCCACACCTGGGGGTGAGGAGGGAAAATGATGTGAGGGTAAATAAGTAATGAGTATTTGCCCAAGATGTGGAAAAGGATTTTGCAGTCCTGGACACTGGTGCAGTTATTTTCCCCTGATTGCAGCTGCTTTTCATGGCACAAGTAAAGGATACATGTGGTTAGAAAACATGACTTTTTTCAGAGGGCAGGCGCATCCCCTTGTTTTTTTTTAAGTTGGCAAGCTTGTTCAAATATTTGGATAACAGGATTGGAATCAGGTTGTCATGTTCCCAGTGCAGACACTTACCCACAAGACCACAAGCACTTGTTTCATATTATTTTGTTTTCCAGGGAATATTTCACTACAGATTGCTGGGTTTAAAAGTTGAGCATATTTATTGGAATATTTCCTCTCTCATGTTATTTTCCTGTAGTCAATTACTTTTTTTTAAAAGTCTAATTCTATTTTTTCTTGCGCACTTTCCTCAAAGGGGAAGGTCAATTACACTACATTTGTATTTTGTACTTTAAGAAATATGTTCACTTACTGTGCATATATTCATGGGTGCCAGCTTTTGATTTTTGCTATAGTGTCAAAAGTACCTGGGCATATGTTATTCTTACAGCTGGTCATTTTGTTCAATTTTCTGTGCTGCTGAAATGTGTTTTAGTTGGGGTTGTGTGATGTATCACAACAGTCACCAACAGACCGGCCATAAAACAAGGGGTTCTGTTGTGTTACATTCTCACCTGAACATCCCTGCAACTAAAGTTTTTTCCTTGACGTTTCAAAGGTTTTGTTACAATGTATTGCTCACTTCAAGGTCCATGCAACTAAAGATTTTTCCTTGAATTTCAAGGGTTTTGTTAATCCATAGATTTTTAGAACTCTTCCAGACCACTAGCCTGGTCTTCATCCATGGTCAGTGGGCACGGCTTAGACCGTGCCCACTGTCCATTTTAAAACACTACCAGACCACTAGCCATGGACTTCGGATTGCAGGCTTTGAGAACTCACAATGTTTTTAGATAATCTGCAGTGAAATTAAATGATTTTTCATGGACCAAACACTTGGTTAAACAGCTTGCTCCAAGCGCCACACCCCTTTTCGGTGCCACCATTTTGTTGCAGGCCGATTCAGCGTGGCCATTCCGCTGCACCGCCCATTTCGGTACACCCTTTTCGGTGCGAAAACCATTCCAGCACTGTTATTTTGGTGTGAGGGATGTTTGGACGTGGCTGACATTGCAGCCACGTCTAAACACCCTCATGCCAAATAAGATCACAGGACTGCACTGCAACAAACCTTGCCACCTCCAAGTTGTGTTGCCTTTCTTTTAATTAAATTAAATTAGTTAGATAAAAAATAAAAAAAAACAGACAGCCTTGAGCCCTGGTCTGCCAGAGTTCAAGTCCCTGCATTTAACCACTAGGCCACAATGGCTTGGTGTACAAAGGCACATACATTTCATAGTTAGCCTATCAGCTGGTCTGACAGCACAGCAGGTAGAGCACTTCCTTTGACATCTGTGCAGAGCCTGCGGACACAGGTTCAAATCCCGACAGGGCCAAACTCAGCCTTTCATCCTTCTGAGGTCGATAAATGAGTACCACATACCATGGGTAATAATAAGCAGCGCTCAGATACCTGAGGGTCTGTAGCGCTATATAAATGCTAAATTATTATTTTTATATGTTCAATGATAAAAAGCTAGGTATGAAACTTGTGGGAATCCAATAAATATATTATTCTAGTATATTGGGTAAGTGATGCGTCTCAAACTCCTGCAGGCTAGGGTTCTCTGCTGGCAGCATTCAGCATAAATGTGTTGTTTATTTTAATTTCATTTTTTCAGTTTTATATGTTGCTCAGAGATGGTGTAGTCCTCTTTTTGAATATATGTGCAGCGCAAGGGGGAATGTGTGGTGTGAGGGTCTGCGTGTCATCTGAGAGGGTGTGCATGCAATGTGTGTGTTTGATGTGAGCATGTGTGCATGTTTATATGGTGTGAAGGTCTGTGTGAGGGATTGTGCGTGCAGTGTGCATTTGCTCCATGAAGGCAAGTGCTAGTGTGTGCACACACGTGTGTAACCGTGTGTGCATGTGAGCATTGTGACACATTGAGTGTCAGTTGTCAGTGTCGGTGTGTGTGTGTGTGTGTGTGTGTGTGTGCGCGCATATCTCCATGTAATTCGGGAGATGCCCATCCAGTTCTTGGTTTTTTTGCATTTTGTGACTTGTAGTTTTGTTTTGTCCATCAAGTGCCCTGTACTACAAGTCCCAACATGCAAAGTAAAAAGGAAATCTGAATGATCATCTTCCAAATAACCAAATAACAAGGGACATGTGGCATATCACAATATATACAAGACATGCAACTTGGCTGTGTTCATGATTCATTCAGCACCTCTATTTGTTTGGGTTGAATGGCAGTAAGGGTTCTGTAAGTTGTTGAAGGAGGAGGTAGGTAGTGTCGAATCAGAGGAGTGGGAAAGAGTAAAATATGTTTTTTTCAGCTGGGGAAAGTGAGAATAATGGACTGGAGAAGAGTGGTGTCTACTTGCCCCACCGTTTTCAAAGTCTAAAAGGACCGCAATACATTACAAGCATAATTGGTCTGTGTGGCAAACCCCTCCCTTGAGATGCAAGGAAAGTCTTGTTTGCGCTGGCTCAAATGCAATGGAAGACGTGCAGCTATTACTAACCCACTGGTAGTGCAGCTCAATATACCTTCTTAAAATCTTACAGTGATTGGGTGAACGTTTCCATGAAAGAGGCCACATGACTACATAACAAAATACCAAAAGAAAAAAAAGTCTTGAACCCTGCTCTGCCAAATTTCAACAACCAATATTCAACTGCTACATCACAATGGCTTAGTGCTTGGTGGTGTATAAATGTCATATTTAGCGGACAATTTAATATGTTCAATTATAAAAGACTAAGTATGAAACTTGTGACAATCCAAACAATAATATAATTGTAGCATAATGGTTATGTCCTGCATCTGAAAGGCCTGCAAACCACGGTTCTTGAATGCAGCGTTCAGCACAAATGTGTGTCATTTTTTTCAGTTTTATAATGTTGCCCAGAGACGGTGTAATACATGTTCAATTTTGTTTTATGACCTTGCTGTAAATAAATGAGGTTCATGTTTAATACGTGTTCAACTCTACAACGACTGTGTATACAAGTCCGATCCTGTTTTATAATGTTGCAGTAAGTAAATGTTTTTCACATTTAATTCATATTACAAAATGCAAAGTGCCTGCAGGTTCATGCCAACTGCGATCTGTCGCACAAGAACATCCTTGAGCCGAGAGGTAGAAAATGCAAAGTGCCTGCAGCTTCATGCCGTGCCAATTCAGACCTATTGCGCCAAAACATCATTGCGCTGAGAGGTCCCTGTGCCCAACTGGCTGCGTCTAACTGGGTGCGCCCAAACAGGATCTGCAGCAAAACAGAAATGCCATAATGGCGTGCACCTAAAGGACGGTTTCTTGGGGACTGTTGTGATACGTCACACAACCCCAACTACCCACATTTTAGCAGCACAGAAACAGAAACAAAATGACCGGCTGCAAGAACAACATATGCCCGGATACTTTCTGCCCCAATAGCGAAAATCAAAAGCTAGCACCCATCAATATACGCACAGTACTGCTTAGCTTCAAAGTAACGAAGGAGTCGGCCCCCTCAGGCCATGTTGCTCTAACTGGTCTTGTAACAATGTCACATTTGTTATGCACCTTGGCCTGAGGGGGTTTGCCTTTTCCTCACTTTGAAGCTAAGCAGGGTCAGTCCTGGTTATGGCATGGATAGGAAACCTGGGTCATCCGTGATTTTTTTACCAGCGATGTCACTTTAGGTGTAAAAATATACATTTTTGTATCATGTGTAAAAGATTGCAGGCTTTGAGAACTTCCAATGTTTTTAGTTAATACCCTGTGCAATTAAATTATTTGAGAGGATCACACACTTTGGCTAAATAGCTTGCTACAAACCCCTTGGTTTATGACCGGGCCCGTGGTGTCTGTTGTCATACATCATACAACCCCAACTAACCGCATTTATGCAGCATGAAAAAGGGAAAAAAATGACCAGCTGCAAAAATATCATATGCCCAGGTACTTTTGCCCCCATAGCGAAACATATGCACAGGAAGTGAACATATATCTCAAAGTAAAAAATATAAATGACGTTCAATGGACCTACTCCTTAGATAAAAGTATGCAAGACAAAATAGATTTGGGCATTTAAAAAAGTAATGAACACCAAATAAATAACCTTAGATAGGAAAAGCTTCAATAACTATGCTGGCAAAGTATAAAAGTCACTCACCTTTTAAACAAAGCAATCTGTCATGAAATATTCCCTTGAAAACTAAATCCCAATACAAAACAGGTGCTTGTGTTCTCGTGAGTAAGCGTCTACACTGGGAACATGATAACCTGAGTAAAATCCTGGTAGCCAAATACTTGAGCAAGATTGCAAACCTAAAAAAAAAAACAAGGGGTTGCGTCCGCCCTCTGAGGAAAAGTTACGCTGTCCACCCACATGTGTGCCTTACTGGTGCCCTAAAAAGCATCCACAATCAAGGGAAAATAACTGCACCAGTGTCCAGGATTGGAATCTCACTTTCCACATCGTGGGTAAATACGCATGACTTACTTGACCTCTCATCATTTCCCCTCCTCACCCCCATGTTCATAAAGCTAACTTGGAAAGTACACATTCCATAGTGTCACTCAAATATATAAATCCTTAAAGAACTATGTTAGGCAAAAAGTGAACAATTGTGGCATTATTTCCCCATCTTGACTGTGAGACTACAACTACCAGAATGCAAATAAGCAGAAGGCAAAAAAATTATCTCTGAGTGCAAAACTTTGATGGTATGACAGTAGCACGGTCTATAAATAAATAATGCAGATGCCATTTATTATGAGATATTTAAAACTAAGAGACCACACAGTATCGGGACAGTGGACTGTCTCCCATTCATGCAGTAACTGGGATCGACCCTGCCTAGTTTCAAAGTGAAAAAGCATCCAGCCTCCCTAGAAGAGGCCTTGTAAAGGTGGCTCATTTATTAGGCAACATGGCCTTGGGGCTGGCCCCCTTCCTCGCTTTGAAGCTAATCAAGCTTCATCCGGTTACTGCCAGAATGGGAAACCCACTGTTTCTGTAGAAATATCTATTTTTTGTTATTATTAACAGTGAGTCTACAACTACCAGTATGAAATTCAGAAAATAATTGTCTCTCAGGTCTGTCCTGTTTACTGAATGGTTGGGAGACCTGGGTGGCAATCATGTCACTCACCATGACAAGTTTTTTCTTTCACCCCTGACATCACTATAGCAGTAAAATAACTTTAAAAAAAGAAGAAACTTAACTGCAGGTACTGAACAACACATACCCTGGGCTATCCATAGTCCATTGATACATAAGTGACTTGAGCAGGAGTCAACAAATAGAAACATCTCAGAACTAGTCACATTCAGTTCAAAAACATAGACATTAATGGGCCCCCAATGCTTGTGATAAATAGTGTGTTGCACTTCAGAGGAAGGATACCCAATGTATGACTAAAATGCATAGATAGTGGATCTGTAACAATATACACATTATGTAAGGTAGGGAAAAGTGTCAGTCCACAGGGAAAAATGCATTTCCGCTGTATAACTTTACAAACAAACATGCAAATTAAATTCTTCATTCAGTCCAGTAGGGAACACTGTGTCTAATCTGCCAATTCAATATGATTCTCTCTGTTTCAATTTCTTGTTGATGCTGAGTCGTAAGTCTGTAGTGTTGACAACTTCTAACATCTTAAATCTAATTTGAGAAAGTTGGTGTTTGTGCTGTTCAAAGTGTCTTGACACTGATGAGTCATTTGATTACACATTCATATATTAGATTTATGTTCATTCCACCTGACTGATTTGGCCTACGTATAGAAGGCCACATGAGCATTTGATCGAATATACCACATTTTATGAATTGCATGTGGTGCAATGTTGTAGTTGGATCTTCTTCCCTGTTCTGGGGTGTATAACAACATTTCCCTTAATGTTGTTATTACAACTCTTGCACGATATACACAGGAAACACTTTGTTCTTATGTTTCTGTGTTTTGTGGTCCTTGGACTTGCTTTTAACCAACAGATCTTGCAAATTACTGCTACTCTGGAAAGCAAAAATGGGTTTCTCTACAAATGCATTCTGTAATAGGCTATCACAGCTCAGTAGTGGTCAGTGTTTCAATGTGGACTTGTTTTTTTTTGTTCATTGGACACTATATTTGCTCACAAATACCAGAGGTTTCTGTTCCAAATAAGGAGATGTTTTGGGAATCAGTAGGAAAGACCTTTCCTGCTTTCTACTTTGTTTCTGGCATCTGCCAGTTCCACATCTGAGTATTCTCTTTCTTTGAATTTAGGGATCATTTGATCTAGTTCTTACTTACATTCATTTTCAGTATTCACTATTCATTTGACTCACTGCAATTGAGGCTGGAAACCCATTCTGTGCAACAGGTTGTTTCTGTCAGTGGGCTTGTGATACAGGGTGATGTTAACAGTGGGCCAGGTTTTGGTGCTGCGGAGGGGGGGCAAAGTGCTCCTCAGGGGGGCGCTGTGCCTGTCAGGTCAGAGAGAGGGAGGGGACTCTGGACCCGGGGTCACTACCATTTTCTTAATTTTGCACGTATAACTAGGAACTGTTGATGGGGAGTTCTACTCTTTTGTGCATTATGTTTGTATGTTGCCACATTTTCTTGGTGTTCAATTATAAATTAAAACAATTACTATAATTTGTATGTTTCAGCATTATTTTTCTCCTTCACTGTCTGCAAACTGCTTATTGGTATACTTAATATTCAAGGCAAATGTTTTTACTCAATATGTATGTAATTTATAAAACCTTACACTTCTACAAGTCACTATTGTCAGTTACACAGCACACATTTGTTGTGGAGAGAACGTCCAATTAAAACTTTATTTGAATTTGACAATAAAACTTAGAGATATCTATCAGATCCATCAGCAACGCAAAAAAGAACAATTCAACAAACATTTATAAGCAACCAATAAACCATACCGTGATGGTGGTAACCAAGCCACAGACTGCAATGGAAACATGTTTTTAATCATTTTTCCAGATTCTCTGGCATAAACAGGCCATCATTTGTCCAGACATTTGAGTTTAAAATAGAAATACTGTGATAATACAAATATTTTATCATAGCAGCAGCATTAGATAAATAACTTCACCCAAACACAACACATACAAATAATCAGAGTGAGATTGTTCCTTCAAATGCAGGGTAGGATTTTGTCCAAAAAGCCCTCACAGGCTGAGATACATTAGGAAAGAAGCATACTGCAGACTATTAAAGCTTGTGCTCTGACAGTTTGGGACCACAAATAACCTTTTGGCCCAGTAACAGATATATGGATCCTGAAACAAAGTTAAACATTAGCAAACAACCTAAGTAAAATTGTATACATCTTTCCATATGATTGTCATTTTTTCCTGAGTGTATCAGTGCAATATCTTTTTGAAACATTTCTTAGTACCCAAAAGCCAATATATGGCAAACATTTGAGATGGAAATGTTTGTTGAATAACAATGGCTCAATAAATACACACAAACATATACAGGTAATGAGGATTAAATTGTTCCTTCTGATGCAATATGAAAATTAGATTTTGTCCCATGCGGCTGTAGGCTACGGAAGACTAATATGCTTGAAGATGTTTTGCTGCAACAGATTAGGACCAAGAAGCCCTCTGCTGCAGCAGAAAACCTATGGAGCATCTGCGTTACAGAGACTTTCTGCATGGTTTCATTACAGCAAATGTCTGAATTACTTTATCAAAGTCCACAGAGTCAGCAAAGTCCTAGGAAGGCTACATTTGAAAGTCTCTCCATTGTTGACCGTAAGTAACTTTTGAACAACTTCAGCCTGCTAAGACTTTGTTCTGCTGCGGCACAATTTACAGGCAAAGTGAGAAATATTCTGCACAAATTAGCAAGGTTTGGTTAAACAGCCTGCATATCATTGGCTCACAAGATATGCAGCACATTTTTTATTATTACCTGCTTGTTGTCAGAGAATATTTCCCCATACGTGAACAAACAGAAAAATACTCTTCCACAGCACCAGGCACCGAGACAGCACCTGCATAAAATGTAGCTAACTCTTTCAATGTGTCAGAATTATATGAGCTAGTAAAATGTTTAGGATCCAGTGCTGAGAAGGTATGCACAGTATTTCTAAAACCTTGAAACCTCACTCTCATCTGAGCAACAAAGGTATCAACAAGAGTATAGAAGGTGTCTACTTGAAATGCCTGCCTCGCACTTTCTAAAGAATAATCATCAGCTGCTTCATCATAAAAGCTTTTCTTAGTCCTCTTCCTTTTTACTTGAAAGTCTGTTGATGTCCCACACTCTTCAGCCGTGTTTTCATCATATGTTTCAAACTGATCAAAAATATCATCTGACCGAAGCTACTTCAGTTCCTTACAGCATGTCACAACCATGTGTTCTGCAGTCACTAAGTCAATTGTGCCAAAAACATATTAAGAATTTAAACTCTACGGTTTGAACTGTGTTCCCAAAGTGCTTTTCCATTTGCATTTGGGCTGGATCCAGTGGATATTCGGTGCAATAATGTGGTATTTGCTACAAAGTTTTGTTTCACAGAATCTACAGCCCTTTTATGACAAGCCCATCGAGTGCCAGATAGCTTTTTTCTTTTCAGGGCTGTGTCCTTTAGGTCATGCTACTGTTGCTCTTGCTACAGAAATTTCACGCGTGGCAGAAAGCTAGTAAGGAAAGTGTACGGTGCCTCAAGTGAACCAAAAAAATAACTTTCCTTTTATAGATGATTGTGCGGCATCAATAAGCTCAAGGTTCAAATTCTGTGCACAAAAGAGAACATATATAGCTGTGGGCGAGACTTCTTTCACAAGTGCTTGAAGGCCAGCAATACATCCGGACATGGTGCTTGCACCATCATATCCCTGCCCACGGATCAAGGAAACATCAAGTTCTACGGACTATGAATTCGATGTCAATAGTTATTATAAAAGTCTGCTGATCCTGCTCCAAGAAGTTCAGCAAATGTTACAAAATGTTCAGCTGCATGACCAGATGATATCACATATTTCCCTTCGGGGACTAGGGCCTGCCTGCCCTGATGCTGCACTGCTGAGGGTAGCAGGGAGCCTGTGCTTGCCAAAGCTGGTGGCTGGTGAGGAGTCTCTTGGTCATGAGCGCCCCCTTTTGCTGCACCAGACATTGTTCCACAGGTGCTCTTTCCCAGTCCCTGCCTCAGCCACAGAGCTGCTAGCTAGTGAGTGAACCAGTGGCAAGAGCCGCGAGACAGGACACAGCGCCCATTCCACACTGGTGCTCTGGTAGGAGAGATTGGGACTGTGACAATGAACAGCACAGCACTGTCACTGACATGCAGGCTGAGCACATAGGCAGAGCAGTTCTGTGTACAGGCACGGCCAGCTAGAGCTGGTGTGGCTGAGAGTGGGAGGACTGGAGCCAAGCAAAGCAACCTCAGAGGGGGAGACAGAAACAGCAGGCACAGTGACAGGGAAGGAGAGGCCAGTCACAGTGGAAGTCATTGCTGTGACAATTAACCAGACCCATAATCCATTGACAGACGCAGGGCCCAGAGTTGCGGGAGGGAAACAGGCAAGGGGCAGTTGCAAGAAGGCATGTCTCTTTCCTGCCACCCACACCACACCCTTATACTTAAATTGTAAACATCTGATGGGTTATTAAAGATAGTGCTTTATGACCGACTCTTCCAGCTGTAAGCGCTTTCCCAGTAACTCACTCTTCCCAATTGTCAGAATTAACAAGGCAAGGGTCCACACACCACCCTGACAACTCCTTTCCCAACAGCCTCACTTGTGGCATTGACCTGTCAGAAATCATCCCCCTGACCAGACAAGACAAACATCACATTACTAATTGCATATTTCCAGCCCTGCCAGAGAGACATCCCTTGACCCCTCACCTTAGCACATGTACTGTGGATATTATTTAACACAAGAGGCATCAAAGTGCCATGTCCAGCACTGCAGCAGCAGACGATTTAAATTCCAGCCAAGGCACTGAGTCAGGCACGTTGATGGCCATTTGGTTTTCTAGAAGAAGAAGCTTACCCACCAATCCTGAGCGGCCCACCTCCAGAGCATTCATCTTCATTTTAGAGTGGGCCTTCATCTATGTCTGCACCGCGGCCCTCCCTCCGGCTAGTAACGGATCTGCAGGTCAGATTAATGGTAAATAGCCATGCGCTCGGTTTGGGGGATGCCAGGTGACATAAGCATAAAGTTAGTTAGAAGATCTGAAACGCTGCTGCTGAGGCTACCTACAGCAACGAATGCAGAGGGCTAAATACACTCACCTCATAAAATGCTTCTAGTCCTAACTATCCTCCACCGCAGCTAAATATATTTAATAAGACTGCAGCAGCAGCGAGCCTTATTTCCTTGCAAATGATATAGGCCGCCGCCGGGGTAACAATTGAACTGCACAGTGTACAGGACAGAGATACATGCATCTGCACAGTCACAGACATAGACATACACATACGTTTGTGGCTCTGTGTTAGGGAGAATTCTCTGTTTAGGCTGAATTTCCTAACCTAGTGAGTCCCCCAGCAGCTTTTCTGGATTTCTGGAGTTTGTTTTTTCCATCCTGCCAAGAGTGAGACTCTTTTTTCCCACTCTTGGACATGTATGTGTAGGTAATTCCTTTGAAATGTCAATGTGTTCGATGGACTATGGGGTCTTTTACTCCATAGGGTCTCATATGTTTTTCTATGTGTGTTACACCACACCCTACGTGCCGTAACACTGGGGCGTCCTAGCGGGCCCCCACCATAGACTCCATACCCGGGGACTGACTACTGTCTCCCCGGGCATGTAAAGTCACCATTGGCTTTACTAGACCTAAATTTACTAACAGGACTAGTACAAACCATCCTATTATGGACGTACTAGTAGGGGTAATTCGATTACTCCTAGACCTGTTACTCGAGGGGGCACTGTCCCATCCCCCCTCGTCGAGTTTTGGCTGGTGGCAGTGGAAACTACTTGTTATGTTCGACCCCGAGCATAACCCTATGGGATTCGTCCCATTGTTGGAGATTTATACTTTTTCTCGTTAATCTCTAACGTACCACCAATCTACTTATCGTAAATAAGTTTATCGGATGGTATTTTCTGCCAGAACTCGGTTTGTAAAATGGCGTCTGTGTTCGTCTCTGTGACTCCTAAACCAAAGGTTGAGCCCTTTGTTCCACTTTTGGCGGGCCTCTGTACAGAGACTCTCCAAAGTGGTGCCATTCTGTCTGGGTTACCTCAGGGGTGTAGGAGGGGGTTTAGGCACCCTGGACCGAGTTGCCTTGCCAACTCCGGTCGCACTCTGGAGTGATTGGCCCAAGTGGTAAGAGTTCCCGCTCACCACTTAGCATGTGTTGATTGACAGCTAGGCTGAATGAATGGGGGTTTTCTGCATAAAAGCAGGGCTTTTGGGACTGGATCTTCAGAAGTCGCCACAGGACCTAAGAATCCAACGAGGATAACGCTGAGCCGACCTGCACGACAACACCTCCGGTGGAGCCCTGCAGAACCGACTCACCACTTCCCGACGACAGAGGAGATCTCCCTGCCGGAGAGTCTCTTCCCCTGGCTGGTGGGAACAACCAGTCCCCTTTGCTTTTTATTTGCCTCAGGACGCAGTGGTCGAATTGCCCGTGCAGAGCACCCGGCAACCGGATAGCCACTACCCCTGAACCGTGACCAAAAGGTGGTGCCATGTGATGGAGCACTCCACGGCTGGCCTCTTCCTTGGTGGTGCACCGGACTTCATTTTCTTCGACGACGAGATCATCTCTACTCTTGGCAAAGACCCGCCGTGCATCCACCACCAGGAACAACTGCCCCCACCGGAGCTGCCCTCCACAACAAGGTACCGTGTCAGCCAGGCTTCCCTTTCGATCGGTTCGAGTGAGGTGTCTTAATCCTCTCCGTTCCGTTGGGTCGCCTCCAAGCTTTTCTCATCCTTTGTTCTGAACTGGTTCAACCTGCCGATAACAATTTGCTATACAGACTTGAATGTATCTCCACTAGACACTTTTTAGGACATCGCGCCTTGCCTCTCTCCGAGTGGGCCTGGCCTCTGAACTTTACGATCTATTGTGATCCTTGCCTTCTTGCCTTGCATTTTATCGGCGTAGGATTGAACTGTGTTGATTTCATGACCTGCCTATCTTTTTCTCTCCCGTCCTAACTGATATTTGAGTGTCATCTGGGTTGAGGTATACAGCTCTGTCTGAAAATAAGTAATACCGGTAGAACCTAGAGTTGTCGAGATATTGCTAGGGGGATTGATCGTTTTTCGACTCCGTAGAGTAATTGTGTTTGATTTGTTTGCCGTGATTTGCCTTAGTGTTTTTCATAGATGTTCTGTTATAAATAAATGCCTTAATATCTTTACACTAAGTCTCGTTGCGTGTTTGCTTGTCTTGCTGTGAAGAATTGTCCTATTTTGTATACTCCACATACTGCTCAACTTTTCTTGAGAGAAGTCTGACTGCTCAGCCACAGCTACCACGTGAATCTGTGTGGTGCAGACTGCTACCAAGTGGGTTCACTGCCAACGCCTGTAGTCCTAAATCTTTTGCAGTGGTCCCAGAGGGAACTGCACAGGTTTTCGCCTAACACTCTGTGATTAATTTGTGAAACATTAAATGCTTGGTTGGACCGGTTGTATGGCCTGCCATGGCACGCCGCTCTGACTTGACTTTATTAAAAAAAACGAGTTCAAACTCTTTTAGACATCAACACAGCACTAGGTTCTGTACCACGCAGTGTTCATCAAAATTCATTGAACCTGTCTTGTGCATTTGACTTACTAACTTCTAGTTGAAACTGAGTCTCCCAAGTCCTGTTGTAGTCTGAATACTCTGACTCCCTCTTCACCGTCACCTGTCGTCATCGAATCGATCAATACCGATTGTTCTTTTCATGTGCAGTGCTTGGGCCCGACGGTGGCCAGGTGGGGCTGGGGCTGGCACTGGCTGGCAGGCAGAGTGGCAGACGGCACTGCAGCATCTGGGTGCTGGCTGGGCATGCTGGGCTGTAGGGCGCAGGCAGGACAGCAGGCCAGACATGGCAGCAGGCAATCGGGGCGGGGCGTGTCACTGGTGCACAGGGCAGCGGCCTGCAGAGTTGGCAGGCGGCAGGCCAGAAGCAGTTAGTCAGTGGAACTGACGGGTCAAGGGGCCATGGCAGACTGGCTGGGGCACTGAGTGTGCAGTGACGTGTGTGCTGGATGTGGATTCCCTGACTAGTCCCAAAGGCACATGGCAGTTCAGAGTTCAGTTGTTTCTGAGCTGGATTGGGAATTTGCTACATTTATAGCCAATGTGTTTGGGTTGTGCAATTGTGCATCGTCTCCAGATAGTCTGGCAGCTCTGCAGGCAGGCTTGTGTCGGTCAGGCCCGGGGAAAAGAAAATGGAAACTGTCTGGCAGCAGTGTGTCATAATCATATACCAGCATAGTGTGATTTTTATTCATTGGCAAATGGCATAGCACCAACATCAGGCTGGCAAGCTGCATGCAACGCTTCATGAACATTACACCCAGCCTCCACAGTCCACCTCCACCTGAGGGCAAAAGGGAGTGGGTGTAGGGTCAGTGGCAGTCAGATAACTGTGGAACAACAACAACTTGGAACTTCAGCATGGGCCGTCGCTGCTTACTGTGCGTGCTCGCTCAGCTTCAATTGGACGGTGAAGGTGCATCACAATCGCAGTATCGAATAATTTTAATTGCAACTTGCAAGCATTCACACTGGTGCCCACTGACTGCTCCCACCCTCCACATCCCTTCCCATCAACCGTAACTTAAGTAGTCACCTCAGACACCACCAGTGGGCTTACCGCATATTTCTGCCTGGATTCTGCGGTCTGCCATTCACAATGCATTTTATTGAATAAGAAAGCAGGCAAGCCAAGCACTAGCACTGCGGCCTGGTGCGGTGCCCGAACCGCTCACTCCCCTGTGCGCTGACTGACTGTGTGCACAGCATGAGTGCGACGTGCATTTAAATTAATTGGTATGCGCAGCCCAGGCACAGCAGGAGCCAAGGGGCGGGGGAGTGCACCAGGGCAAAACCAGGGGTAGCAATCGCCCCCCTGATCCCACATCTGGCTCCAACAATGGCAAACCCCTGAGCAGCTGGTATAATTTGGACATCTAGGTAGTGAAGCCGAGGGTTGCCTATTTCATGTGTTAACTGTATTCTTATGTGAATGTCATTGATATATTCCAAGAAAGATGATAATGTTTCTGGAGTGTCATTCCATACTAGGAAAATATCATCAATGTAACAACCACAATATCGCATGTACTTGTACCACACTGTGGCAATACTGTGGCAGTAAGCCATGAGACGGCGGGCCAATACCACCCCAGGTAATGCCCCCGGGGCCATAGTTAATGAAGCCCCGGGGGCATTACCGTGGGCGGTATTGGCCCGCTGTCGAGGGGCTTATAGCCATTAGTACCCCAGCCTTTTAGACCGTGGTAATAATAGCATTTTTTTCTGTTGCAAAGCGCTGCTGCATTTCGGAGCAGAAAAAAAAGTCAAATAAAATGCCCACTGGGAAAGTGAAAACGTAGTCTGTTTTCCCTTTCCATGGCGGCCATCGGGAGCAGACGCGCTTCGACCAGAAGTGTTCCCAGCAAGTTTGCTCCAGAGTAAAGAACAAAAAAGTAGATAAGTGGGGTTGGGAGGGTTGGGAGGGGATAGTTTGGAGGTGACGGGAGGGGAGTGGAGAAAAAACAAATGTACCTGAGTCCCCGGCGGGGGACGAAGGCAGCCTCCATCCTTGGGGAGGCTCGGAACAGGGATTGCCCCGTTTCGAGACTTTCCATTGGCTAAGGCTGCCACGCCCCCCGCCAGGAACAAACGCAGGCACGTAGGTGCGTCCACGGGATTACACTGTGGTATGGCTTGGAAATGAGCCAATCACATTATGTGTATCCCATGGACACACCCACACCGGGTACTAATGGGTGATGAATAATATGGTCATGTTCAAATTTTAGCATGAATGTGTTAGCATAGCCAGGAGCCATTGTGGCCCCATAGCAGTACAACTGGTTTGCAAATAGAATTTTGTCTTATATTCAAAAGAGGCGTTCTGTGCTATAAACTCCAGCATAATCATAATTCATTCTTTGGAAGCTCCCAGTTAATTCTCCTTTATGCTCATTTATACTGCCTGTTGCCCTAAATCATGTGGAATGGAAGTGTACAGACTACAGACATCAATAGTTACTAATGAGTCATCCTTGTCAAAGTGCATAGAGTTCATTGTTCAAGAAATGTGTGGAGTCCTTAATAAAAGTGGGATACTTCTGTTTTATCGGTTGCCTTATGGTATCTATATAGACCTCTATGGGGTTGCAGGAAACAGTATATTGCTGATACAATTACCAGGTGGTTTGACTACAGATTTATGGATCTCCAGAAGTAAGTAAAAGAGAGGTACCTTAGGGTGGCATTGCAGCAAAAATGATTTTGTTTTATCAGGGACTAGCATTAGCATGGTCATGTGTCATCAGTGAGTGGGTAAAAAACAAAACAGCACCCATAGGCCATATGTCCCTCCTCATTTCCAATCTGCCTCCTATCTTTATTTCCCATGACAATAGTTTTTGCATATAGGCAGTCCTTATAGTTGCCATTGGATAGGTAATTTTTCTTTCCGGCATAACATAATTCTCCCACCCCTATTTATGGACCAAAACATGGGTAGAATAACCTTAGATCTGAGAGGGTATAACACACATCATGTGCTAAATGTAGGATGAAATAAACCATTTTGGAACACAGGGATGTCTAATTACTGAGAATGACAACTAGAAAAAATATATTTATGTACAACAGGAATTAATATTGCTTTGTATTATTACTTAGATGCTGGCAGTGGTTTTTTTTACTTTTTGCTAATGAGCCAATCATGCTTCCTTTTCTAATATAAATTTATTGAAATTGTGCTATTGCTTGCACCACAGCTGTACGTTGTATTGGAACAGGCATTAGATTCCAGCGGTGTAATATTCTCCCTGCAATATACTCCCTTGAGAGACTTTTTTTTTACTTTGTTACTTGTTCCAAAGAATTCATTTATTCTTAGCAGCAGCATAACAGTATTGCTAGGTGATATGGATCTTTTTCCCACATGCTCCTACTAACCAATTGTTGTTGTGTGACATATTATCATTTATGGTACCCCACGACCATTCTTCTTATTGCTTCTACTAATGCATAGTCTGGAGGCTTGCAAAACACAGACCATTGTCATCATTCCTTTGCACCTGCAACAAACTATGTTCTTACTCGCCGAAATAGGTACTATGCGGTGAAAGATTGTAGAAGGTGCCTGGTAATAATTTCGGATCATCAATACTCATGGAGGACATTAATATGTACTGGGTCTTTCCCCTTTTGAGCAAAATTTGTAAACGTTTGTAGAAATGATCTCACAGAGGAAGCGTTATCTAACAATGTACTGTAAGGGTTGTTGAACACCATGCCTCGAGGGCTGGAAACATGCCGGATTTTCAGGATAACTCTCATATAATATTTATGAGATCAATTTGCATACAATGATTCAAAATATATGCACATTTCTTCTCATGAATTTAAAAGGGGGATATCCTTAAAACCTGTCAGGATTCTGGCCCTCGAGGTCTGGAGTTGGATACCGCTTTACTAGATGAAGGAATTGTCGAGTACTAGTGATCTCTTGATGTTAATATTTTCATGTGCATGAATTAAAAGCTGTAGTGGAAGCAATTATTAGCTTCTAGCACAGGTGGTACTGAGCATGTGATGTGACCCCCGCCCCTGAATTCATGCAGCAATACAAGTACTATGCATAACTTGTTCCAGAGTTGAAAACCTATGGGTCTCACTACATGTATGGCAGTATTTCTACTCATTTACTTTTTCTACGACTCGTTTTGTGGTGGGGGTGATAGTCGCCTTGCTGTGGTCCCATAGACCACCACCGGGGTTCTGGAGGGATTATCACTGGTGGTGATTGTGCAAGCTATCATTCCTCCATTTTTTTGTATTTAATGTTCACGAAAATCCTACAGACGGCTGCTCAAGATATTTATTCCACATCACCTCCAAACTCCATCTATAGCATTGTGGTGAAAAAGGCAGCAAATCCACTACCAGGATGTGGTAAATTCGCTAGCATTTGTAGATGGCCACCGATTAACAACGTAACTACCTGATTGACAATACGAGTGAAGCATGAGTTCTCTATGATGTCACTCTGAACCCTGGTTGTAAAGTGAATTCTGTTGTTGATAGATGTCAAGTCCACTTGTGCAATATCATATTGGGAGGGTACATTGTTTTGAAACATTTTTATGCATCAACGGCTTCCTGTTTAAGCCATAGGCAACACAGTGGTATCCATAGGGACAGGTGTGTCATCATCCACAGGCAGGAATGGCATAAATCCACTTGTCCTAATCAAGG
This sequence comes from Ambystoma mexicanum, assembly GCF_040938575.1. Classification (NCBI taxonomy): domain Eukaryota; kingdom Metazoa; phylum Chordata; class Amphibia; order Caudata; family Ambystomatidae; genus Ambystoma; species Ambystoma mexicanum. Next base: position 961,577,931 of record NC_090929.1, on the reverse strand, counting down.
CACCCATCAAATCAAAATTCCCACATTCAATGAGTGAAATACTGTCTCTGTTCAGCATCCATTTGTGTTGCGCTGTTGTCTAGCTCCAGATCCTTTCTGTGTCTACAAAGTCATTTTCTGCTCCGATATTAATACTCCCTTTCCCATCATACTACACAGATGATGTCGAAATCCACAAGGCATACATATGCCCATCTCTACTACAAGAACTCGATTTGTAGAGTGCTGTAGATGTGCTTCCTTAAATCTGAATCTTCAAATGTACAAATATAGGTGTCAAACTCGCCACCTACACGAAGCCAAGGAAAGCAGTCTGCGAGTCGCGTGGCCGAAAGTGAGACTAAATTAAAATCACATGGAAGAAAATCCTTCAACATTTATCTTAACAACTTGCATAGCTTGGTAGCACGTGTTTAGCCTGAGGGCGTGCTTTGAAAGGGTAGGTGGTTAAGTCATAAAGGCACTGCAATCTAAACAAGTTACAACAAAAAACTAGATTTTAAGGTGATCTCAGTTTAATACGATGGCGGCTCAAATTAACTAAGCTGGCAAGAGGGTACTGTCAAAGACAAAAGAATAGAGTACAGTGATGAAATGTATTAACTCTTTAAGTGGTGCATTTTCAGCAGTAAGCACCTGAAATGTGCATCCCTTCCCATAGTGATTAGTAAATGTGGTTAGTGCTGCACTAGAATCTGTGCAGGACTTGAAATGCTAGGGCTGTTTTATTGATTAAAAGTCACAAAACTGTGAGAGACCTAAACTCATTTTGTTTTGTAACCCCCCATATTCATTGCTATTTCTGTACCATGTTTTGGCCTGAAATTCTTCACCAGCCGCTTTTTTTTGTTCATTCCTCTGTGCCGCTTTACATGGAGCTAAACCTTTAAATAAAAGTGTACTGTGGGGGGCGCTGTTGAGCAGCCGGCAAGATGGCTGCCTAGCTTCTCAGCTCCGTGACCCGATGGCTGCAAATCCGTTAGAATCAGCGGTTTCCTACACTACCCTGCGCTGCTAACGAGCATATTGGCTGGAAAACACTTGCCCGACACATTGATCCGTGTCTGGGTGAAGATCGGACCTCCGGGGCCGTGGGAAACCCCCTTCTCCTTTTGAGCCCGCCACCCGACAGCTGGGGCCTGCTAGGCCGCGGGCGACTGCTGTGGGGCCCGCCTCCTGGATCTTGCTGGCCTGGCGGCTCGCCATCCTGTGCTGCCCTCCGGCGGGCTTCCTTCGCCCAGCAGCGGTGTGTTCTGCTCTCCAGAGCGCCGGGCCCAATCTCCTCACTGTTTGGCCACGGGCGCGCCCGCTCCTCGGCGCGTCTTCGGGCCGGTGCCTCCCCTTCGCCCCGCCTGCCGGGCGGCCGGGTGCGCTGCTGCCTGATCCCGACCCGCGCGGCCTGTACTCTTCGGCCTGCCCCTGGAGGGGTGCCTAGGTAAGGTCGGCGTCGCCTCCCTTGTCTCCCTTGTCCACCGGATCGGAGGCCCCCCCTGCACTGTGGCTGTCTCTGGGCCTGATCCACCGGGCGACAGCTCCACTGGACCACGCGCCCCCGGAGGGGTTGCCTGCTGATCCCTTTGTTCTGGGGGCGCCCCCCTGCACTCTGGTGGTCTCCGGGCCTGCTACATCAGGCGACAGCTCTGCTGGACTACGCGCCCCCGGAGGGGCTGCATGCTGATCCTTTTGTTCTGAGGGCGATCTGCCCCCTGCGGTTGTCCCCTGCCCCTTCGGACCCCTCCGGGCTGGGGCCGCTGCACTGACCCACACATCGCCGGAGCTCCTGCCTGCTTGCGGGGACCCATACGGAGGCCTGACCTGGACTCTATATCCACAGGTGAGAGCTTGGGGACCTTGACTCCTATTTACTTTACTCTCCTCCGTTAACCCAAAACCCTGGGCACAATGGACTCTTCATATGTTAAGCGGCATACTGGCCCTTAGGCAACCATGCCAGCGTGACTGTGCAGCGCTCCTGCGCTTCGGTGTGGTGCTGCTCCTCGCCTTTGCTTTGCTTTACTTGTCCCACCGTCTGACCACCTCTGAGACTTCCCTGAACTGCACATCCAAACGCCAGTATCCTTCAATTGCTACCTGGGATTGCGCCCCCGATTCCTGCTGCACAAGTGCCTTGAGGCCCCCCATCATCTGCATTGCGCTGGTGTGACTGAGCGCCTCTATACCCTCCTCTCCCCACGCTCCGCATCTACGCGCTGCGCCTGGAGTTCGCTAGGTGTGTGCTGCCCCTCACTGCGGGCTCTGGCTGCCTGTACTTGCCCGGGGTGAGCGCCGCCAGTCCCTTGGCCTCCCAGGATACACTGTCACTTGGGACACGTCACCTGCTTCCCGGGGTGGGCCTGGGGCCCTGGGGCACACCTGCTGAGATAACCTACTACAACACCTGCCCTGCTGTTCTGAGTGTGCTTCCAAGGATGTCCGGCAAGGCTCATGGCGCTAACAAAGCTGGAGCGATGGACAAGTTTGCTAAATCGCTGGCTAAACAGGATCAGGGTGGGGCCGCCCCCTCACAAGACGTCCTACATGTACCCCCATGTTCCTCACAGCCTGACCTCACGACACTCATGGAATCTATGGCCAAAAACTTTGCGTCATTTCACGAAAAAGTTGGACGATATAAACGCAAATGTAGCCTCACTACGCACCAAACTCGACCAACATGGCGCTAGACTGGTCGAGGCTGAGACCAGGATTGGGGCCACTGAAGATGAAGTACATGTGCTCCAGGGCACGGTCTCTGACCTGGTTCGAGATATGAAGCAGGTCAAGGCGAAGTGCGATGACTTAGAGTCCAGATCCCGCAGGAACAATATTCGCATTGTGGGGGTTCCGGAGACAGCTCTCAAGGGCAAGATGGAACTCGCAGTCGAGTCCCTTCTGAGGGACATCCTGGGGGACCCACAACTTTCCCCGTTCTTCACCATTGAGCGCGCCCATCGTTCGCTGGCCCCGCGCCCCAAGCCGGGTGACTTCCCTAGACCAATCATAGCCAAGGTTCTCAGCTTCAGGGATAGAGACCACATCCTACGCCTTGCCTGCGAAAAAGGGGAGCTGGAATTTGAGTCTCAAACTATACGTATCTTTCCTGACTTCTCGGTCAACGTCCAAATGGAGCGCAGACAATTTAATGGTGTGAAGAAATTTCTTAGAGAAAGGAAAGTGGAATACGCCATGTTGTTCCCTGCAAGGCTGAAGCTCACCCACCGTAATAAACTGTACTTTTTCACTGTCCCGGAGGAGGCGGTGAAATTTATTGAGTCCCATATTCCTGTTCCTGATGAGGGCTGAGTCGACATGCCCTTCTCCCTTTATTAGAATCATTTATGATGTCATTGCCGCGCTTGTCATATGCATTGTCCTTGCTATCTCACTTATTCTTTCGTTGTGTAATCTTCGATCGTTGTAACCCACAGTGAAGTCTCATGAAACACAGAATGGGTCACGACTGGGTGATCTGTTGAACGCCGCACCTCGTCTGGGATCCTTTATTTTAATACCCTCTGTTTATTGTACTCTACCATGGTGTTGCCTCCACAATTCGTTATAGTTACCGCTGCACGATACTTTGTGCAGTCCATTGTAGGTGCCGGGGCTGGCCCTGCCCCGTTGGGCTTGGCACAAATGCCTTGGAATTTTGGGTGGGCTTTCGGCCACTGCTGTGTTTGGGGTGGCAGTGAGGGAGGGGGTGGTTGGGATTCGGGGATACTAGGGCAAAAATGGTAGGGCATTGGTAGCTTTTGGCACTATGCAATGGGCCGCTGTATTGGCGGCCGGAACTTATTCAACACACTTTCTCACACATTACTCTGATCCCCCCTAAAGGGCTACTGAATGGCTATTAGGCTAATGTCATGGAATATTAGAGGGCTCAGCAACTTCACGAAGGCGCGCAAGATCACGGCCTACGTCCAGAGGCACAGGGTCAAGATACTTTTCCTGCAAGAAACCCACGCTCTCGCCCGTCTCTCTTCCTCCTTTGCCCCTGCATGCGGCTCCAACAAATACTATACTGCATTCTCCTCACAGTCCAGAGGTGTCCTCACCTTGATTCACAAGTCCTTGGAGTTCTCCCTTCGCATCAGCCATATAGATGGCCAAGGTAGATATATGATCCTTCATTGCTACCTTGCTAATACAGAATGCCTCCTGGTCAACACCTATGCCCCGTGCATTGATGCACCCAAGTTTTTTGACCACGTCCTTGACATTCTCTCAGGATATGTTGGGGTCCCTATTATTTGGGGGGGGGACATGAATCTCATCCTGGACAGCGACTTGGACAGATCCGGTACTGCACCTAGAACATTGTCCAGAGCCGCTCGTCGCCTCCACGCACACATGCTCACTGCCGGACTGGTAGATGCCTGGAGAGTACTTCACCCATTGTCGAAAGAGTTCACATTCTATTCCTCTGTCCATGACAGCCACTCCAGGATTGACCTTTTCCTGCTCTCTGTAGGGCTCATGGGCAAAACGCTATCCGCACATTATCCGATCACTCCCCGCTCACACTAGACATTTCCTTACACCAGGCCCTCCCCCAGCACTCCAGCTGGCGATTCAAGCCAGACGCACTGCTTGATATTGTATTTAAGGCTGACATCCTCGCAGATATCTCCTCGTTTTTCGACAATAACAAACGCCACAACACTACAGACGGGGTGAGGTGGGAGGGCTTTAAGGTTTACATCAGGGGCATGTGTATCTCTAAGGAGGCTGGGATCCTGAAGGATATTAGAAACTCTTTGCGCCGTTCCGAGTCCAGACTCAGGGAGCTGGAGTGCGAGTATGCGTCTGCCCCTTCTCCACCCAAGCTTGCACAGATAAGAACTGAACTAGATGCGTTCGAGTCCTTTGCCCTCAGCGAGATAAGATGCCGTGCCCGACCCGTTGCGGCTCGGAAGTATGGTGAGGGAGAAGGCCGGGCCGCACCCTTGCCCGCCTCGCCCGCGCTGAAGGAGGCAGAGCCCGGATCGATAGTATCATCGACAATGATGGAGTGCGGCATTGGTCTGACCGCCTCATCCTTGAGACCTTTGCTGATGTCTATGCTACCCTCTACGCCCGGCAACCAGAGCACAGCCCGCAGGATCTAGACGACCTCCTAGACCGTATCCCTATGTCCCTTATTTCCGCAGCCACTAAAGAACAATTAGATTCCCCCCTCACCCTTGATGAGATCACCGCTGTAATTTCGGCCCTCCCTAAGGGTAAAGCCCCAGGCCCAGACAGTCTAACTGCTGAGTTTTATCAGGAACATGTTGGCCTATTTGCTCCATGGCTTCACGAGGTTTGGGAGGAGTCGCTACATCTCTCTACCCTCCCCCGATCTCTCCGTGAGGCTGTAATCACCGTGCTTCCCAAGCCAGGTAAGCCCCTCGATGAATGTGGCTCCTATAGACCTCTGTCCCTCATCAACACTGATACTAAAATCTTTGCCAAAATCATAGCAAATAGGTTCCTCCCCATTATGAAATACCTGATTCACCCAGACCAAAGTGGTTATGTCCCTGCCCGCTCCACGGCATTAAACATTCGCAGACTGTTTAATGTTATCTCTAGAATCGACCCCCAAGGCAATGCGGTGGCTGTGACGCTCGACCCCCAAAAGGCATTCAATATGGTCTCGTGGCAATACCTCTGGGCGGTGCTGGAGAAGATGGGGATCGGTCCTTACATGATGTCCTGCATCAAACTACTATACACTGACCCAATGGCCAGGGTACTGGTTAAACCCCACCTGTCGGATCCCTTTTATTCCACAGGGGGACGCGGCAGGGGTGCCCGTTCACTCCCCTGTTATTCGCTATGGCCATTGAGCCCATGGCAGATAGTGTGCGAAGCAATCACGTGCGCAAAGGGATTCGCCTGCGGGATACCCCCGAAATCATATCATTGTACGCTGATGACGTGCTTTTATACATCAGAGACCCCTCAGTCCACCTTGACCCGATCATGCGCGAAATTATCAAAATTGGCACATTCTTGGGTTTCACCATAAATTATACCAAATCAGAAATGTTTCCCCTCACTCCCGCAACGACCCAACCTGCATGCGAATTTCCGCTCAAATGGGCGCCTGAGGGCATCAAGTACCTGGGGGTTCAGGTGTCCCTCTCAAGATCTTCCTTACTGTCCGACAATTATGGGGCTGCCGCGCAATATGCTGAGGCCAGGATGGAGAAGTGGCGGAACCTCCCCCTCTCACTATCAGGAAGATTGTCCCTGATAAAAATTATTATAGTCGCGAAGCTTCTATACATATTTGCCAACGTCCCACTTTGGCCAGGGAAACAGTATTTTGCGCATCTGCACGTGGGATGCGCCCGTTTTTGTGGCACGCTGGTGCCGTGCGCAGAAAGTGGCAACATATGGCGCTGCCTTATGAGAAGGGTGGATTCAGTGCTACTGATCTCACCCAGTATTGGACAGCCGCTCAGGCTCAGCATGCTACATATTGGTACCATCACCAAGACTCCCCCCGCACGTCAAGCTTGAAATCCTGGCGACTGAGGAGATTAACGTCATGTCCTTGATCCTTTTTCACTCGTATCGCTCGGAGTCCCCTGCTGACCCAGTCGCCTCTACCATAAGAGCGTGGCGCCAGATTCTGATGCCCGGATCTGGCTCCCCCCGTACTACAAATGGCTTCCCCTTTGGTCGTTCCCTGGCCTCTCGCCCACACAGGATAGGCTCCTCATCCGTCACTGGTCAGACCTGGGATACAGATCTTTCACCGACCTATTCCCCGATGGGAAATTCATTACCCCTGATACCTGGAAACCGGGGCACTCCAAATCCTCTATGGAGTTGCTGCAATACTTCCGATTTAGGGCGGCAATCCAAGATATGTGGCCTTTGTATCCTGATGAATCCCCTGAGTCTCCTGAGGTCTGCTATATTGCCAGTTCCGCTGGGGGTAAGGGCATTGTGTCCTCCCTGTATAAAATGTTGGGGGCGCAAGGTGTCGTAACCCCCCATGCTGTTCGAGATGCTTGGAGTCGTGATCTGGGATTAGACATCACGGATGAGATTTGGACCAAAATGTGCATACACACTCGCAAGGTTTCTCTTAACTCCAGAGTTAGATGTATTCAATACAAGCTGCTCAATCGCCTGTACTACACTCCCTATGCGATTGGGAAGTTTGCCCAAGACCAATCCCACCCCTGCCAAAGATGCAGATCTAACGATGCTGACCAGGCTCACATGTTTTGGTCCTGCGGGGCGCTGGCCCCGTTCTGGGATGCGGTGCTTGAGACCCTCTCCGAGATTGTGGGGTTTTCTGTCCCCCCTGACCACCAGTCCCTTCTGTTTGGCCTGTGGGAGGGAACTGAAGGGAAACGGGAGGCTACATTTCTGAATGTGGCGGCGATTGTGGCCAAGAAATGCATCCTGCAATGTTGGAAGCGTAGATCCCCCCCCCCTAGAAATGTGGCTGAAAGCCCTCACCTGGACACAATCCTGTGAAGAGGACTACATCAACATGCTGCCTAGTACAGCTCGTCCTACCAACATATGGACAGGGTTCTGTAGCTATTTGAACCGTAAGGTGGACCTGTAGCTTATATCATCTCCTCCGTCTCCGGATCCGGGGACGGATCGCACTGCACAGTAATGCCTGTATTGTTTTTAACCTGTATCAGGACTCTATGTGGCCTCCTGTCAAATCTGTCCTTTATAATCCATGCTTTAAATATGTAATGTGTGTTGTCGTTGCAACTTGTAATGTGCCAGTTACTACTTCTTGCCAATAAAGAAAAGTTAAAAAAAAAAAAAGTGTACTATGTAAAATGTCTTTTGAGTTTGTGGGCTTACCCCAGCAAAGATTTAGGGGCACTTATGAAGAAATATTCTTTCTCCTGAGGTATCGTCTTCGAGTTTGCAATGGTACATCTAGTATGGCACAGTGATGCTTACATACCCTGTGCATCTTAAAAGTCTGGTTGAGTATTCCAGGATCTAAAAAAACTGAAAGGCATATGTCAGTTTTCGTGAAACCGGGGCCTTTCAAATGAGCCTGGTGAAATCTGATTCCTAAAGTGCACTTTTGCAGAGGTTATAACTTTGAACTTTAATTGCAGCTGCTCCAGTAATCATATCCCTGACCAATTGCCATGCTACTATCTGTCTCAAGAAGTCCCTTATGAAAATTCTACACCTGCCCCAGGCCTGGAATCTATTGGGTTCTTTTCGATGAAGGTGGAGAATCCGTGAGAAACCCCCCCCTGAACCTTCAATCTCCAGGTGTCAGGCCAGCTCTGGGGTCTGTCCCCTGATTCACTGCAAGGTGCAGTGCCAGGCATGGGAGTCCAGATGTACTCTGCATTCTAATCTACACCCATCAGTGCTTAAGGCAAGGATTCTGTGTGTTTCACTGTAATTCATGATTGCCCACACGGCAGAGATCAATGATAGAGGAAGTCAAGAAACAGATGGCATTTACTATTAAAATTGATCAATACAGATAGTACCTATTTCTGAGCAGGAGAACACATTTGAAAGCACGTTCTATAGGGATCTCCTCGGCTAGGCTTTGGATCTCCCACACAGACCAGGAAACCCTACAGTGAAGATAGTAGGAAAGAATTGCATGTGCTAACTTCAAGGAACCATGAAAGGCTGTTCTCCCTTGCTGCCAAAGAGACATTTTTTAGCAAAGGAGGGATCCGTCATTCTTCTCTTAACACTTTCCAGGAACACTGAAAGGAAATATTCTCTGCCTTATATCCTATTTGTCTGTTCTACCAGCACTCTTATTTCCGGTCCGTCAAACTTATAATGAAGCCCTTTGAGGAGTTGCAGAGCCCTGCTTCAACCTGCCTGTGACTTTGACAGTGCCATGATAGAATGTAAAGGACTGTGTACCAAGCAAGCTGATCTGTGTGTGAACTAGCAGGACAACTTCACACTCAGGGATGTGTGCCCTTGGACCTCTGCTTGATTAAACAGAATGTGGAACAAAAGTCGATGCAGCTCATTTCAATGGGAACAAAAGCAGCAAGGGATTCTCATCGGCCACCATCCTGCACTTTTCGAGGTTTACTCATATAGTACCCCCAGAACATTGGAAGAGACATATTCATCCACCAACTGAGTTGAATGCAGGATGTACACTGCACAACATTTCAGCTTGCGCTGACTTTGCACCAGCCCTTACAGCTGTTGTGTGAAACAAGCTGCACTGAACCCTCTACTGAACGCTCAGGATAATCCAGACATTCTTGATAGTTCTTGAAAGTATTTTTCTCGTTTTCTCATAGTTAGCTCTTCAGCAAAACATCATGCGGGATACCTTGTCCTATATGTATTATTTTGGCTCACTAAATTCGTATGGGAGTTAATCTTTTTCTTTCAACTTTTAATGTTTTCTTTTCTCGTTTTGATCTAATTTATCATAGTAATTAGCTAATACATCTGAACACATTTTATAAACTTGCTTCCTATATTACTTTTCCATCTGTTTGATTAATTGGTCCATTCTTGCCCACCCAACATTTTCCTGAGGTTAAGGATTGAACTTGGTCCTCGCTACCTAGGAGTGCACTAAGGTTTTATTAAAGGAGTCCTTGGCACACCTTGGGAAGTCTCAGTGGCCCGTATTGTTGTAGGAGCATTGCAATTGCATTCACGAAAGTCTTTTGTCACTTTTGTGCTGCAGATCGCAAGGCAGCAACCTCGCATGCATCATTTATTTGTGCCAGGTAACAGGTGGGCCTCTGGTAAAAAGGCTCATTTCCAATGCCCAATGAATCACAGGTCTATCAACATATCAGTAGTAATCCTCAGAAAGGATCCAGATCTTCAGGGTCGTTATTTCTAATGTATGCAAATAGCCTGTTCAAATATGTGACTGGCTTAGAGGATGCAACCTCCACAGGGATTGTTTGACATTCCTAGAAGGGAACTACTTATTGGCTTCAGCTAAGAGAAACTGTTTATGATTAGTCCCGATCATCCACGTTCAATGGGCAAGTCCCCTCCAGAAGGAAATATTGCTCCCTTCCACGAGAAGCAGTGTAGTTGGTATGCAACACGGAGGGCTGTCTGAGCTTAAATGTTCAGAGAGTCAATTACTCATTTTTCCTGTGCCTTTGTCATTTCAGGTGCAAAACAAGGTCCGAAGAGACCCAGTAGGTGCTGTAACAACTACTGTCCACCAGAACACTGCTGCCGTGCCCATCACACAGGGGCCGGTTCAGGATCTGAGAGGCACTGGCAATCAAATTAGGTGATGACTTCCTCTGTCCAATGTACTCCTCCTGGGACCTCAAACACGCTCACTACTTCTCCTTCTTGATGCTGTCATGCAAGGTCAGGATATTTCTGCTTGCCCACACAAAACTGGCATATGTAAGTAGGGTCTGGGGGTGTACCGAAACACAAAATTAGGGGCGAAGTTGCTTGGTCTGTGATATAATAAATGGGTTTTGATGTCAACAATTTACTGGTCAAGAATGAAGCAGACACAATTTTCAAATAGTTTAAACACTTTATTCCATTCAAGAATGTAAAATGCTAAATGTAATGCAGCTGGCTCTGTGGAATTGAAGTTAATTTGTGCGTTAAATGTGTTATCTAACCGTGTTTCTAGCTGTAACACTTTGCCTGATATGTTATTCTAAACTGCATATATTACCTGTGTTTATAAAGCATTGCTTTCCTGTAGAGAAAAAAAAACATATACACACAACTACCATTAATAATTTCACATTTACATGTCAAATGGGTCATTCACCTTATCGCTGGCTAGAAGGAGAACACACTGGGCTCATTACGACTGAGGCGGAACGGGTTAACGGGCTCCGCAAAAGGAGGCGGACCCGTTAAACCCGTTCCTCCTCATTACAAGCTCCACTCGCGGGACCCGGTAAGTAACACCTGGTCAAACCAGGCGTCCTTAATGGGTCCCGCGAGGGGAAGAGGGAGCAAACAACGGGCCGCTCATAATCGGCCCGTTGTTTGCACCCTCTCCCATTCCCATTGAGCCCTATGGGGGCTCATATAGGAATGGGGAAGGTCTGGGCCCGGGTTCCTGGAGGGAGGAATTACCAGGCCCTCCAAACTCGGAATGGCCCGGTAATTCCCCATTCTGGGAACCCAGACCCGATTTCGGCGGCAGCCATGCTGCCAGTAGCGGCATGGCTACCGCCGAAGTCGTAATGAGGCCCAACTGTTCTTACATGACCTGGCAGAAAAGCTGTCTCCCCTCTTGGGACAGTAACAGTGGTGCGGCCACAAGGCTGTATACATATCCAAATGGCAACAAACACAGGGAGAGAGCTGCGTGAATCCCTGCAAGGAGAATGAGTGCTGCTCCAAGCTGTCCTGTCAAGAAGTCATTGGCCTGTCCTAGCCCTCGTCGTTGCTGGTCAACCCTACTTCCGGTACTACCGTATCTAGGGGTGCACTAGGCAGGCACCTTCCCTGTGATTCCGTTTGGGACAAAGGAGGGGGTTGAAGGTAAAGTTTCTTCTTATCCCAGCTAAGGTCCTTAATGTAGGAGAGCACCACAATGAGCCTAAGATGTAAGAGGCTGCACAGAGCCGCCTTTCTGACAGCTTCCTGGTTGCAGTGCCCAACAAATAAAGAAAAACTAAATGTCAGACCCTCTGGGTACCTTGCTCCTGAATTGTGGGGACTTTTAAAAGAACCAAAACAACTGATGCATACCCAAAGTTCTCCTGCATTAGAGGGGAGTACCCACTGGGTGACAATCGCGGTCTGGGCAAGCACTGACTCAAAAAGGAGATGTAGGTGCTGCATAAAAAATAATTCCCTGTTCTTAAAATAATAGAAAGGAGGGACATAATCCCCCTGTGACTCTGCATTCTTTATTTCAGGGACATTGAATGACACATCAAGTCCCCTCAGTTCTAGAAGGTGAACTCTGTAGTGTATCTTGGGATGGATTTTTCATCAGAGCCAGTGCATGTTTAAAGAACATATAAGGGGGTGCGCCCATTGAGTCACTATCTGCCCTGAGAAAAGACAATCCGGTGTACTGCCAGAGATGAGTAGCTCCTCAGATCAGGGAGCACTCCACATTTATACTCCATGGGATCAGAGGGTTTCCCTCCCCAGAATCCCTCTCGAACCCATGGTGAAATGACCTCAGCTCCAAGGCCCTATCCTTCTTTGCCCCAGGTTTATCTGCTGCGGGCACCCCAGTAAATAAATAAAAGGAAAACTTCATTGTATTTATATGGCTCCCCAAGGTCTGGGAGAGATTAGAGACAATGCTGCCTTGGCCCCTGGGCTCCTCCCACAATTCATTCAGTCTGTGGATGCTGCAGGGGAAACGTGTGGTATTTTTTTTTCATGTGCACTCTATGCATGTTTCAAGGGTATAAGGTTGTTTCATCGACAGTCATTTTTACGACTGCCTTTTAAACGAGTACAAAACTACGAAAAAGGTAATAGATTTTTTTTTGGGGGGTGGGAGAGTGCAGATAAGAGGTTGGGGGGTTGGGAATATTTAAAATTCGGTGGGGGTGGAGGGGTGTTGGGGAGGGGAACCCCCCCAATTAAAAATGTTGCCCGTTTTCGTAATGTTGTACTCGTTTAAAAGACAGTCGTAAAAATGACTGTCGATGAAAGAACATAGAACCGTTTCAAGAGTGCCTTGTTCTGGAATTAGATTTCCCAAACGGGAGAATTCACGGCCAAGCTCCTGTACCACGCCCAGCTGTCCCTGCAGCCCCGCTGGAGGCATTAAAAGTACAAGCAAAGTAGAAAACAACGTCCTCAGATATCAGGCCAGCGGCCAGCTTCAGTATTGGACAGAAAAATGGGGCCTGACCTATGCGAACTAGGCCAGCTGCAATGAAAATGAAGCTAGTGTGTGGAAGTCCTCTGCGTCCCAATAGGGGGCTGTGTGCACACCTCCTCCACTACTGCTTGCTGTGAGCCAGTGGCTGTGTTAGTATAAGCAGGCCTACATGTAAGCCTTGTTTGAAAAGTGACTCTTTCCCATCCCATGCACCTTACATGAGGCCGCAGCCTCCACACAGAGAGTTCAAGCCCTGCTTGATCAGTTCACCGCCATTAAGGTTGACTTCCCCAGCCCATCCTGACTTGGCAGAGGGGTGAGCAAATTAAGTTCTGCTAGTCATTAGGAAAATCCAAGCGAAGAAGAGGGTTTGCCTACATAGCCCCTACCAGACCCGACGAGCCCAAGTGCCCACACCTCAACAGAATATAGATTAGAAGTACTCCACACCAGACCTACTGGTACCCTGTCCTTCACACACGGCAGCTTCAGCTCATCCAGCACCAGAAGTCTTCCTCTGCTACCAATGCCTGGCACCACTGCCTAGGAAGAAGACTTGGCAGAAGAAATAAGTTGCAGGACCAGCCCTGTTGGCCTCCACTATCTCCCACCTAGGTAGCCTGCTTCAGCAGTGCATCACTGAGGAGCATGTAACGGCAGGATGTAAGCAGCCTGCTTACCTTTATGTTTCATTTTTCATTTTTGGGGTGTCCTAATGTTTTGTTTCTTACATGTTTTTATTCTGGTAGTCTGCAGCCACCTCTCTTTAGTTTCCATTGACTAGGGTGTGTTAGGGAATTTTTCAGAAAGAGGGTCACGTTAAATAAAGAACAAGTGGTTTATTTTCAAAAGGACATTTGGTCAATAACTGCAGTCATGGATGATATTAAAAGAGAAATGTGAAAGAATGTTAAAATTCTGGACCTGAGTGAAACACTGAGAGGAGAATAATGTATAATAGGGAACTTTCGCTCAGACTATAATCACATTATTTACCATTGTGTACACTGCTCTGCATTCACTCAATGTTGGCATATTGAAAAGCCAACACGGCTGATGATTGTTTTTTCTTACGTTTAAGAAATGCGTCATAGTCCTATTTATCTGGGTATTTCTTTTGTAACACATTTTGATGTAGTATTTCAATGGAGTTTTTGCGGTCAACCCCCTTAGTTGGGGGGAGCTATATTTTTTTTTATTTTGTTTTATTGGTTTAGTTGACATGCAATTTTACAGATTCATATATAACTTAAAATCTTGTTTTCTTAATTTTCTTAAGAGAAAATAGAAACTTAAAAATACATGAAAAGAAAGACAGTTGTATGCAAATATCTGGCATTGTGCTGTAATTAGACTAACTCATTAAGGATTTTAGTCTGCGTTAGTTATGAACTAGGTACAAGATATGAAATGTCTTTGTAAAGTGCTCATTAGTGGGCATTGGCTCAATATCAAGAATTGGATTTGATATGTAAAGTTATGACAAATAAGGGAAACCATAGTAGATGTATGATGGTAGAGGTCAATTTGTAGCTCTTGATAGTTAGTTCTCGTCAGTTCCTTGCATGTTTTAAGCAGATTATGCCCCTGATTCATGGAATTAGCTGCGGGTAAAACGCAGATTTGCGTGCCATTCTGCCCGAAATCCCCATACCTCAAACAGGGATTTTCAGGCAGAATGGCGCGCAAATCTGAGTTTTACATGCAGATAATTCCATGAATCAGGCTGTATATCTTTTTTGCAATTTTTAGTCTGGTCAAAAATCTGATTGTTGCTCGATTTAATTATATTTTTTCTGCATTACAGATCATAATCCATAGTTTTTGTGGAGTTAAAAGTCAGATGTCCGTGAAGACCTTAAAGAAATATACTTGCCTTAGTAGGGATAGCTTTTTTATTAAAATTACCCACAAGTGTTTTTTTTAAAGAACATTACTATATGAAACTGCTTATTGTTCCTTCATAGATTGCCATGTGAATTTACCCAGTGCGTGCATTTAAATTGTGAGATACATGTTTTTCACTACAACAGGGGAATCTGGGAGTGCACCTTTCGGATCACTCCCTGGGGAGGCACTATTCCTGCAAAGTTTTAGATTATGGGTACAACGATGGCAAGGCCTGCCTCCTAGTTCCATAGCGGGGTCAGGTACTCACACAAAGCTTGTAGCCCATCCCCTGGTACTGACACTCACATGCCCTGCTGTCTGCATTGTTTCCTCGGGTAACTGTACATATCAGTAAACCCACGTGCACCCTCTCGTACTAACCGAGTGAAATCAGAGGGAAGATGACTAGCCAGAGTTCTATGACCAGTGAGCCCCCCAATTCTGGTTTATTTAAATACAAGGGGTCTAAGAAGAGTATGAAAAGGAGGAATAAGGGCCACTGTCAGCAGTGACCACTATGGTCGCTCAGAGCATCACACCCATGAACCACAAACACATTTGGTTTCTGACTGCACTGAGTTGGATTTTTGGACCAGGTAATGACTATTGTAGATTTGATAAGAGGCAGAGTGATAACCCTGCTTGGAATATTATAAGTGTGCTGAATGACTGAAAGCTGACTGATTGACCTTTGCCATGGTGGATGGACAGTCTAGATGGGATAATATTGATTTCTTTCGGAACCCATTCCCTGACACATATACTCCAGGAGCTGAGAACATTGCTTAAGGAAACTTGGACGTAATTTGTGAAAGTCTCTGGGGGTTAGTGGCCTCCATGGTGATCTTCCAAAAGAATAGAAATTAATAAATGGTGTCCTCGGAGCAGTCTATGGATACTCACACACGTGGCACGTAGAGGGTTCTCTGAGAAACGAATGATAGAATAGTCTTTCAATGCAGGAATGCAAAATTGAGAGCATGGTGGCAGAAAGACGTCGCATAAAAACCTTTTCAGGAAACGGTGAAGTGTTGACATGCTTTTCCTTCCAAAAATCGGTAAGAACAGTAGACTATTCAATGAGCAATCAACATTAGAATTCTAGGAGGGCCCATGGAGGAGAATGAGCCAGTTCTTGGCACTGGGATGGCATCTGTCCTGGCTTCGTATTTGCACCTTAAGGGTGCACTTTGACTGGCTTCATGAACTGTGACCTTAAAGTGGAAGTCCAGTGATAATGGTCCTCCGGGCCCAGACAGCAGGCCGGGGTACTGTGAAGACTGGTACTGAAAAATATTTAAACATCTGTGGAAAAAGACTGCTCTTTTACCAGACTTTTGGACAGTTACTCTAGAACATTCATTTTATTTATTGTATATGACTTATTTAGTGCCTTTATCAAAAACATGTAACAAACAAGTCGGGGGTACAAAAGAATGAAACAATTTCAATTAATCCAATTATTATAACACTGCTTGACAAAGAAAAACAACAACAGAAAAGTCACAATTTAAGAAGGCAGGCCTTTAAATAACAAATGTTCTTTACTGAGTTTTAAATAAGGAAATAGTAGAAGAAGAACACCCTTCAAAAGCACAGGTAGTACATAAAGTAGAGCACAATAACTGAGGAGCAAAAAGAAGATGACAAGCAGCCCGGAACAAGAGCATGAAGAGGTTTGAAAACAATACATACAAATGAAATTGAAAATCAAGTAGGAGACGAAAGCCAGTGTGGCTGGGCAAAATGAGTGGATCAGATAAAGAATAGTTAAGGAAAAGAAAATGCAACCAAAAGCATATAAGACTGAGCAAAGATCCAGTACAGTGTAATACGCTAAACCAACATACAATGAAAATGAGTACTGCACCTAGGTTACATAAGAGAATGTAAAATAGTTTGTTAGAAGAAAATATCAAAAGGGGATGGATGATTGTAGAACATGTTATGAAGTTGAAAATGGTAAGCACGGAGAGTAGAAACAACGTGCTCCTTATATGGAAGTTTTGAATCAAAAATAAACCCCACATTACGTGCTGAGTTAGAAATAGGTGAAGTCAGGGGAGGAAAGGAATTAGAAGTTGGTGAAAAGGGAGAGTTAGAAGCAGGAGAGACGTTTACTTTGGGATTCAGTTGCAAATATAGCGCCTTTCACCATAATTATGGTCCCAAAACGCTTTTGGTTGAACTGTAAACCCATATGTCGCATAATACCGCTTGATAATGAACATTGGCCTAAGCACATTTGTATTGCACTGAAAACCACATCCCAATGAAGATGAATAAAAAGCTGACTACACCGCCATTTTAAAATCATCCGCCTTTTTGTTTAACACCTGTTTTTGCCTCATGGTAAACTTTGTGTTTTCAGCTGCAGCTGGGAAAAAAGAACTTTGCACTGTTTAAACGCAGATAAACATTTTGTGGCTGCTGAGAGTGGATTGTTTGTCCTGAACTAAGAAACTGTGGAGCTAAACTAGAGTTGAACTGAACAGTAATTTAGATGTTGTCTGTACCAATAGCGTCATCTTCGTGCAAACAGTGAACAGAATGGTGAATAGCTAAAACAGTGTACCTTCGCAGAAATATTTGTGATCCTTCCTTGAAACTGGACTTACTTTAAGCTTGAAAACAAATATTACCATTGTGCTATGTGTACAGAAAAATATGTCTAATGTTTGAGGAAAACATTGATTCTGTATTAGTTATGTGAATTGGGAATGAACCCTAGTGAATGTTTAACTTGAAGAGGGGCTGGACGATGTAACCAGGATTGTGGCCAAGTGTATATAAAACCATGACTTTGTAATGTCCAGCACTCTCTCCCCTCACAGTGTCTGCTGGTGCACACTGCTAGACGTTTGAGAGCCAGATAGCTATCTGCCTATTAAAAATTGTACATGTACCTCTGAACTCATGACTGGCGTATTTCATTTTTGGTGGGACTAAGCCTCGATATTTCTTTTGGTGTTTCAGAACACCCTCGCAGGGACCGGAGTCCACATATTTGGGAGGTGCTATTATGCGTGTGTACTAAACCCCGCTAGACACCCATATCTAGATGGAGTGTGTATGGGAACTGCTGAGGAATACTATGGACTAAAGGAGGGGTTGTGTTTAGGGAGATAGAGAGTTATTTAGTATGCTACAGTTTAAATTTGTGTCATTAAAAGTAACTTCATTCTTATGACAGAGGTGATATGCAATAGTGTTTGTGTTATATGTAAGTGCAGGGTGTGTGGTCGGAGACCGTGCCTTCTGCTAATTTGCGATGGTGCGTTGTGCAAGAGGAGAGATGGGTTAGCTGTAAAAACAAACATTTCTGCTTCCTGGGTTCCATATATGTACAAGGAGCAGTGCTACGCTTCACAGCCGATGTAAGTGCTAGATGGATGTATAATATTGACCCTCTGAAAGGTTCTTAGAGTAAGAGATTTCCATACCTAGTTCCTACTAGTGCGGAAACAAGGTCCCCATTACCTGATTACATGCAGCATCATGGCCCACCCTCCTTGGCTTTATGGTTACAGGCAGTGCCAACCATGAGCAAGGGGTCTGAGATGCCTGATTGTCCCCATAAGGCAGGACCAGAGTGATTTCCCCAAGGTGCATTTTAAGTGCAATTTGTTGGCTGCCCTCCAAGCCCATATGAGTGTAATGCCTGGCCCATCGTCAGGATTTGTTCAAGTTTCTGGAGTGAATTCCTGAGTCCTCCATGTGTGCATGGCATCCCACAAGGAAGGTTAGGCAGCAGAGCAAAGCGGTTAATGGAAAAAGAGGCTAGTAGCTGATGGAAGGGCAATAGTATGAGGGTGTGTGCTGGGGATTGCAGGAGGAAATGTGTGTGCGAGATGCGGGGTGTGGGCGCAAGGATGCAGGGAATCAGGAAGTCGCAGGAACAGCTAGGTTTTGAGGGGTTTCCTGAATGACTGTTGATCCTCTGAGGCAGTTCGCGAGGGTGAGGGAGTTTCAGAAAGTGGGTACATGGACAGAGAAACAGGAACCTCCTAATCCAGAGAACTTGAAAGGAGGGACTACCATGAGGTGTGCAGAGCCTGATCTGAGGATTCTGGTGGGCTGGTAGCGAGTGGGCTTGTTTTGGAGGAATTTCAGGCCTTTCTTGTGAATTGTGTGGTGATTAATGCACATGGCTTTGAAGGAGGGCTGTCATATAATGGGCAGCCACTGTAGAGTCCTGAGTGCAGGGGAAATGTGTTCTCTGGGGGGGAGGGTGTGGAGGAGCATTGCTGTGGAGTTTTGGATCCATTGGAGCATTCTCAGTTGGTATGTAGGCACACCTAGTTAGGGGGAGTTAGAGTAGGTTAGGCATGAGAGGATAATGGGCATGATTGCAGAAACTCTGCCGTGGTAGGAGAGCTAAGGCAAGATCTGCTTGAGGATGAAGAGGTAGAAGGTGCACGATCTGGAGACTACTTTGATGTTATGGGAGAGAGTCCGGTCTGAGGTACAAGTGCATCTTAGGTTTATTACTGAGGGGGATGCAGTGGGCCTGGGTCCTAATGAATGTGGCCTAGGGACGCAGAGCTGTTTTGCAGTAGATTAGGATTTCTGTTTTTTCAAGTTTGAGGAGCAGGTGATTGTTCGTCATCCAGAGGTCAATATCTGAGAGGCAGGATGGCAGGTCTGGGTGAGGTAAGAAGGGGGAGTTGGGAATCTTGAGGATGATCTGCGTGTCATCAGCACAATTCTAACAGGTGAAATTGTGGGAGTGGATGAGTTGGGGTGTGGGGCGAAAGGTAGAGGTTGTAGAGGAGGGGGAGAAGGGAGAAGGAGGCTTCCTGCGGGACTCTGTGGGGGACTGGGCAAAGGGCAGGGGAGAAAGAATGGAGAGGGATGATTTGGTAGCTGTTGGAAAGAGTAGATTCATCTTAGGGCGGAGTCACTTATTCCTAAATCAAAGAGTCTGTTTGTGAGGCTAGAGTGGTAATCACACCGAAGACTGGGCAGGGTTAAGGCCTCAGTGAAGAGGCTGAGCTGGGAGTACGCCATGTGATCTAGTAATTTGGCTATGGAGCAGTTGTTGGAGATGGGGCAGTAATTGGAGGGTAGAAGGGGGTCAAAAGAGGACTTTTTTAGTCGTGGTTTGATGGGGAGGTTTTGTATGCTGGTGGGAAGTTACCTGCTGTTAATGAATGGTTGATTATGGATCTGGTGACGGTGCCTGCACAGGTGGAGGAGAGGACGTTTCTGAGAAGGGCCAGGAGGCAGGGATCTCCTGGGCAACCTGAGTGGTGGCTATTGGGTAGAAGCCTTGAGAACTCAAGATGGGAGATTACAGAGAAGGAGCAGACAATGGGACAAGCTGAGGTGGAGTGGGCGGGGCCTGTCAGACAGGGGCAGAAGGGTTTGGTAGTTGAGCATGGATGGTGAGGTTCCTTTCAATGGCTATGTTAAAGCAGTGGTCAGAAAGGGTGTGGCACAGTGCCTGGGAGGAGGGGGCAGAGAGCAAGTGCAGGTATGTGTCTTGAACTCAGAGATGGTCATGTGGATTTCTTTGCAGGGGTTGGTTGCATTAGGGTGTGGGGGTGTAGAAGGCATGTTTTCCTTCTCTAATTTCTAATCTGTAGTCTCTGCTCTGTCTAGCCAGGGTGACTTTGTTTAGGGCGGAAGGGTTAGTCCACCGGTGTTGTTCCAGGTGATGGTTGAGGGTTTTGAGGAATTTGAGGCAAGGGCTGAACCACCTCGGAGAAGGACCTGTGTGGAGGAGTGGGGGTTTTGAGAGGGTTAAGAGGGACAGAGTGTCTGAGAGCCACTGGTCGAAATGGTCTATGGTGGGGGTTCCTCCAAGAGATTGGGAAGGGAGGAGAGTAGGATAGTAGGGTAGAGGAAAGGTCACCCCACCCAACCCCATTAACTTTGATCACTGGTAATTAAACCACTCTTGCCTGGATTTTGTGTAAAAGGGAACACATTCTGTTATTAAAATGTGTACTGGGCGCAGGTGCCATTTTCACTGTTTCTAGGCAAATGGCAGAAACTTTGATGACTATGTCAGGATCACAATTTTATTCCTTGGCCTAAAAATTGCCACTTTGCAAATGTTTCCAAATTCGGTTTTTAATGCTTGCTTTATTTTATTTTGAAGCAAAGCTAAATTGCTGCCTGTTTTACAGGCAGTTCAGTTTTGCAAACCGCTTCAGTTGCCTACATCCTGAGACAGTAAACTGCTCATGAGTCTAAAAATTGGCATTTTTGGCAATTTTTCCAAATTGTAATTGTTTTACTTTTAATATTTTGGGGTTTGAAATTTAAAAAAAATTACCCATTGTATCTAACATATTTTGTATACATGGCTCTAGATCAATTTTAGGTTCTTAGTTAACCATTAGTTTTAAGATGCAGTCTCCGAAATTGGAATGTTCCTTGTCAGTCTCCCATCAACTGTCTCCAATTCTCAATTGATCCAACTTAATTGCAACATGTCTACAGTGGTGGTGAACCGCCTACTTTGCTAACCACTTACTTAAATATATTTTGATCACATGTTCTAGATTTTAACTCCAGATATTTTTCTATACACACGAAAGACAACCTGTATGGCTTCCCAGATCCTAATACACGTTAACTAGACATGGCATGCAGCTAGACATGGGTAGATGTCATTAGAAAATTAAGGAAAGAATAAATATATATGAATGTTAGCCACGTAGAAAAGAGCTTTAAAACCAAACCCAGAAATAAGGGAAGAAAGTGGGATGTAGCATTTAAAGAGTAAAAGCCCCAAAAATGAGCCTTAGAGAACACTGAAAGGAAGAAATACAGAAGATAAAAACTGAGCAGTCCAAGACAGAAAAGGAGCGGTAGCATAGATAGGAAGGAAATCATGGCAGAGCAGGACAGGCATGCCAAGAGAGGAAATCAAAAGTAGTAAGGTAATTGTAAGTTATTATGATCTACCATATAAAATCTCACTTTCAGATTAGTAAGAACTAGAACAGAAGAAAACTTACAATGGTGAAGCTATGGAATAAAGTTGAATACATCCTAAAGGGCTGTCTAAGAAGAGTGACCAGATAGTCAAGATGAAAGAAATAAATATAGATAAGAAGAAAGTTGTGCATGGATCAGTCATTTTAGAGGTTTAGCTTAGAATGGTAAGAGAGAGTTAGGCTATAAATTAGACTGATCATAGGGGTTTAAATTGGATTTTATTTTTGAAGGGAAACAACTAGAGAGGTTTTATAGGATTTGGGGAAAATAGCAGATAGGTGAGACAAGTGAAAAAGTAAACTTGATAGGAACCAAGAAATTTAAAGTAGATTTCATTAGAGACAATGGTAAAAGTTCAGAAAGTGCTGCTGTGTGATAAGACTGAGACATTAGAAGAGTAATATCAGAAACAGAAACCAGAGAAGGAGAAGAGAATTAAAACTTAATAGATGTATTTTTTGCAGGGTCTGGACAAGAACGACGATTGTGATCATGAGAAAGAAAAAATCTAATATCTGATATTTTATTTAAAAAAGATAGAAAAGACCTATCCAGGAATAGGCTAAGAGGCTTGAGAAATGATGAGGGAATGGAAATAATTGGCCTTCTTTAGAGCAAGAGAGAATGAAGTAAAACAAGCATATCATGATGTTCAGTTAGTGGAAATGTATGTTTTTTTTCAAATTCCATACAGATTTGAGCAGCGAATTTCTAAGGGTAGCAAGAGAATGAGAGAGCCATGGTTTAGGAGGTTTGCCCTTTGTGAGTAAAGAGTAGAGAAGGGCAAACAGAATCCAAGGAGGAGAGAATAGCTGCATCAAAAGTATGAACACAAGAATAAACCAAAACCAAATGTTGCTGGCTGGAGGGTCTTTCCCCTTTTGTAATGGCTTGGCCGGTGAAGAGCGATCGGCTAGAGGGTTGCCCAGAGCAATGCCAGAGGTTAAGATTAATTCTAAACCTTCCAGCCATCAGAACTTTTGTTTAGCACAAACATCAACATCATCTGTTTTAAAGTCATATAATGGAGGGAGAGAAGCAAGACTAGAATTAGCAAGCAAATTGGGAGATACATGGCACTAATCACAAGGATAAAAGTGGGAATTAGACCTAGAATTAGATGATAGAGAGGTATCTAGTTGAGAAAATAAAGAAGAGATCAGAACATTATCAGATGAAGGAATAATCATAGTGCCAACAGAGTTGAGATTTGCTAAACAAGAAGGAATACAAATAACATCAAGAATACCACATTTATTGTGAGTGGCACAGGATGGGAGAAAGGAAATATTATATGCCAGAGTAATTAATAGCGGAGGTGGATAATAAGACTCAGAAGAAGATACATCAGTATTGAAGTATCCTGCTACAATAAGAGGTAATACTAAAAGAAATGTACAGAAGAATAAGTTGAAAGTCTTCATAGAAATTACCAAGCGGTTTGTAAGGACACTAGATAGTGAAAAAGATGAGACAGTGTGGTACTGAGAAGCTGATCAAATGAAATTCAAAAGAGTGCACCACAGGAAAGGTAACCAATATGCTGCAACTGCCATTGAGGATTATATTAGATACCAACACTACCATCATTGCCAGTTGTTGAAGGGGTATGAGACAGAAGAGATCTAGATGATATAAGAGCAGCTATAGAAGAAGTATACCTGGAGGTTCTATGTAATTTCATTGACAGCTATTTTTTTATATGTTTTTATATGAACATCTTTTGCAGAAAAAACCCATTGAAAATGTATTTTTTGGGGCAGGGGTTCCCTGCCGAAGCCTCCCTCCTGTATATCCCCCCGCTTCCCTCAACCCTTTATATGCACTTTCCTACGCCCTCTATATCTTTCGGTGGGTTTTTTCAGCAAATCATTTTCGTAAAATACCTGTCGAAAGAATAGCTGTCAATGAAAGGACATTGTGCCACCTGGAGCATAGCCAATTTTCATTGGGGCAAAGACAAGAGCATTTCATAGCCAAAAATAAGTGCAGAATGATATCAGTCTAGGGAAAAAATTGACTTGACATTCCAAACACCCAATTCGAGGAAACAGAGGACAGACACTTGCTTCACTTTACTCAGCTTTATGGCTCAGTCCAGCTTCTGAAACGCCACTTGAAAAACAGAAGCTGGTGGGTCCAGCCAGCAGTCTACTGACAAGAATGAGAGGGAAGAAAAAGCATCATGTCAAATAAGAATCTAAAAAGAACTCTAATGGAATAAAACAGTATTCACTTATGATAATATATTTTGACCATTAGACCATTTGACAGCACCATTAGACCACAGCAGGAGATTTCAAAAACCTGCTCTCACCAGTGAGGAACATTGGGATCATTTGAACATTCTGGGACTATTTAGGACTTGTGTACACCAGTGAGAAAACTGGGACTATTGGAATTTAGAAACCTAAGAAACAGTGAGGGAACAAGGACCCTTGAACATGGTATTCTAGATCTTGAACTGGGATGTGAGGGTACTTTGCTTTACAACCCTGTGTAGCTGCTCATCCAGCTAAAGACAGTGACACAACTGTCTTGGCATGCTTGGAATCAGTCTCACTATTTTTCAAGATAAATAACGCTCTGGAGTGGGCAATGGTATGCTCTAAAATAAAAGGGCATGCATCTTTTGTGCTCAATTTTTTAAAATGTTCTAATTTTATTGTTTTACCACAGAATGCAGGGGAGACCACTTACAACTCCCCATTGCCCCTCCCACCTTCCCACCCCAACAATATTGCCTGACACAATCCCACCATCTGCATTTTGTTGGTATAATTCGATACAAACATTTGAACCAAAACAATTCAAGCTTTTGGGCGTTATGCAATAGATCGAATACTGCCAGTAGTAGAAAAGATGCTTAACATTATTCAGCTTCTCATTTCAGGGTAAGAAATTACCAGTTACCACATCCTCAGAGGAAGCTATACCAAGGTACTCAGAACACAGAACTCCCCATTCCCATTTCCTCTGTTGGATTCCGTACAGTGTAGTGTTGGGCAGAGAGGAATTAAATGACGATTATGGAGTACCCATGCCACCCATTCTGGACTTGAAGCTAAGGTTTTAGGGTCCTTCAAACATTGTGCTGTGCCTCCTGGGCTATCACGTGCCTCGCTACATTGTGTGATGTGTCTCCTGGTTCATCATGCTGATATAAACTGTGTTTTGTTTCTTTTGTCTCCTAGCTCGTAAGAAGAGGCAATCCATGCCACTCTCCCTTCAGCTCCAGAGACATGAACTCCTCCAACGTCAATTCCTGAGCATGTATTACTAACTCTTGTGCAGCAAGTTCTGCTGCACATTACATTGATACCTTAATTTCACCAGACACAATACCTGTCTCTTCAGTGCCTGATGTAAAATGCCCTCACTCTCTGCATGTCAATCTACAACTTGCTCATTTATATTCTCCAGACATGTAATTCTATATGTTAAGACTTCCAAGACGTTTCTATACAAGCAACAAGTATGTGGTCTGTCCATAAAAAGACAGCAGACTCCTTTTCAGAGATTGTATGTACTTTCTTGCCAAAAAAGAATTCTAAGAAATTGTATTCGAAAATTCATAGGCAATGAGTATTTGGTCTGGCCACAAACAGGTGCCATAGAACGTCCGTCATTAAATGCAATATCCTCCCTAACATTGCCTCCAAATAACATGCTGATACTCTTCTCAATTTGACAAGCAATGACACATTCATTTATGTCCTTTTTTTTAAATTTCAACCTGTCCCTCAGCTAAATCCTACATTAATGTTCTACCCCTTCTTCAACTATATCCCATTTTCGTTTTCTCCATCTCCTTCATTTAAATCTTATTTGTGTTTTAAATATAACTCAACTATGCCTCTTTCCTCCAATGATATGATACCCACTTCCTGCACATTAATGATTCAGGCATACTCTATTTATACTATGCATATGCAACCACCTTGCCCACTACGGACAAAGTTCGGGAAAGTTTGTTTTGTGTGAAATCAGGGGGATTGGTTTGTGACTGAATATGTTCACCTATGCTTAGTCACAAGTCAGAAGTGTTAATGAATTCCTTCTCCCATATCTGCCCTCACCAAGAGGTATCTCCCCTGAGCTGGTAATGGGGTAGAGTTTCTATCAATAGAGTTATTAATAATGTTCTAACTTTTCTCAGCCATTTTTGTTCCAGAGCCACCGGCTGTGTGTCTAACTGAGAACATCCCTAATTTCCTGCCACTTGCTACTTACCCTTACCTATATCTGCTATATTAAAAGCCTATGCCGCCATTGCAGAGATCCCCGAAAGTAAGAGACTGTTCAGGTACACCAATATCTGAAAACACCAATAAGACAGAACTGAACGGTGGTCTGCTGGTGGTCCGATCCCAACAAAGTGCTCTGTCTGCGGATGCCTAAGAGTTGTCCAGCTGACTTCATGACAGTGGCAAAATATGTTCTAGTCCTGGGACTTCCCTTAAAAAAGTAATTGCATCTGGTGCTTACGTCCAATCTCTTTGATTTAAGTTTACAAGGCCTAGAAATCTGACGAGGCATTACTATGTTAAGTGAAAGCTAGCAGTGGAAAAGAGGTTTCCCAGTGGAATATTGTCAGCTTGTTACCTTGGAAGCTCTATGACACTCAGTTTCCAGTCTCACTAACTCCAAACTGGTCAACCTTTTAAGTGGATTGTCAAAAGATTAATCCCCCTCAAACTGGTTGACATCAAACCATGGCCAACATGGAGGAACGGCACTGTGCTGGTTGTGAGAAGGTATGGCTAATATTGCAGTCTGGCAAGAAGGAGGAAAGGGGTAGTTGGACATTGGTCCAGCATGAGGCTAAGTTAATTGAACAGGGAAGTAGGAGGGGAGGGTGTGCTGAAATGGCGCTACAGGGGGGAATTCTCTGACAACAAGAAATTAGGGAGAGGTGGGTACAGGGGAAGGTTTCAGAGGGGGGCGCTGGCAGGGTGCGTGGAAGGGGTTTGGAAACAGAATTAGAAGCAGAGGGAAGGGGTGCTGAAAGAAGGGGCTCAGGTTCAGTGGGGTCTCCCTGACAAGGAGAAATAAGTGAGGATGTGGGGCATGGCAAGGCAGTGGGAGGGTATGGTTTTTGACATATATTATACAGTTGCATAGGCCAACCACCATGAGTTCTAGCTTTTTGCAACTGCTCAGTTAATGAATTATACAGGGGAAATTACCTTGAGAGGGGGGGATATTGGGGGGTTAGCAAAAGCCCAAATGAACAAAAACAGTCAACAATTAGACACACATCCCGAAATGCCAGTCACTGCATTACACAAATGTCATTCTACTTGACTGCCCCCTCACACACACTTTACCAGTCTGTTGGATCTAAATAAAACACACCATTCTGTTTGCTGGCCTGGTTTTTCTCACCACATCACTCTAAGTCTTCTGGACCCCACTCCCTTCCCCCTTCTCTCGGTAGTCAGTATTAAGGGACATGTAGAGAGGTGCCTTTGCTGAGTGACGCAGTGTGAATTCTGGAAATTGAAGTCCTTTGAAGAAATTGATGATGAGAGTAAAATAATGCACTCTGGAATATGTAAACATGTTCAGACACTGAGACGTGTCCTTTTGCAGCATTATCATTGCCTTATGCATGGTGCATTCAGGGACACATATTGCTATAAAATATCGGTCCAGTATTAGCCACCCAATAAAGAAATGGCGTGCTGGATAATTCCTCCACTTACATTATGGCCCTGGTACAAATCAAAGCTGCTAATGCATTCCTCCCATTGCCTCATGCCACGGTGGCCGCTTTCTGCGAGCTCCAGACTCCAAAGCAATAACTGATCAGTGGCACCAGTTCATAATCAGCTGTTCACCGTGGAAGTTGAATGATTGCATGTGTGCAAAAAAGCACATCTTTATGTATGGGAGGGCCTGTTCTTGTGTGTGTGTGCCTGAGTGAATATCTGTATCTTTGTATGAGGTTGCACTTGTGTAAATGGATTACTGTTTGTAAGAGCACTACACATGTCTCTATATGTGTACATATATCCCTTTGAGTCTGCGTTGGGTCTGGGAGATAATGAATGTGTGCCAGTGGCAGCTCCTCTCTAATGCGACAGGACATCCATCGACATGCCACTCAATATGGTGGGGCCAAAATATTATTGCTTTTTAAAATTGCCAGAACACTGAAAACACTGATTGCTACCTCAGTTGCAACAAGCAGCTCAAGACATGTTCCTGGTCTGCACTGTTGTAGGGAATAGAGTTTGCATGCGGCTTACAGTAACCCAATGGGCCATGCTTGGCCAACTGCATTTTCCTTTCCAAGCCTGTCATGGGCCATTGGGCATTCAGCCCCATGTAAATTTAGAGGTAAATTTAGAGGTTCTCCTGCAAATTTCATAGCACTGGGCGGGTTAGGGGTGGTAGTTGGAGGTGCTCTGTCCTGACTGTAAATGTCAGGAACCAGGAAGGAAGAGGTGATGATTAATACGTTTGAGGCATAGGTGGTATAGCTCAATGGCAATGCACTCGATTTAGAAGCAAAACAACACAGGTTCGAATCCAGATCAACGCTTAGAAAACTCTTTGGTATTAAGCCCAAAACAATTATAATTATACCTCCCCTGCTTTCTAGTTCCTGTGTGCCACTCATGCAGGATGTGGCATAGTCCTGCTGGATGTGGGAGTACTGAGTTTATAGATGTCTAGCATTTCGGTACTGGACTGCCTTTGTGGGTGGGACAAAGACTGATATGTAAATGGATATTTCTCTTCTGTGAAGGGTGCAGTGAGCTAAACGTGGTTGTACACCCTCCTGAGTGGAAGAATTTCCATAGAACAGGGAATTTGACGCATGTGCGTTCTCGGTAGAAGGGCTCCAACACCACCTTTCAATTTATGTAAATATATGTATGCATGTCTATAAGCATGTGAAGCAGGGTGCAATGTAAATGTTATTGCATGTGGGTTCAGATGTGAATTTGAGAATGAGAGTGAAGTGTGAATGATGTTGCATGTGGGTGTGCATGTGAATGGGAGAATGAATACAGTGGGGATGTTGTAGCATGTGGGTGTACTTGTGAATGGAAGAATGAGAGTGCAGTATTGTCAACAAATAGATATATAATCACCCAATTAGTCATCAGTGGAATGAACAAGCAAAACTTTATTCCAAGGTGTGTAAGTTTTATACAGCATAACACCCCCCCACTACCCAGGCCAACCCAATCCACCCTCGAGCTCACTTTGCCTTTTAACACCATAAAGGCTTGACCTCTCACTTCTTTTTGTAACTTCCACTTTGATTCTCCCCACCCCTCCAGAGCAACAGACTCGCCTATATTTCATTGTAGTTCTTCGTTAGGTCTTGCTATCATTTGCCTCATCATGTGTGCAGCTACATCAAGTTCAACTCATCACAACTGACAACATCCGGTCCCGTTGTAGAGGAGCAGGTTGATACCTCTCCTCTGGCCCCCGCACTCTCACCACCGTCCTATTGGAGTAGCAGGCAAAGAGCTACAATTGGGAGCCCATGCAAGAATCCATGCGACATTCCTATACTGTGTCGAGTATATGAAAGATGATATGCTCTCAGGCAGCCATTCGGATTATACCCTCATGTAGAAGCAGAAGAAGGATGCTACCAGGAAAGGTTCCCACTACCCAGTTGCCAGAATGTGCTTATGAATAATATGGAGGAGCTCTAAGTAAAACCTGAAGATGACAGAATGGTGTCATAAAGAAGATGTATGAACCTATGCCGAATCAATATGAAAATACTTAAAACTGACAATGTAACTGACGCACTAAAACAAACGTGTACTTAAAGACACAATAATCATGAATATAAGAAGAAGAAATAACTAGCTGACCCATAACTGTAAATACGCTGAAACACAAGGTAGAAAATATACATAGAAGCTTGCTAAAAAGAGGTATACATACAACGTTTACGGCGGCCATTGGAAGAAAATGGATGACGTCCTGTGTTAAGATTAAACCCTGTTGGGGATTCAAATTGAAGAACTGATGAAGAAACTGTTTTCGAGAGCAAATAAGGTAGTACCTTGGCCTGGGATCAAGAAGACTATTTTGAGAGATGGGTGCAAGGCCCAAAGGTAGTTGAAGGAATGGACCACGTGCATAAAATTCTTTTTTGCTAAGATTAGGAGAGACAAGGACATATGCCAGTGCCATGTATTGAACAATCACAAGGGCAAACGCCTATGTGAGGTGGAGTGAGCATGTATCTAAAGGCCAGAGAGGAAAATGGCACCCTGTTTAATAAAAATCAAATAGTCCTAAATAAGAGGATGAAATGGACAAAATAGTGCTCTCCTAACACATGACTCAGAAGTCGAAAACAAGGGTGATTCATTAAAACCCAGATGGAGATAGTGGTCTGCCCATACCCCGTCAATGTTCCAGAACAGTGAGCAGACTATGAGGACAACTACAAAAAGAAAGCCTTGGCTAAGGATCAGGTTAATGACATCCAATTGATTAGTTGAGAAAAAAAGATATTAATTGATGCATCTCAAGCACCTAGATTTCATTTCTTCTCACGGGCTGCTAAACAAGCTGAAAGTCCAAGGTTGGATGGGGTTGCCATTCAATCATAAAGCCTGGCATGGATTTTCACACACAATGTTGTAGGTAAAAACCTGCTGCCATTTCTCTGCTACAATCAGTATACTACGTATGTATAAGAAGCTCAGGCCGTGTCCTACAGACAAAGCGCAGCCAATGAGATAATAAGACTGATAGGATTCTATAAGTAGACATGTTCCCCTAATTCAATCCCTCCTGGTAGTAGGTTTTGCAAAATGCCACGTATCATGATGTCATAAGTGACGTATGCAAAAAGTATATAAACTCTGTACAAACAAGAGGCGGTGGGATTATGCATGCATCTATTTTGGTAGCTGTACAACTCTGTTCTTTCAGACGTGCAGATGGTTCTGGTCTAAGGACCTAGATATAGGCCCAGATCCATACCCTGGACAATCGCCTGCTCCTACCATTAGCTAGATGATCGCTGATTTTCCTGCTGAGAGCGGCACGTAAAAGAACATGTGTTCTTTAGTTGATTTGGTTGGCAGGTGCCGCTTTAAGGTAATTCCTTTCCGGTCACCACAGGCGCCCCGCGGGATGAAGGTGAACTGGTTGATTGTGGGAGAGTCGATGCCGAGGGACTCAAGATGAATAGTGGATGTAAGTAGACAATTGAATGTGGTAAAAGAGAAAGGGGGGATGGATTGCATTGTTGTGTGTTTTATGCACATATATATATGTATATATAGAAAGAGTAACTGGATTTTTTGGAATTTTAAAGAGGAGAAAAAGATACCTTGATTCATCGGTGCGGGAGGGACGGAAGATTAGACGCCATAACTCCATATGGGAGTGTTAAGGATTCGTGAGGCATAGAGCCAAAAACAAGGGTGTGTATTAAAATCGGGTGTGAATAAAAAGAGATGAGATACAGTTACTAAGAATGTACCCAAAATTACGTAGGATAATACATTAAAATGTGCACATGTGTAGGGTTTGGAATAGGTTTCTATTAAGCTTTCTGAATGTTTAAACTGATAAATATGAAATGACAGCAAAAATAAATAAATAAAAGTTATTTTTGGTACATTTTGTAAACAAAGGATTGATGTCAATCAGAAGATTAAAATTAGATGAAATTAATATACGAATAAAGAAGAGAACCTTAAAGTACTAAAAAACAAAAACGATACAAAAATAATTAATAAAGAGTGTAAATGAAGGAGCGAGAAAAACAATGGTACAAAGAGTTTTTAAAATATTTTCATTTACAGATTATGAGTGGCGATTGATGGTGCTTGCTCAAAGAGATTGAAACAAAGGAAGAAGAATAATAGACTGAGTCAATATTGGCAGTCTAACTTGACTTGCCACCATGGAGGACACACCTCGTTTACACCTATGCAGAACATTGCAGAGATATACAGTCAAAATTAGGAAATATCAATCTGAGTGGGTTAAGGACAGGATTAATAAAACACGTATGGCGTGGCTCCCAGAGGGTCATTATCAAAACCGATATTGTATCACATGACAGTGTACTTACATGCCACTCATAAATGAAATGAGTTAGAGAAATGATTGGCAGTTTTAGAACTCTGACAAATGTATCAGAGTGAGAAAGAAGATCCAGCTGAGAAGGAGTGGATGCTTAATCAGTGTAAAGCAGGAGATGTAACGCCTTCGGCTCCTATTCCCCCCATGAAAAGCAAGATGTACTGAAGAGAAGGGATTTTATCCCTTGAAGGAATGAAAGGTAGCAGTGAGATTTATTAATCCAACATATGATATGATATTATATGATATGATAAGATATGATATGATATGGCATCCCGTGCCTATACACAAGTGTTTTAAGGATGAGAGAAAGCAGAAGCAAAGAGGAAGGTCTTGAGGTGCTACCGGAACCGGAGATGGTTCTCCTCACATTTAAGGGAGGCAGGGTGGCTGTTCCAGAGGGAGGCCACAGCTGAAGAAAGAGATCTACCACCAACTTGTTGCTTGGAGAAGCGACTACCCCTGAGGGAGTTGGAGGCAGATGAGCGAAGAGTTCTAGAAGGGAGATATTTAGGAAGAGAGAGTTGAAGATATTGAGGCCCCAGGCCCCAGATGGCCTTGTGGACAATGCAGAGGGTTTTGAACTTAATCCACAAAGCCACTGGGAGCCACTGCAGAGATTTCAGTCCTGGAGAGATACAATCCCTGGGCTTGAGGCCAAGGACAAGTCTTGCAGTCCTGTTCTGGATGAGTTGCAGAGGGCAGAGAGTAGAAGCAGTCAGATTTAGAAAGAGGCTGTTGCAGTAGTCCAGCCTACAGAGAACCAGAGCTCTGGAGACAGTGATCTTCTGGGGCAAGGAGAGGAAAGGAAGAATACCTCTAAGGAGATGCAGCTGGTAGTGTGTCTTCTTAGAGACGTCACAGATGTGAGGAGAGAAGGAGAGTGTGGAGTTTAAGATGACCCCGAGGTTTTTAACCTCACAGGTGGGCGCAGGAAGAGGGCCAAGGAGGCCAGGCAGAGAGCGACAGGAAAGGAGGGAGCAGGTGTGTCAATGAGAATCTCAGTCTTACTGGCATTAAGGCAGAGATCATTGGTGGCATGCCACTCCTGGATAGCAGACTCGCATGAGAGAAGGAGAAGAAGTGGCGGAAGGGAGCCTAAAAATGAGTGGCGTGTCATCCGCATAGCACTGAACGTTGGGGCAGAGAGCGGCAATGCGATTGGCAAGAAGTGCCAGGTATAGGTTGAACAGCCAGGGAGCGAGGTTAGACCACTGGGGAACACCACATGTAGAGATAGAGAGAGAGGGGAAGAACCCAAGTTGGATCTGGGAGGGTTGATCGGAGAGGAAAGAGGTCAGCCACGCCAGGGCGTGATCGGTGTTACCCAGGTCATCTCAGAGACAGTTGAGCAGGATGGCATGGTTGACCATGTCAAAGGCAGAAGAGAGATCAAGTAAGATGAGGACACAGGGGGTGTTGGAAACGAGGTTGGAGAGCAGGTCTTCATGGATGTTCAGGAGAGCAGTTTCCATACTTCTGGCAGCTCTGAAACCAGACTGATGGTCATGGAGACAACCAACAGATTCAGTGTGAAGATTAAGCTGGGAGATGGGTAGCTTTTCCAGGAGTTTGCCCAGGAAAGGAGTGATGGAGATTGGGCAATAGTTAGGACAGGGCGGAAGAGGTTTTCTTAAGAAGAGGGTGCACAAGGGAGTTCTTCAGGACGGAAGGGAAGACTCCAGTGGTGGAGGAGTGGTTGCATAAGTCAGCCAGAGCAGGGGCCAAGGTGTCAATGTGGTCTTTGATGGTTTTGGAGGAACAGGGGTGAACCTGCTTTGACAAGTCTTTCATAGATCGGACTTGTCTAGAAACCTCATCTGGGGAGAACATGGGAAATTAAGAGAAGGAGGTAGGAGAGTTGGCTGAAGAAGGGCCAGAGGAAGAGCAGGGCGTAGAGGGGGTAGGGTAGGGGAGAGGAAGAGAGAGAGGACAGGATGTCCTGAGATGAAATGAGAGGCCAGGGACGTGCACACGGCCTGGGAGGGTCCAGGAGAGGTAGAGACTGCAGCAGGATTGCCCAGCTCCTTGCAGATTTTAAAGAGTTTGGCCGAAATTATGAACCCCCTGCTTATAGCAGTGACGATACCAAGGAAGAGAGCGGGAATCGAGAACGCAAATACATATTAACACACGTTTTGAGAGAAAGGATAGGCAGGACAGACAGATACAGATGAAGGAAAAGGCAGAGAGACAAAAGGGAACAAAGGATACAGCTAATGGCATGACAATAGTACAGAACAAATGGATGGGAGGACACATATTGCTTAAACTAGAAGATAAAGGTATTGATGCAGTTAGAGAAAGAAAGGAAAGAGTAGAGCTGGAAAAGAGAAAGAAGAAGAGAGATTATATAAAGAAGAAAGGCACAATGAGTGTAAGCGAAGGGAGGAACGGAAAAAATGTATGATAGGAAAAGAGAAGGAGAGATTAGAAGAAGAGAAACAAAAAGATGCAGAAGCCCAAAGATTGAAAGTACGTAGGTTGCAAAGAAGGCGAGAGGAAGATGAGTTAAAATAATTGAGAAGAGAGGGAGAAATGAATCGAAGTAGGGGATTAAAAGATGACGAGATTGAATATTTATTCCATAGGAGCATAGTGGCCAAGAAGCACAGAAATGACTGGAAGAAGAAAGAGGGTCACAACAGCCCCGAAGGGAGCTGCAAGTTATGCCGAGATCAGCATGGGCTGGTGGCCAGGATACAGTAGACATAGAGCAGAGGCTTGTGAACCTACATAGGCAAATGAGGGATAGAGGAAGGTATGGAACTCAAGAGAATACTCAGAGTCATGATTAAAGGGAACTGAAGGTAGGTTGGGGGACATCATGACAGACGATCATAGAATGGTGTCCTTAACCAGGTTAGATGTTGATGATATAGAAGAAGATAAAAGTCATACGAGTTGTGGCCTAATAATATCAGATGAAGATGAAGAAAGGAAGGATGAGAAAGCACAAAGAAAAGGTGCACATGGATTTTTTAAAAGATCAAGTGTAGATAAAGGGGTAGAATGGTTGGATTTAGAGGACCACACAGAAAGAACACCAAAACCAACACCATACACTGAACGATCACAAGTACGATTGCACAGTACAGGAAATGTATCACTGCCTTATGTAAGTAGATTAAGGGCATTGCCAGGACAGAAACAAACAGGCAAGGACAATGCAGCATGGAAGACAAGGAGTCTGGGTGGGTATGAACCAGGACTGTCAAAATTCCTACTAGAGAAGGGGGGGTTGACCACAATATACTCCATGGCCCCAAATGGATAAGAAGAATGTAAAGTGCACAATACCAAGTTTAAATTCCAGTGCGGGAAAGTGGATCTCTGAATTAGAGAAAAGAACGTCAGGAGTGACTTTAGCCATAGGCGACATTAAAGGCCTATTGTCAGCTGTTCTAGGGGACAGAGCTGACAACATTTGGAAAAGAGTAGGATATCCGAAAGTCACTGCGCAAAACACGGTGCATGATGGAGCGCCATTTAATAATTGTAGAGAAGACGTACGGTGATCACTCTGAGTACAATATCCAGATACATAGGATATTGGGGCAATAATGAGTAGGATAATGGGAGAGACTGAAGACCCCATTGTCTTTACTCAGGAGTTTCAGCATAGATGGAATTTGGAGACACATGAAACATGGGATAAAACAGTAGCATTATTTTATCACATTTCATGTCAAGGGCTGCCAGAGCCAGTGCAACGGCAGCTAAAGAAACAAGTGGGAATGCAAGCAAAATCATGGCCAGAGATACAATTGGCAATTATGCATTACTGTGGGACATTTAGGGAGAAAGACAAAAAGAAAGCAGAGTGTAGAAAACAGGAAGAGGCAAAGTTGGTGCAGAAACAATTAAAGTACGCCATTGAAGGAGCGGTATTGACAAGTAATGAGGGAGCAGCGACTCAAATAGTGCAGTTACCGCAGCAAAATAATGCAGCATATGTCATGGATCAGAGCAGATATAATGTTATGCTGAGAGGCAGAGGGAATGGGCCTCGAGGAAGAGGATGAAGTGGATTCCAAAACCCTTAAGGAAGGGGAGTATTTAATGGCGGACAGTCACAGCAGTTTTGGAGTTGTGTTAAATTAGGGCATTTAGCTAGAGTATGCAGAAGCAGGGGATGCATGCAACAACAGAATTGGCAATCTCCAAGAGGGGGGATGCAATATCCTCCAGAGTATAATAGATTCACAAGGATATTATGCCCAAGATCACATGCAACCTCAGACATATGCACCGCAATCAGAGCAAATACAAAGAGTCCCAATGCAGATGCGATCCCTGCAGGCGCAAAAACAGCAGGCACTGACACAACAAATACAATATATTCCAATGCAACAGGCAGGTGATTCACAATGGCACATGGATACAGGAGCCATGCAAGTAGCCACACCT
Organism: Ambystoma mexicanum; assembly: GCF_040938575.1. NCBI lineage: Eukaryota > Metazoa > Chordata > Amphibia > Caudata > Ambystomatidae > Ambystoma > Ambystoma mexicanum. Next base: position 961,541,804 of record NC_090929.1, on the reverse strand, counting down.
AAATCAGGGAGTGTGACTGTGGTAGGAGTGAATCCTTTCACAGGTATGGGGATGGATTTATATCCACAATAGGACAGCCCACAGAGTGACCTGATGTGTTCAGTACTATTTGTGACTCCCAAGAGGAACCAAGGGTCAAGGTGATGATGGTGATGGGAGGCAAGACATTTTCATTTCTTGTGGACACTGGAGCAACTCAACTCATTCCTGTGTCTGTGAGGGAAAATACCCAATGTCAGGTACTGCCATGACTGTGCAGGGATTCTCTTGGGCAATGAGCTTGGTTCTTTCACAGACGAATTACCAAATTTTATAGGTGAACATGACATGTCTATGCCATTATTATACTCTAGACAAACATCGGTAAACATACTTGGGTGTGACTTGATGTTGAAACATAACAGGACAATGGCCTCATTACAAGTTTGGAGGCAGCCATGGTGCTACCAGCACCATGGCTGCCTCCAAACTGGGCTCCATTACCGGGTTCCTTCAATGAGGAATAACCGGGTCATTCCAACATTGAAGGACCCGGTAATTCCTCCTTGAAGGAACCATTCCCCATTCCCATTTGAGCCCCCATATGGCTCAAAGGGAATGGGCAGGGAGGTAATAACGAACACATTACGAATGGCCTGTTATTACCTCCCTCTTCCCCTCAGAGGACCCGGAAAAGACGCCTGGTTTTACCAGACGTCTGATCCGGGTCCCGCAAAGGGAATCTCATAATCGGCGCTCCTGTAATGAAGGGGGCCGGTCCCGTACCGGCCCCGTTCATTACGGGAGCGCCAGGGTTATAATGAGGCCCAGTATCTTTTACTGATGAGGGAATAGTGTGTTCAACTCCAGGGATACATTATGTAAATGTGAGAGGGCTCATATTAGCGTTTACAGTAAAGAAAGCTTTATGAGGAGTACCTCTTGACAAGGACGTGTTTTTGTATGACTGTCTGTTTTATTATCATGGTTGCCTAAATTGATTGGCAAGCTATTAAGAATACCTGATACGTTTTTGTTCAAGATCCCTTTGGACGATGAAGAAGGGCAAATTAGCCCTTTATGATTAGAAGTAGTTATAGTTAGAGAAGAAAGGGTTATATTTCATGGGACAGACGATGAGGGAAGGGAATGGAGAATGGTGATAGCCCTTAATGAAGGATATAGGTTGACAGACTTGACAGGCGAGGAGCTATTTAGGGATGACTATTCAAATGATGAGTTAATATTTTTCATAAACCTCACTTATTGGATCAAAGTATAGAATGTAGAATTATCGCAGAGAAGGGAATTGGTCAAAAAGAATCCACCATTTTCTCAGGAAGATTTGGACAGGTACCAAGTATCTCATGGACAACAAGTCCATATGATGTGGGTTTATTGAAATGAGTAGGAGTAGTACAAATTAAGCTTAAACCAAGAGCAATTCTACCACATGCAAAACATTATCTGATGTCCAGAGAAGCGGATGAAGGTGTATTCAAAATCATATCCACTTTAATGAAGCAAGGCCTTTTGGTATTATATGATTTCTCATGTAACATGGCTGTGTACCCTGTCAAATAATCAATGGCGGGGTCGTGGAGATTTATCCAGGAACTTTGCCCTCAAACAATATAGTTGAAGCAGAGTTTCCCTTAGTTCCAAATCCTGCGACAATATTGTGCAATATCCCATCAAAAGCAAAGTATTTCACTGTTGTAGATTTACAAAATGCATTTTTCTCAATTCCCCTTCGTGAAGATTTGACTTTTTTTTAACACATAGAACAATTTGCCTAAAACACACTTGTTTGCCCCAAGTTGGACATTAATAGAATCAGAAATGGCCTTGCCATGATTTGCACCCCTCCCGGCAAGTGTTGGGAACAAACCCCAATTTCTGGGCATTTAAAATGGCATCCTGTTAGCCAATTTGGGATGCACTTTTAAATGGGCAGAAACTCCCCCTGATTTGCACAATGTTGCAGGGAGGTCGGCGTGGGGGGGCACCTGAATTAGTACTTGTAAGAAACACTCTTTCAGTTGCCCTTTGAGAATTGGGCTGATCTAGTTTCCAACTTCTATGTCATCTTCTAAGGCACTAGAGAAACATACGATTAGATCACAAACCAAAGGCATTTAGCACACTGATACTCAACCACTGCTCACAATACTGAGGGAGCAGCCAGGTTATTAGAAGCTTTCTAAAGACAATCTAGCTAGTAGTAACCAGACAACTATTGTCAGGAAGTATGTTCCTTTATGAAATACCTGCCATATGCCGCGAGTACTTGGGCATTGCATAGCCATGCCTGCCATGTGATGCTAGTACTTAGCAATAAGATGCCAGTACATGCCAGGCATACCATGAGTTTGCAAAGCATATGGATTTTGAACCTGTTCGTATGATGTCAATACCTGCCATACACTGAAAGCACCAGAGCAAATAGACGGGCATACCATGGCAGTTACAGGATGTGAAACGAGTGGTCGTTGCACCAAGAAATAATTGATAATATCTTGCAGATGTCGGGTGAATCGAGCTAAATTAATTACCAACTGGTTTATACGTTGCAGTACTTGTCCATGATAGCATTACCTGACATGTGATGTGATAACTAGGCTACACGCATATGATGAGAGTACCTAGTCATTTCAGGACACCTCATGGCTATACAATTTGCTGCATTGATCTGTGTGTGTGTCCGAGCATGCTTGTGTGCATGCTTGAGCAAGTGTGTGCATGTGTGTTTTAATGCAGAAGGGAGTATGACTGTGTATGTGTTATGAGAAAGTATGTGAGCATGTAAGAGTAAATGTGTGTCTAACAAATCATCTCTTTTTCTGTGAGAGTGCATGTTCATTTTATGTGTGTGTATGTAAGTGGCTTTATATGTCTGTGCAGGGGCGGGTGGAGCAGGATTTCATGAGTGTGCATGTTATTGTTGTTATTGTGTTAGGTTAATTGTGCAGGAACATCCTTTTACAGTATAGTTAGGCAATGAAGGAAACAGGCGTATATATGATCATTTTAGTACCTACTGTGGCTATGCGTCATTGTGTGTTTACATCAGGGGTCAGATTATCTAACATGTGCACCACTGCCAAAAGAGTGAAAAACTGCTTTGATAATACAAAATGGAACAAAGTGGTTTTGTCACAACCCATTTTATCCATGATTTTTTTTTCATGAGTACAAAAATGAATCAGAATGTTTTGTGTACTAGGTTTATTGCAAAGATTAAAGATGTTTACTACGCGTCTTTTCATGTTATACAGCAAACGTAGTTAATAAAACAACCTGCTTCCATTTTACACTGGTGAAACCATTTTTGGAAAATACTGAATGGAGCTAACCCTGTTTGCTCCATTCCGCATTATCTAAACAGCAACCTTGGTGTTAAATAGGTTTACTGCACTTTTTATCCGAATTGCAAAGCTTTGATAATCTGGCCAATGATGATAGATTCTCTGAGTATTTGTGCTAGCTGAATTACAAATGAGAGAAGGTTGAGGTATGATAATTCCGAGAAAAAGAATTGAAGCACTTTAGTATTGAATCGATTTGAGGGTCTAGGGAGAAATTAAGTCTAGAGATGTGTACCCTCACAACATACTCGTGAGTTTTTTTCTTATATGTGTGTTTGTGTTTTGTCTATGTTTGCTTAACTGTATCACTGGGCTTACGCCCACTGTGCCATTTTGATATGTACGATGTGTAGTAAAATGCTTTACATGGATGACATAGGTGGTTGAATATTTATTTCACTATGAACAAGTGCTTATCACTAGTGTACTGTCCCTGTAGGAATAGTCTGTAGACCTCTGTTCTGTTCTAGTGCTCAGAGTTCTCGTAAAATTAACTGTTTATGAATCAGATCGAAGCCTCTATTTCATGGGAAGGAACAGGCTGCAAGTGCCTTGTAATTTTTTGCTTGGAAGTACATACCCACAGATCCTGTACTTTAGTTTCCATCCTAAGTATACCTGTTGTGATGGATAGAGATCTGTCACATGAACCGGAGGCTAGTGTATTTTAGAGCTGCTTTGTAAGGTTTTCAATTTCTGCCAGTCTGACAAGGCAATGCCTTGCTCCTCTCTAGTGAATTTTGGTTGACCATTGAGTGTATTTGCAAGAGTTAAAAACACCCTTTTTTATATGCAGCAAAGGTGTCAGAAGATTGACAATTGGTTGCCCATCTCTAGAGTTTCAAATGAGCTTTTTGATGGACTGTTTTCAGCCCGTGTTATCGGAGGAAAGGGAGGAGGTGGTCATCAGGCGGGGCTTCCTGAACTATTCCTTAATTGTTTCTGGTGCAGAGCAGATTGCTGCATCAATCAACTGAAGACACAAATCCATTTAATGTTCATCACTGCTGCTTTCGAACAGCCACAGCCCTCACTTGACGTATGTTGCCCAATTTTAGCTAAAGACCAGTTACTCAAAAGCCTTTCTTATACTAAACTTGTTCCTGGTTGATGTTTTTGGCATTTTCTTACCGCATGTCCATTGTTGAAATTATCCATCCCCTTGTCATGTTTGAAGGCCTTTTTTTCTGCCAGGAAGAGAAGACAACAATGTAATGTTCTTTTTTCAAAAAGTGCAGTGTAATTCAAATATTGCATAAGCTCAAAAACTGGCAAGTGCATATGCATCCACAAATAAAATTAACAGTATGAAAAAATACATAAATTGATTCCCGCTCCTGCTTTAGAAAGTAGTATTTATCTAATGGAAAAATGTACATCCATTCAATTCATGTTTGGACAAAAGTGCTCACTACGTGTATTGGGTACTTACCCTGCATTGTGTAGCCAAGCAGATGTGACCCATCTGCTCTTGGGGTTGGTCTTGAAATAACAAGAAATAGGAAGGAGGGCTGTGTTTCAGAAGCCAATCCTTATTTGAAGTGAAAGACAGGAAGCTGACATACACTCTATATTGTTTGGAAAAATGAAACAAACACAATCTATAAATGCCAGACCACTAAAAAGGGTAGAAGCATAAATGCCCATGGGTGGTACAAATTGCGAATATACACACACTTATAGATGTTTATGTAGACAACTGGGTGTTCATAATATTTAAATGCAGTGAAAACAAACAAGTGTTCTATATATACACTTACATATGTAAATATATCCAATAGAGGATATACTACACTTAATGAGAAAAACACATTAGTCCTTCCTTCGTTTCTGTAATAAGACATAGCACACAAAAGTGAAATAAAAGCAAGGAAAAAAGATCAGAAGCACAGCTAAATTGCTCCCATAAAATATCCAATGTTACCCAGCGGTACAATTATCGCATTACAGAAAACCAAATGTTTATAAAAGTAAACATGCAGGAAATGCTTCCAAGATCTCAAGCAGTCACTACAGTCAAAAAATAATAAAAGTTAAAGACAATTCAAGAAGGTTATCTGAGTCCAAAGCATATGCTGGAAGAGAGGCAAGGATTATTAAAGAAACACACAAACATCACTATTTATATTCAACACCCAAGCACCCAAATATCTTGATATATCGAATTCACTTTGTGTTTGTTGCAAAACAAAACAAGCTCAGTGGCTGCCCTTAAGGACGGGAGGTGGGGGTTTTGAATACCAAAACAATACATGTGTTTTGACGCTGATAATTGTGGTCCTCTAGCAACAGGACTGTGGGGTGACTGTAGTCAGTATCATGGATTGCACCTGTGTGTTCCTGGAGGTGCAGCTTCAACATCTGTGTAGTATAATATAAGACAAGCCGCAGTCACAAATAATCATGTATGTAACACATGGTGATGCACAATGTATGATGTCATTGATCGTATAGTTTTTGGAGTTCTTTTGCTGAAAGGATAACTAAGGTAGATCTGCATACCTAGAAATCGAACATCCACCATATTTATGGAAATCCATGGCTTGTGAGGTCAGCCAAGTGGCTCATTCCCAAATAGATTTAGATGGATTCTTAAAGTAACTTGTAACAACAATATTGCTCATCGTAGGTAATATTTGGTTGTGGGCCGATGGATTTGGTATTAAATTAAAGACACACTTAGGATGTGTTGAAAAGATTCTTGAAATATCACAATGTTGGTTAGTAAATATCGTAATGAACTGAGTCTTTTTTCCTTCCTGCTGTTTACCAGTGGCTTATTGATAAGTAGCATTGATAGTACTGGTCTTGGTGAGCTAGTAAAGTTTCATGCCGTCTGCTATCAACTTTAAAGTGGACTTGGAAAAAGCATTTTTAAAATAGCGTAAATTCTTGAAGTGTTTTGTTGTTAAATTAATGTGTTGTTGATACTGCACAGAAGAACAAGTATGCTTAAGGCAGAGAAGTTCTTCATAGGGGGTGCTGTTAACCCAAGAGCTTGGATGAGCACTTTCCCAATGAAGAACAGTATTTCTAGCCATGATTTTCCCAAATACTGCAGTTTCCAAATGATTGGATCTTACACAAATGGTGAGACCTAGGAACTCCAATGACACCTTACTTAATGCCAATCATATTATTTTTGCTTTGGCTGAGTTGGTTTTGAGATAAATGTGATAGGGTTTTAGTCACTTGAAAGAGCCCTCCCAAATAAAAAAAAGATCATCTATATACCTCAGCGACAGGACAGCATGGGATACAAGTTGTAAAAAATGCTTGGACAAAGCATGCATCCTCTTTCACCATCCTATTCCACAAGCTCATAAATAGGTTGTCGTAAGCCGGCACAAACGTGATACCCATAGTGATAGTTTTCATTAAAAAAAAAGTTTGTTTCAGAAACAAATCAATCGTCACAAGCATCATATTTCTCTGGTTAAGGAAAATAACAGATCTCATATATTGAAACTCTGTGGCAAACACAACACCCAACTCATATGATATTGAAGTTCATACAGATATTTTTATTTATTTATTACTGTGAAATGGTTTACACAAAACAAACCTTAGACAGTTTTAGAAATGAAAGAAGAAAAAAGAAAGAAAATACAGAATAAGACAACACTACAAGTTAAAAAAGTCAGAACCTTTCCAACAAGTAAAATGTCATTGCCATTGGTTATACTGAGATTCCCCTCAGGAATTAATTGATTTTCAACACTGTAAAATGTCATTCAAATTCAATTAGTTTCCTTTAAAAAGCTATCATATAAAATGAACAGCTGCCAATGCAAGGGCAATCAGAGTCCCAGCCAAAATCTGTGACCAGAGCAGATATACATTCACACTCACAACATTGTGAATAGATTTCTCAAAATATATGATTCTTTCCTGGAGCAAAATAGGGAATTTTAAAAGAAGATGTCTTTGGGTCTCTATTTCCAATCCTTTACATATCCTTTACATGTTCTATTGGCTGTACAGATCCCCAGTGTAGCTCTTAGAACTACCAATGTTGGGTACAAATTGAGCTGTAGTTTCATAAAATGTTTTCTCCATATTCGGTCTGGGAATTTTAGGAGGTATTCTGGTAAGATACCAAGAGCTCTTTCCTCTAGAAACAGGGTATCGACCATTGTTATCCATGAGATTGTATTTCATGTACCAAGCCAATCATTCTGAAGAAATGTTTTCTTTGCATAGTTCAGATCATGTTTACATTGATCCAGAGATAGATCGCCTCCTTCAATATATAGTGACTTTCTAAATTCCAAGTGTGTAAAACACGGAATCCACATTATGCATCTCCCAATATATATCCACATATAAAGAGGGGGGTAATTTTAGGCAGAGCATCAGTACTTTCGAATTGAATAAAGCCGCTAAAGAGGACATACCTAATTTTAACCAGATTAGAGCAACTGGCAAGGAGCAAGGAGGGTGGCATACATAGAACAAGTCTCCACAATAATCCTTTAGACTTATACCACCAGCTTCTATCCTTAAGGTTCATCATTTCGGCACCATACAACAGGGTAGGAATCACCTTTAATGTATAGTAAGTAATAATTGGTACCACAAAGATCCTTCCATATTTTTTATTAACTCGGATCATTTTCACACAAAAAACCAACATCGTCTGATGCACACTTTGCTGGAGAGGAGTGGTCGAAGGGAAATGTTAAATATTTGAACTCTTCACAGTTTGAAAATTGTTACGAAATAATCTCCCAAATGGATGCTTCACATTTCTTTTTCTAGCGTTGGAAATCCACATTATTTTATATCTACTCTCATTTATCTCCATATCATTTAATTCTATGAACTGCTTTACAGCTGCCAGTGATGGAGTTAGTCAAATTGGAGTAAAGTCAAATATAAAAAGGCCATCAGCATATAATAACCAGTGAGCCTGGTCACGACTATTTTGGGTGAAAACACTCTTATGGTGTCTAGCGTGTTCCCTATATCGGATATTTAACAAAAGGGGGGGTTAAAACACACCCTTACCATGAAACATTAAAGGTGGAGACTTCAGAGGAAAGTGAGCCCTTTGTATTCAGCTGAACGTTAAGTGATATACCTGTATTGAGGTCCATAGTAGATCACTAGATTGATAATGGAAGACCCCAAATCTTCAGCTTCTGCCACAACCTCTTCCTGGTTACTTTTTCAAAAGCAGCCGTTAGAACAATGAAGGCCGCGTAGTGACAGTCTTGCCTTCTCCAGGTATCTTGGCATAATGTTTTGGTTAGCAGGCCATTCAAGGACATTCCAAGCTTCCTACGGAAACCAGATAGCATGTTATCATTTTTTTTTCATCTCACAGGCCAAAGTCTCTTAACTTTCCAAAATAAGTGAGCCAACTATTTTACCCATAATATCCAAAAGGGCGAGAGTCCTATAGTTACTAGGAAGGCTTGTATTTCCCTTTTAAAACAATGGGTATGCTATAGGAGGACTTACAGGATATAGGTATCTTTATTTGTCTTATGACTTAAAGAGATAGTCCATATATGACAACCACCCATATAGAGGACGAATATTTCAGGGTTAGATTTGACCGGCCATCCGGGCCAGCAGCTCTGGAGGTATTTAATTTGATATGTTCCATTATTGTACTTTTGGATGTATCAAAAGCCAATCATCCTGATATGTTCTCTCAGGTTCTTTTGCCTGGGTATCGCCTGCATACGTTTTAGTTGTTTTGCATATGTTGGAAAAATGTGAAACCCATGTTTCCGCTGATATAGCAGTTAACTCTAGTAAAGACTGGGTCTGACACTTGCCTTTGAGCAATACCCAGAATTCTTTAGATTTCCGTTAAACCAGGATTTTTAGGATCACCTTGCTATCTCTCTTGTTTAATGTAGCTCTATGCATTTTTAACCAGTTTTTCTTAATGCTGAAGGACCCCCTTTTTCATACCCATATAATCACAATAATTGCACCGAGGGATTAAATCGAGTGATCGCCTCAACTCCCTTTGTTTGGCCTGGACCCGTCTGTCAAAAACATGAAGCAGGTTCTGTTGTTTTCTAAAGAGCAAATTTTGTGATAACCCAGCCCTACCCCACTTTTGGTGCTTCCATAAAGAAAGTTAGAGAATCTCTCCAGAGGTATTATGTCTCACTTTTGTTGCTCCGAAGGTTTCTCATAAAAGTGCTTCAAATTTGTATTAAAAAGGCTAACCGTCGAAGGCACCCATTTAATATGGGTGCCAGCCAAATTTACCTGCACGTTAATTTACTTCATTTTCTTGGCCAGAGGTTTAGACATATTATTTAAGGTGCAGAGGAAGATTGAATGTTCACTCAACTCATCGAAAGGTTCAGATATGAATATATAATCTAAGATCCCTGGTGAGAGCCATCTTTGCCAAGTGACACTCAGGGTCACAGTTGCCATCCAGTTTCCCATTTAACCCTTGCAGGTCCCAGGTCTCTAGGAGTTAGATCTATCATCTTCCTTTTTTAGAGCATCCTACCTTAGTATAACTTGGTACCATGCAATTCGAATTTAGATCACCTCCGAGTAGTTTAACTTTTAAATGAATGTATCTATAAAGCGCCAAGAAGTTGGCTGGAGGGCATGGGGGTGCTCAACCCTAGGCAGGGTACAAAGACTGGCAACCACAACAATTGATACAGGCAGACAACACAACAATAAATATCCAACGCATAAGCTCCAGGAAAGTGCAATAGCCTCAGGTGAAAAGATGTATGAGATCAGCGGGCAGCGAATTCCATGCCATCGGAGCAGCAGCATAAAATGCACCATTGCCCACTGTGATCAATTAAGTTCTCGTGACAAACAGCACATTAGCGTCATTAGATCTTAATGATCTCTGAATGGGCCTTTTAATCAGGCTTTCTGTTGAATAATCTGGGTTAGTACCGACTGCGCTATTGTTAGCAGTTGATGAGAAATTCAGACTTCCATGAAAAGCAACTGAAGATTTTTCCTGGCTTGGGAGTTGTGCTCTTTCCTCTTTAGCCCTTAAACCGATCTCACCACACTGTTCTGAATCACTTGCAATCTAGAGCAAACACCCTTACTAATGCCCATCAGGATGCTACAACAGTAACCAATTTGTATACCAATGATGGCCCTGGCCACAGTGACGCAATTCGTTTTTGGACAGATATGGCTGTATCTGTGTCAGCAACCTGATATAATAAGCTGATGCAGAGACCAGACTGCTGACCTGAGCTTGCATACTCATGGTTTTATCTAATGAAACACCTAGCGCCTCATTACGAGTAGGGCATGGCTGCCTCCATACCGGGTCCCAGTACCGTGTTCCTTCAATGAGGAATAACAGGGTCATTCCGACTTTGGAGGACCCGGTAATTCCTCCTTGAAGGAACCCATTCCCATTGAGCCCCCATAGGGCTCAATGGGAATGGGGAGGGAGCTAATAACGGGCCCGTTAATAACAGCACGTTATTAGCTCCCTGTTCCCCTCGCGGGACCCGCTAAGGACGCCTGGCTTTACCAGGCATCCTTACCGGGTCCCGCAAAGGGAACCTCGTAATAGGGCATCCCGTAATGAAAGGTGCCGGTCCCGTACCAGCACCCTTCATTACGGGAGCGCTTATGTTATGATGAGGCCCCTAGTGTTTTATCTTCTTATTGCCTGGCGATTCTACTGCCAGCAATAAGAAAGTGCTGGTATTCAGGACCTACTTTGCGGAGCATACCCCCAGTACCGGCAATCATACGGTCTGTCTTATCGTCATTAAGGGCTAGGCCATTCTTTACCATCTGGGACTGAATCAGTGCACACACTCCCTTAACATTCTTCAAGTTCTCTTCGTATACCCCGGACAAGGAAATTACACACTGTGTGTCATATGCGTAGTTTGTAAACTTCAATCCTTTGTCCTCCAGCAGTTCGAATAGCAGCAGGGTAAGAATATTGTACAATGATGGAGAGAGACAGGCACCTTGTGGAACACCACACTGAATCTCTACTTGGTCTGCCTCTGCAATACTACTACTTACCCTTGCTAACCCGTTCTCCACAAAGGATTTCACCCAAGCTGCTGATGAGATGGAAGAGGGGGCCACCTTCTGAAGTCTTTCTGTCAGCAGGGCATGGGCCACCAGTTCAAATGCTGCGGACATATCCAACAACATGAGTAATGCCATATTCCCCTTGTCAAATGATTGTAAAATACTAGACTTCTGGTCCAGAAGTGATGTCTCTATCCCATGAGCTGGCCTGAAGATAGACTTCTATTTACTCAAGATATTGTTGTTAGCCAAGTGATCCAGAACTTGTATGTAAGCCACCAGATCAAGTATTTTCAGCAGTAATTTTTTAATAAAGGCATGATCCACGTGTTCTTAATGCATTCAGGCACATGACACTCCTTCAAGGACAGATTTACAAATTTCGTTATGGCAGTAATCAAGGATGGTAAACATGCTTTAAATGTAATGGCGGGACAGACATCACCCTTACAGCTAGTTGGTTTAAACTTCGTGTTGATGTCAGTCATCTCCGCCTCCGTTACTGACCTGAATCTAACCTCTATCCGTGCATCTTCACGGGTGCCCTCCAAATTTCTGTCCACGGCCACTTCCAGCCCACCCACCGTGTTCAACACACTGCTTTTAATATTCATATTTTATTTGATCCTCTAACGTTTATTGAACATGGGCTCTTTATTTTATTTATTGAACATTTATTGGACATTTGCATGGTGCCTATAAACAAGTGTTTCCAGGCGCCACAAGAGAAGAAGGGTGGCGGAGGGGAACATATGAATCACAAAGTAAACAAAAACGGTTATATTGGTCTTGTGACAATCCTACCATGCAATTGCAAGAACAAGGTGGTAAGTGCTTGTGGGGAGTGGGTAAGGGGTAAGTGCAGGTATGGGGAGCCCCCAAGGGAGGGGCAGGCAAGTGCTGGGTGGGCATAGTAGGCAAGTACCAGGAGGACAAGGGAGAAGGGAGGATGAGTGCAGTGTACAGGGAGGGCCAGGTTGGGCTGGTCCGGTTAAGGGAGACCAAGGGCAAGTGCTCGCTCTTGAAACTCGGTGCATCAAGCACTATCTTTGGTAAAAGCCAACTGTTCTTTTTGGACATGGCTTCTCAAGCTCCCTCAGGATTTTGAACAATTCATGTGAGTCATGCTCCGCATTCGTGATCTTGATATTATCCATAGAGTTTTTAGCTTCTATAATTGCCTTTTTTTACAACTTGGCTGTTTTCAAATAAACCTCCCTTTCTTCTATCATTTTAGATTTAGACAATGTATTAAAATCGGTCCTTTCATGTGCTTTCATTCCTTGTAATTCCGAGGAAGGACCAAGCATTCACTTTTTTACATGGCAATGATCTGGTCTTTAATAGGGCAATACGATTGACTGCATTTGATACAATATATAAGCCACTTACTTAGCAGATTCAACATTCGTTATATTCAACGCTAAGGGTGGCATAAAGGCCTCCATAGACTCTGGTGAACGTTTTTTTAAGATTTCTTGACGTTATCAAGTTTCCGCTTATTTTAGACTTACTCGCCGAGGCACTAATACATCAAAGAAGATTAAATAGTGGTCCGACCGTAAGCTTACCGCCAATGTTGTTTCTGGACCGGAAAACTAAGAGTCTGCAGGTGGGTGCCGTTCTGCCCACCAGGTTCAGTCCTATCAGACTCCATGGGAATGGGGACTTACAGTTTACTGGCGCCTGGCTTTCCGTAACGCCCAGGTGTTTCTGGCAAGTCTGGCGCTGGTAAATCATTACGGGTCCGGCTGCAACCTGCCAGTAGTACCGGCACAGTTACCGCCTGACTCGTAATGAGCCCCCTAGTGTTTAAGATCATCATGGGCCTCATTACGAGGTAGGAGATAGCCATGGTGCTATAAGCACCATGGCTACCTCCTACCTCATTCGGGGTCCGGGTTCCCGAAATAGGGACTTACTGGGTCATTCCAACCTTGGAGTCCCCGGTAAGTCCCCATTCCGGGAACCATTCCCCATTCCCATTCGAGCCCCCATAGGGCTCAATGGGAATGGGGATGGAGCTAATAACGGTACCGCAATTTGCGGTACCGTTATTAACTCTGAAGTCCCTTAACGGGTCCCTTCCATAACGCCTGGAGGGACCTGCTAAAGGACCTCGGAATAGGGTGATAAGGGATTACCGGTACCAGTGTCCTTATCGGTGCCGGTAATCCCTTACCACCTACCTCGTAATGAGGCCCCATATATTTTATCTGGTTCGACTCCCAACTTCCCTATTTACATTGGAAGCTAGACCTATCGCGATCAATACGAGATCCATTGTCCACATTTCTAACTGAAGCATCCCTCCTAATGATGTCTATTTACATCCTGTAAAATCGCAGACAAGACCACATCTCTTTCACATCCTGATAATGTTTTCTCTTAAGAGCTATTCTCCACCCAAATATAAGTAGCTACAACTGAGTGGTTCTCCTTCACATTACCAATTATGGGTGCACTATTTGTAATTGACATATTACCTGTCAGCTCACTGCTAACAGTAGTCAAATCCATCAGCTCAAGATTCTTCACTACTGGAAGACCCAGTTAAAAATCATGTGCCTCCCTAAATATTTGCCCAGTTTCCTTCATACATCCTCACTCAATACCCACTCCACAGAGAAGTCACTAAAGATGGTGGGAGTACTCTCTTCCCTCATAATGTCGATGCGCGGCTTACAAGTCGTCCTACACAGATTTGTTGCCTCCAAGGGCTTCCTCGCTGATGACATCTGCTCGTACTCAGTCCTAAAATCCCCTCTTACCAGTCTCTCGCCAGCAGAAGGATGTGGCTCGACAGGATGCATCAAAGGCCAGGATAGATAACGTTGTAATACGTTATTCACTCTCTGTGACTGAGTGTAATATTTTCATTGACAGAGGTCCATTAAACTAACCTGCTCCATGTTACTAGCAACAGAATGTTCCGACAACAAGGTTCAGGACAGTAGGGGAACCCACAATTCAAAACATACCTACCACACCTATCAGCACATCCACCAAGAGAGCTCTCTGCCACATCCAGACGTGGACCAGCGCAGACAAGCCTGGAAATAAGCGGGAGTCTGCTAGGTCTGCTGTGGGAGGTAGTTAAACACTGAGCATAAAGTGTAACAGAATAACATGCTTTTAAAATCTCAAAATGCCACAGAGCTACTACCACAATTCACATGCACACAGTGGCCCTCATTACAAGTCAGGCGGTGGACCATGGTGCTATTAGCACCATGGTCTATGCCGGATTCCGCCATGGTGGATGGCGGAATTACCGCCCCATTCCAAGGTGAGTGGGGCGGTAATTCCCCATTCACCATTTGCCCTTCCCCATTCACATTTATGCCCCATAGGGCATACTGGGGATGGGGAAGGCGCTAATTACGGCACCGTAAATTACGGTGCCGTAATTAGCACCAAGGTCGCTTAGCGCCTTGGACTTTAACGCCTGCAAAAAGCAGGCGTTAAAGTGTGAATCAGGTGTTAAGGGTTAACGGCGCCGACGGCGGCGTTAATCCTTTAACGCCTGACTTGTAATGAGGGCAAGTATCACAGAAGCATGGCCTGATTCACTATACCACTACTCAAGCTTTGAAGGTAGCGCATATCCAGAAATGTATCGCATTTTGAGCAGCCAGATTCAGTACATAAGGATATAACATCTATACTCACTAGGAACTGTCTCTGGCTACATGTTCTAGCCTTAACAGAGCATCCTTAGTGTCCTCTAAAAAGAAGGTCAGAGTTCACACAAATGGTTGGAGGAATGTATCCACAAACTGGAATAAGTTCTTTGTGAGATATAATGGGACTTTCTCTTGACCCTCTATGTACCTTATGTATTGTTGGCGATTTATGTAGCATGGAGATAACAGGGTGCCTATCATACAACAATGGCTATTTTTGTCTTGTGAGGAGCCCTTCGGAGTTCCAGCTATTTCATGTTTGCACACCTTCCATAGGCCTGCTGGGGTCTCCCGGGTGTCTAAATGAGACTCAAAAGACCACCACCTGCAAACCCTGCCTTGAAGCTGATCCAAATGTCACTGTTGTAAGACTTGCAAGATGGCCTGCCTGTGTACCAGCCCCAGCTCCTGGCACCAACAATAGTGTTTTTTGCTTGAGCTTTGATGATATTAATCCAACGTAGGATAGGCGATGTGGGGTTTCATATATGGAAATGCATAGCCCTGTATTACTAGTCTTGCACAGTCAAAGATCATTGATAGTTAAGAGGGAAGTGTAACTTTGGAGAGACTTCTTGTCATTATGGTTATGAGGGAGTGGTGTCTACACAACAATTTGCGAACCTATCATGCTGTGCTTCAGAGTGCACATAACTCTGATAGTAAATTCTAGAGTCATTATCCCAGGTGGATGACAAAGGACAGAGATTCAGTGGTGGAAATAGGTGTTTTATTGCAGCATGTGTACCTTACCTTGAAAATGACAATAGAAATGTCCCACTTGGTCATACAGACGTGAAAATGGGCAATGCAAGTGGATACCACAGGGGTGAGAGTGACAGAGAGCAGTCTAATGAGTAGCTGTGTACAATGTCAAAAGTTACCATGTCTTGTTTGTGTTTAGCCATGTGCATTTAGTTGAGATAGTATTTAGAAATGTTCCAGTGAATTTAAGGAGGAAATTTGCTTTTACTTGAACACTCCTCGAATTACTGGGGGAGGATGTGATGAAACCGTTCGGATGGCGGTGGTTGCCGCGGATATGACTTCGCTGCCATTGATCGGGTCCATCACGCCATTCACGTTTGCATTGTAACATTCTAGTTGTTATCCTCTGCTCGCCGCCGCCAGGAGTATTTCTTCCCAGCAGCCCCTGCGGTCTGTGCGTTGCAACAGTCTTGGCTATTGCTTCGTTTACGGTCATATGCTAGTTTTCTCCTCTTTTCGCTTCACATGGAAGCCTGCCTTTCTCTGTATCCTCGCTCCTTACCTCCCTCGCTCTTCCACTTTCTTCATCTGCTAGCGATTCTCCGCTCCTTTATTTTTTGTAGGGTTACTGTCATTGTTTGTTTACTGTTCTCAGTTCCTACCTGTGTCCGCATCCTTGCTCGCTCCAGTCCGGAGTTTTGTCCTCTCCTTGCATCGGTTCTGTTCCTGTTCTATACTTACCTGTTCCTCTTATTGGTTACACTCGTACCTCTTATTTGCTGCTGCTTCCAGCTGCATTCCGGTTGAGTTTCAGCTGTCATTTCATCACAGCCAGTTGATCGCTACTTCACATGTTGGCCAGTTACGTGGGATTACCGTGGGGGGTTTTTCCGCCTAAGGGCTTTTTTCCCCGTTACTTACCTGCTCCCAGGGCTGGAGTCGTGGAGTGGTCCAGTTTGTGATCCACCACGGCTACTTACCGTGACAGTCCCCAGACTCCAAGACAGAAGAAGGACTATCTGGCCCACCGACAAGGGATCAAGTAGACAAACCCTGAATATTCAGGTGAGGAGAGTGGTGATTCGAGTGAGGACATTGACAGAGGATAGCTCAGGGGCAACACAGGTTCGATCCCCGGGTCCACGCTTAGAAACCTCTGAGTATTAAGTGCTTTAATACCAATTATAATTTATAATTAAAGGGGGGATTATGTGACCGAGAGACAGTGTTGGTCCTTTTGCCAGGAAATACATGTGGATGTTTGTTTCCTAGTTTTCAGTGTTTGAACAGCAATGTCTTTATTTCCGTCGTAAAATGATGAGAGACATGGATGTTTCAGCTCTTGCAATACGCATTTTCAAAAAAGAGAAATGTTCAGTCAGATCTTCCCTTTGGTGTACAGACCCATTGATCTACCAATTATAATTTGGCCCGGCCATTTGCTTGGGTCATATTCTGTGCAAGACCTTGCAGGCCATACTGACATTGTCAGCTGTGTAGTGCTCTTCTATGTGTGAAGACAGCACATAGAGGTGTGGACTGCTTTTCTGTGGTAGTGTTTTTGGTGTCTGATATCCGTTGAGCTGCTGTGCAGAACTATGCAACTTCCAGGCGTTTCTAAGTTGTGTGCCTCACTGCAATTTTTGTGGAGAATGAGACGTCTTTGTAAATCTGACACTTTAAGGTCTTGTAAAATGTTCTTTCCTCCTCAGTAAGTGCACGTGTGTTCCTTTCTATTAGAGTGGAGGTTGGGAGAGGTTGTGTGAGCCCTCGGGAAAGTGGTGTGGTCTCTTCGCATGGATGTGATTTTCTAGTTGGCAGTGATCACAGTTTTTTTAGTGTTATTGCGCTCCAGGTTGGCTTTGATCAAAATTATTCAGTGAACTGTAGGCATCTTATGAGGGGTTTGTTCAAAGTCTTAATTATACGAGCAATTGTGTCTGAGTTGCCACTGTGGTGTGGAGACATGATTGCACTTTCTTTTGTTTGGCCCTGCTTACGCGCACGTATGTTAAACATGTCGATGTGGGCACGCATCAATGTTAGGCTGCTTTCATGTTTCTCTTAATGATGTCTGATAAGCGTATTGCCTAGGCTCACAACACGTATAGGAGGCAGTGACAAAGAAGTTAAAAAAAAGTTGATTGTTATGATGGCACATAAACACTGTAATATATGTAAAAATATATAATATAAATAAATAACTAAATAAATAAATAAATAAATGCACATATAACGGAAGCTCGTGGTTGGTGTGCAGAGAGAAAGTGTATTAAATATTGAATGCTGTTTTATATGTGTTTGTTTTCTTTTAACTTGTGTTTAATTTCAGAAAAAAGAAAAAAAAAACGAAGTATTTTTACCAAGCATGTTTTATTTTTGGCAAAAGGATGAAGTTAGTATTGTGCTATGTACTTAATCTGTTTATTTTCTATTTTGATTTAGACAATTAACATTATTTGGTCGGAGGTTCCGGGATCAGAGGCCACGGGAGACGATGGAGTCCTGGAGTCCCCTGGATGAAGACCAAAAGATGCCTGCCTCCAGGTGGAGGTGAAGACAAAATAACCGGAATGCCAAAAGAGATGACTACTGTGGATTCAAGATTGCCAAGATGAAAGAGTACTCGAATGAACCGAATAACATCGCTGGTCGAGACATACCAAAAGAGACAAAGCAAAAGTTCCGGCATATGAAGTTCCACGTATTTATTATTTTAATTATTTATTTTAACTTGTTATATTACTTATTTGTTTTAGTTAGTTGTTTTATTTCATTGTTTTTAATTGACTTGGAAAATTTAAACTTAAAGTAATGCCACTTCCACTGAGAAGGCAAATGTGGAACATTTTATGAACTGATGGACTCAGATGAAATGTTAATTGCAAATTTTCATTGATGCACATGAATATTCATTTTGTTGGATTGCTATATTGTAAAAAAAAATAGAACAAGTTGTTTTTAGGAATTGGCTTGGATTATAGCCAAGTTCTAAAAACAAAAGGAGGGTATATGTAAGGATATTTGGCGTGTTACAGTACACAGTACAGCAATACTGCACAAGTAGCACAATTTCTTTTGCAGCACCACCACCACAAGGGTGCCGTGCATTGCTATATGGGTTAGCAGATTAACAAGGAAAGACAGACTATTCAGTAAAAAACGATTTTAACATATAAGATGCAAATCTATTTTTACAGTTAAAAGCACACGTGTTCATTTAAAAATGCACACTATTTTTCACCTGAAATGCCTATATTGCTAGAGACACATTTGAAAATTAACAGCTAACCTATTAACCATTAACCTGACTAATAAAACCTTATTTTAATATAACCCACTAATAAAATGTGTTCTCTACTGCAGAATTAGGCATACTCTGAAAACCATTTAAATGAGTGTGCAGATTTTTCTATTCTCTTCTCTGCCTGATTCTCCGTGTTGTTGTGCACAGTAACTGCAGGAAGGAGGAAGTCAGATTTGCAACAATTGCAAATGTATAAGCGAAGCTATTGTTGAAGAGTAGGAGGATGAGAGATGATGGATTTCATTGGGACACGTCATAAAGAGGGCTGAGAGGAAAGTTTTAGTGGGCAGTATCAGGGAAAAAGACAGGCAGACATCTTTCTGCACTACTGGGGAGAAGACCTGGCTGTGGGGTCCTGACTGAATGCAGATTCCTGTGTCCTGCTGCAGTCGACATTGGGGAGAGCTGAAAGAAAAACCTTTCCACTGGCTGAGGCAGTCCTATCTGAAAAAGCTGAGAATTCCAGGCAATGACCCCGGCTTGAGAAGGCAAGCGTTCCTTTTTGCTGGAGTTAATCCAAGAGAGCCACATTCACAAAGAGAAGCCTCTGAACAGATAAGGTAATTACATAACTGGGGGAGCTGTGTGTGTGCACGAAAATATGCAGTCAGTGTAGAAAAAATGAAAGTCCCGTGCGTGTCTTAATCAGGTGCTAATGTTGCAATTTGAGTTCTGTTCTCCGCCACTCTATTTGCAGTGGGTCATAGAAAATGCTTTGATTGTGCCATTTTATTGCTGTAAAGAATGAGATCGTGTTAAATACAACTTTTATAATACAGAAAAATATTTGAAAACAGACGGATGGTGTACTTACTGTTTATCATTACAGTGCTGTTGATGTGGGGAGATTTTTAAACAGTGCAATGGTCATTTTAAGACAGATGTGTGCATGTCAGAATCAGTATGAATAATTGTGAGTGACTGTAGTATAACTTGTTGGAGGTACATGAGCCAACGGGAAGAGAGACTCTCTGAACATAGCTCCCTACCGTATATAAGGTAGTGGAAATTACCACAAGACTACCACATATAGCTCTCTGTCGTAAATAAGTCAGTGAGTTTGCCCATGGTGGCGCACCAACACTATCACTGGAAAATGTGGTATCCCTAGAATGCAGGTCTGAGGTCTCTCTAGTGATCACACGAAAAATCTAAGCGAAGATAAGGGATTCTGGACATTGGGGCCACAAATAAAACAAGGGAATTATGCTCACCAAAATACCACCAACCACGTATACCAAATATGCAGGTCTGGGTGCTGAAATAATGCATGTCCATTGTATTATTGTTGCACATGGCCAAATCTGAATACAAAGAGTGATTATTGCTAAGTTATTTTTCGGCGGTAATAAAATACCGTCAGGCCCCAGATCTCCACAAAATACCCAACAGGGTCCCAGGTGTTGCTTGAAAAAAATAAACCATGTTGCTGCGTTGGTGGATGTAGCCTTGATTGGCTGACATATAACTCATTTCTTTCTAACTATAATACATTGATCATTACGTGAAACCTTTTTGAGGGTTAGGTTATTCATTTTATTTTCAGAGGCTTATTCGAGATGCATTAATAGTATTAAAACTTATTGTGGGCACAACGAACAAAAGCATTTATGTAATTTTAACCACGGTGTGTGTTAATTTTATATTTGGTATTATAATGCTTTTGGGATTTTTTTATGGTAAATTATGCATTTATTTTTGCATGTGCTTTCATGGATTGTGTATACTCTGCGAATAAAGTTCCTCGAGTCAGTTAAATGTAGGCGGTTTATGAGTATTATGTGATCGTGATTAATTTTTATTCAATTTCACATTTAGGTTCTCCACCTTGTTTTTGTCAATTATTTCATATCATGCTATGTGTCATTTACAGTTTTATATATAGGACTGGAAACTGTATTTTGCCAGGATTGACCCACTCTGGTTAATTGACCTACTTTGAGAGTACAACATGTTGGGGCATAGAGGTAATATGTGTCTTCGCGTGGCATATGCTCTTTTGCAGCAGAGAGGGTTGTTCATGAGTAACAATGTTGATGTTTTGGGCTTCGGTCATGGGAAAAGTAAGCAATGTATCATGTGTTTGATAATACTCTAATGGTGTGAAACTTCCATAGTATGTTTAGGTGTGGCCTTCATTGATAGCAATCAGGATGGTGCTTACATTTAAATGTCACTGGTAGTTGTGGATTATTTCCTTGTGCAGTTGCTGTGTGTAGATGTGCAGAGGTGCATTATTGAGGCAATAGGCTGATAAAGCAATACATGGTATATTTGGTGCAGTTTGGTATATGGACTTACAAACTGTCTATTTAATTTGGATCAGTGACCTTTTTCTTGTGTGTAGCAGTAGTTTTCTCCTCAATCATTGTCTTTGTTAATAATATGATTCTTGAGTGTGCTTCCTATTGCTAGATGGTCTTTTTCAGAAAGCCTCCTGATGGAGAGTTGGAGGTTTGGTTAGTGTTCTGCTTACATGTCTGACTATAGGACTATGATTTCGCATGGTTCACTAGGAGAATAGTTCTATCGTATGTTTCGAGATATTTTGAAGTTGCAGATTGAGGGGGTACATTTGTTTGCGGGTGTCTACGGTGTTGTCACAGAGATTTGTTTGTTGTTGCTCCCCTGTCTTTGTCCCTCTCCCAGTGTGTCTGTGTCTCTATCCCTCTTTCTCTGTGTCCCTCGCCCTGTGTCTCTTATTCACTCTCCCTGTGTCTCTGTGTCTGTCTCTCACTCCATGTGTCTCTGTGTCTGTCTCCCTCTCCCTGTGTCTCAGTGCCTTTCTCCCTCTGCCTCCCCCTGTGTCTTTTTATGTTTCTTTCTCCGTGTGGCTCTTTGTGTCTCTATCCCTGTGTGTATCTATCTCCCTGTGTGTCTCTCTCTGTGTCTGCCTCTCTCTTTTCCCCCTTAACAGTCCCCTCTCTAAGTGTTTGAAGGCATACGAACCTGGATGGCGCTAAAATCTCTTGCTCTTAATGAGGTAAAAACAGAGCTTCTGATTGTAGGCACCCAACAAAGACTGAAAAAGATTGATGACCAGTATGTACGTTTTAAGCTAAATGATAATGAAATTGCAGTGTCTGAACATGTACAAATATTGGGAGTCTTTTTTTGACTCCCAGCTATCCTTTAAGAAGCATTTGCAGCCACAAGGCAAAGCTAGACTCACTGCACTTGAGAAATAACCCAAGAGAGTGGCTCTCTCTGCACTTACCCCAGTCTAAACCAACTGGGTGCACTTGGACCTCCCCCTCCCTGTGACCATCTGTGCACTTGCACGATCTGTACGCACCATGCCTGAGGTTAGTCTGTCTGTTCTCCCTTGTCTTCACCCCTAAATTGCACTGGTAAAACTGCAGAATCGCTGTCAGGCCTATTTGCTATATTTTTTATTCACTTACTCTGCATGTGCAGACTACTATCATCTCAGAATTTCAGGGGCTCTGTGCGGCTTGTTTTTCCCTATGTTCCCACCCACCTTGTGAGCTTTGAAACACTTGGCTGTACATAAGCGCTTTATAAATAAACAATACCATGCAGGGGAGTTGCTAGGTCTGGAAAAGACCTGGGGCTACGCTGATGTAGGAATTGTTGGGACTCGGGCTTGCTAGTCTTTTGGCTGTAGCTCCTGAGATTCTATCAGGGGCTACAACCAAAAGATCAGGGGCTATAACCCCCTTAGCCCCCTCTAGCAACGCCCCTGATACGATGCCATACCAAATTATGTAAAGAAATTATGTGAGGCAATGCAGCCAGAGCCCCAGGATGGTTGGGAGTCATGTCCCTGACCTTGGGCGGCTGTCTCCCATGTGGGTCGAATGTCCCCAAGTGAGAAGCTGTAACGCTGCCCAGCCAGAGATCCAGGATGGTGGGGCGGATATCCCTGGCCATTGGAGCTTGTCAACCATATGGGTCCACCGTCCCCAAGCCCAGCCTGGAGGTCTGACTGGGCTGCGATACAGAGGGATGGGTAATCTACCGGAGCTCCCTGGGACTGCCGCTGCACTTGGGTATAGTCGCTCCACATGGGAGACAGCCGCTCCCAGGTAAAAACCAATGTTCTTATAGCATTGGGGTCAATTTGTGGCCTGCCCTGCAATTGTGTCTTTGCCCACCACAATACCTCCCCAGATTGCCCACTCCCACACACACCACCAACAATCCAGCCTCAGTCCCACCCACCCCACTGACAATGGGTCCTAACCATAGAATAACAAAAAAACGACTTACATAACAAAGTCGATGCTTCTCGTGTAAAAAAACGTGTAAAAAAAACAAAAAAACATGAATTATTTGTAGTCAACCCAGCAAAAACAAATCATAACTATCAAGCTCCGATCACTACCCCCCCCCTTTCAAGCCATCCCTGGTGGTCTTGTGACCCTCACCTCCCAGTAAAAACACATTTGCCCCTTCTTAGGGACAGATTGGCAGATTACACAACCAATCTGCCACAGGGAAGTCTAAATTACATGCTTCATCGATCTGGAGTGCGGGGTAAGGGCCTCTCCCCCTTTTATAAAAATCATCCCTGGTGGTCTTGTAACTACCCACCCCAGTAAACACACATGTACCCCTTCCTAAGGGCAGATTGACAGCCCCCAGGGAGGGCTACATGGGATGCCCCCATCCACTTTGGGTGGGGGGAGAGGGCCACCACCTTTCCATTCCAAACAAATCCTTGGTGGTCTAGTACCTCCAGCCCCCTACGACAACCCCACAAAAAAGCTTTATTTATTTTGTATTTTTTTATTTTTGCCCCTTCTTTAGGGGCAGATGGGCAGATTACTGTGCCCATCTGCCCTCAGGAGGGTTGTGGGGGGAGGGCCACCCCCTTTTCCATTGCAAAGTTCCCTGGTGGTCTAGTGTGCACCTCCAACCCCACAATTATTTTTTTGAACGCCCATTCTCTTGGGGCAGATGCCCATCTGCTTCCATGGGGGGTCGGGGGGGCATTCCCCTTTCCATTACAAACAAATCCCTGGTGTTCTAAACTCCCACCCCACAGCAACCCCCCAAAAAACCTTTTTTTTTAAAAAATATTCTTTTTGCTCCTTCTCTAGAGGCAGATGGGCATATAATTGTGCCCATCTGCCCCCAGGGGTGGGCAAAACGTACTGCCCCATGCTTTGGGGGCCGGGAGGGAGATGGCCACTTATAAAGTAAGCAGCCCCTCATCCCCCCACTTCAAAAACAGATCCCTGGTTGTCTAGTGGCATTGCTGGGCACAGATTGCGTCCAGCAATGCTTCAAGGAAGGTGTTGTTGGAAAGGAGAGAGCCTCCCCTTTCCAACGACACCTCCCTAGATCAAAATGTCAGAGAAATGCTGGAGATCTAGGGAGGAAATCACCTTCCATTTCACTGCTGCAGCCAGAAATGGCTGCGGCAGTGACATGGACATTCAGTGTCACGTCAGCGCGCATTACGCGTGCTGACATGACACTGAAGGAAATCCAAACCCGGGGCCATGAGGAGGAACCTCCACCTCACATAGCCCGGGAGTATGATTTAAGTTTTGTGCGAGCGGTGCTTTGCAGCGATCACACAAACAGCACCACCAAAAAGGACGTATTATCTGGTCCTTGACACTGCAAACGTAATGCTAAGGACGAGATACTTCGTCCTTGGCACTTAAGTGGTTTAAGTTCTTCTAAAACTGAAAACAAATACAAATGAATAAATAAATATCAAGTACATGTTAATTCCACATTCCCTATGGATTCCCACCTATACAGAAATCTAAACACAATATACATAAGTAGCCCTCCATTTGTTAGTACATCACCTGTGACCATCCTAAGTACAACCCCCTACAAATGACCCAATTGTGCAGTCAGCAGAAAATACTTCATCCTGATTGGCTAGGTTTATACATGTAATATTTACTAATATGACATACCCTAATTGGTCAAGACAAATTCATGTAACTTCTGATGTGCAGTCCCACTGAAACGACCCAATTATGTAGTGGGTGTGAATAGTGAAGTCAACAAATTAGACACAGTAACATCCTCTCCCATGAGCTCAGTCATCTAGGCAATCCCAGGAAGTTCTCAGGCTCTGGGCAGTTTACTCTGCAACGCATTTTAAAATTCCCATGTTGAAACCTGTTGCTATGCCTTAGCACACATTCTTCCGGCTATCTCCTTCATAAAATAAGCAACTGAGGTTCCAATCCTTGGAAATGTATTTCTCATATTTATTTGTGCTACCAAGTCATTCAAGTGCAGACCTAGTTGTCCCAACACTCCCAAGAGATCAGGATGAACACAATCTAGTTTTGATGCTTAGCAACGCCTTCACCGAAGGATTTGTTCACACCGGGATATGTCCTTTGTGACTATTGAATTTTACCTATTGTGAAGAACACAAACCAGTAAGCTACATTTCACTAAATGCTTCCTGAGAACAGCTAGCCCTGCAAAAAATAACTAATATGTGTGCTGCCCCTTGCCCCTACTTCAAGGACATTGGCCTACTGGACACTCACTGGGGGATCCCAATCCCTCCCTGGATGGAAAAGCTGTAACGCAGCCTAGCCAGAACTTCAGGACAATTAGGGGGTATGTCCCCGGCCTTGAGCATTTGTTTCCCATTTGGGTCTACTGTCCCTAAGCCAAGCAGCAGTCCCATGGAGCCCCGCCAGGACACCCATCCCTTGCCACAGCGAAATTCTATAACTCAGTCCAACCAGAGCTCCAGGCTGTCTCCCATGTGGGTTGGCCATCCCCAAGCCCAGCAGCGGTTCCCGGAAGCCCTGCCAGGGTCCTGGTCCTTTCCCAGAGAGAAAATCTGTAACGCAGGCCAGCCAGAACTCCATAATGGTCGGACGTGATGCATCCATCCTTTGGCACTTGTCTCCCATGTGAGTTGACTGTCCCAAAGTCCAGCAGCAGTTCCAGGGAGCCCCGGCAGGTTCTCATTCCTCCCCCGAGGGACAATCTGTAATGCAGCCTAGCCAGAGGTGCATCCTGGGCTTGCGGACGGTCAACCTACATGGGAGACAGCCACCCAAGGCCAGAAACATCACAGCCAACAAATCCAGAGTGCTGGCTGAGCAGATTTACAGAATTTCCCTCAGGGAAGGGATGGGCACCCTGCTGGGGCTCCCTGTGACAGGCGCTGAACTTAGGAATGGTCGCCCCATATGGAAGACAGCTGCTCAAGGCCAGGGACTTTACCCCTGACTATCCTGGAGCTCTGGCTGGCCAGCATTACAGCTTCTCCCTCCAAGAAAGGTTGGGGACCCTGCCAGGCCTCGCTGACAGTACTGCTATGCCTGAGGATGGCTGACCCACATGGGAGACGGGTGCCCAAGGCTGGAAACATCACCCCCAACCATCTGGGGCTCTGACTGGGCTGCGTTACAGAATTTCCCTCAGGGAACGGATGGGGACCCTGCCGGGGTTCCCTGGGACTGCTGTTGGACTTGTGGGGGGTCAACACTTTTTCTTTTCTGCCCAGAAAGGTGCCACCCACACATGTGAGATACTGTTTTCATGGGGACACCTGTGGGAATGTAGGAAGGTAGGACATTTGTTGTTTGCAGCGTGTTTCAGTAGTTTCCATGTGGGAAATGTCTGAAAATTGAGTTTTTTTGCCGACATTTTGGAATTTGCTGGGGCTTGTGGGTAACAAATTCTAGGACAATTTCTGCAAGTCAGACCTCTGTGGATTCCCACGGGTGTCTTGGATCCGGAAATGCATGGGGTTCCCTGTTTTCCCTGGTGCATGTAACACCTCAAGCCCAAATCTGTAGGTTGTCCACACGAGCATCTGCAATCCCGAAACACTTGGAGTTACCAGTGGTTTAGCCTTTTCCCTTTGGGCCCAGGAAGGTGCACCCACACATGGGAGGTACTGTTTTCGTCGGGACACCTGTGGGAATGCAGGATTGTAGGATATTTGTTGTTGGCAGTGTATTTCGGTGATTTGCAGGTGGAAAATATCTGAAAATTGTGTTTATTTTTCTAAATTTTGGAATTTGCCGGGGCTTGTGTGTAATACATTCTAGGGTGATTGGCGCAAGTCAGACCTCTGTGGATTCCCACTGGTGAATTATTTTCAGAAATTCATGGGGTTCCCCATTTTCCTTGGTGGCTGCGACACCCCAGGCCCAAATCTGTAGGTTATCCACATGAGCAAATTCCTGCAAGATCTGCTCTCCTGAAACACTTGGGGTTACCAGTTGTTTAGCCTTTTCCCTTTGCGCCCAGTTAGGGGCACCCACACATGTAAGGTACCGTTTTTGTCGGGACACCTGTGGGAAGGCGGGAAGGTAGGATATGTGTTGTTGGCAGCATGTGTCAGTGACTTCCATGTGGGAAATGTCTGAAGATTGGGGCCTTTTTCTCCTAAATTTCAGACTTTGCGGGGGCTTGTGGGTAATACATTCGAGGGAGATGCATTCCAGTAAGACCTCTGTGGATTCCCACGGGTGTCTTCTTTTCAGAAAGGCATGGGGTCTCTGTTTTCCTTCGTTGCTGCAACACCCCATGCCGAAATCTGTGGGTTGTACACAAAGCCAAATCCAGTCTTCCCCAGGGCATTTGATGTACCAGTGGCTTGGCCTTCTCCCTTTTCTCCCAGTTAGGTGCACCCCCACATGTGAGGTACTGTTTTTGTCGGGATACCTGTGGGAATGTGGGAAGGTAGGACATTTGTTGTTTTCTCTTGGTTTTCATAGCGTGTTCATACATTTGCTACTCACTTTGTTACACAACCCTTTCATTTCCTAAATGTGACCTTCATTTAGTTGCTGCTTTAGGTACTGTACCCTTTTGTAACCTGCACAAGTCACCTACCTTTCAAGAGGTATTCTTGTACTCTTTCAAAAAATGTATGCTGACCATTCCTCACCACATTTGCTTTCCTTATTTATACATGCTAATTATGTCTACTTAGACCGTCAGCATAAAAATCCTGTGTAACATGGATCCATTTTTGGCTTGTGGTATTGCTTGTTTTATGAAACATTACGAAAAATGTGTGATTTCCTAAGTGAGTCGGGGGGATGTAGCGGGGCATTGCTTATCTCAATATTCACAGAAGCCATTAACTTACAGGTCCAACCATGTCCAGCACATACCTTTTGTATCTGTCATTTTTCCAATGTTCCCCAAACTATGGGAATATTCCCTACATAGTTGTTGCCTGACTTGCACAAATCACCCCTGTATGCATGCCTTTCTCTCTTCCCATTGAGCTTTCCTACCCTCCTCTTCCATTCCGTCCACTCATGCCGCATTGGGAAAAAAAGGGTACAATCGCCTAGCTCTCACAAAACGTATGGTAACCATATAAAAATATATTTATTTGGTTTCCACTCAACCTGGTCTTAAGAGCCTGGAAAATGGCAAATTCAGTACAGCAAACCATTTGTTCCTAGCTCTTACAAGGAAAATCACACAGGCTTCTTTGTACATCATTTTATTGTCATTTTCCGAAAAAACACAAAATGTGCTCCCTTTTTGGTTATTTTCTCACACAACCACTTCGCAAAGTCTAGCCACAGCGCTGCTAAACGTATCCAAGTCTCCTTGACCTTGCAGCGATGAAGCAGTGGTCCAGGATGTAGAGGGAGCGATGTAGGTGTAATGTGAGTGGGGGAGGGGTAGTCACTCAGATTGTCATAGTGTGCCTCCACCCACACATCCAAACACCAAACACTTTATGCACTCTCTGCCATGCTCTGCTGGTGGGAGGTGCTATAGAGTTGGATTTTCAGGTGTCACTCAGTAGAAATGGCGAAAAGACTCGGAAACTTGCCACTAGTCATGAACACAGGAGACGTGTCTAATCCAAATACCAAACACTCTATTCACTCTACACCAGTCTCTGCTGGTGGGAGGTGCCATAGAGTTGAATTTTCAGGTGTCACTCAGTAGAAAATGTGAACAGACTCGGAAACTCGCTGCAAGCTAAGAACACAGGAGAAGTGTGTAATCCAAACATCAAACACTCTACGCACTCTCCGCACTACTTGATATTTTTAATGTATTCTAATTTTGGTTGTTTTGTCCTTCAATACTGTAACTTAATGTGGGCGGATAGAGAGCATTATCTTTTTTTTAAAATTTTATTTTATTGTGATATAGCCTAAAGATAATTTCGACTTTTTACACACTTTACAAATACATACATGTCATGAAAAAAGACAAAAACATAACATTTTCCAGTTCCAAATTATACAAAATTAGCAATTCAACAGCAGAAGAGCATTATCAGTTTTCAATTCCACAGAGCTGACTGACCCTCCCGGATTTAATTTGCATGTATTAAAACATGTTTGTCTTGCAAATCACACACTCCATTATTGTTTCCTCGGATAGATTTTTGTCTGGTTAGGTTTTGAGCCTACAATACAAGAGTTGGGAAGCCAAGGAGTGGCTAAAACATACAATCGCATGCAAGGAGCTTAGACACCCAGCAGGGCTGAGCAAGAGACAGGTTCCAGACAGAGCAGACTACCAGAGACCCCAAGCTGGGGAAATACATATTTCCAAGTGGACCAAGGGAAACAAAAACAGAATCACATACCCTGTTGGCAATAGAGAAGGAAGAGACTTATAATGCCAGTTATCCCAAGTAAGAAAGGAGCTGTTTGAACTGATCAGAACATTTGCTGTGGGGTCCGGAGCAATTGGCTCCAGGAAGAGGAAAAGAATCAAGGATCCATTATGAACTATAGCATCAGACCGCATCCTGAGAAAAAAAGTGGTCCAAGCACACCATGGGACAGAAATCAGAAACCAGCCAGCACAAGCCAATACATGTATCCAGCTGTTGTAATGAAAAGCGCTTTGGAGTAAAGTGCTCTATAATGTAATAAATACAAATAAATACAAATACAAGGGGAAATAGTCTTACCTAAGCAACGTTTTTGTTGTTTCTCATTAGTGGTTGAGACAGACGATAGTTTAGAATAGGTTTGGAGGGAGGCCAGAATTTATGAAAGAAATCCTGACAAGCACAAGTTTGTTATTTTCTTTGAAGATTAGGGAATCCATTATCTTAGAGCTAAGGACAGATAAGGCATACATTCCTTTAATAAAACCTCTTTGTTGAAAAACATGTCCTCTTGTCCATATCCTATGTCAGACTTATCACAATGTGTGTGCAGTGATGGGGTTTTGTGTGTGCATATGTGTGTATGTGTGGGTGTATGTCAGTATGGGCAGTGTGGATTTTATTTATTTATTTTATTTATTTATAAAGCGCACAAACAACCCAAGGGCATTGAGGCGTTGGTTACAAGCATACGTTCATACATACAAAATAGGTAATGTATGCAGGTGTAGCAGATACGAATACAGGGAGGAAATGGCAGAGGGTATGCAAGGCAGCCTATTCAAAGAGCTAAGTCTTTAGAGACCTGTGGAAAACCCAGTACCATTTTTCATCTCTGAATGAGGGTGGGAGTGCATTCCAGTGTTTGACTGCGATGTAGGGGAAGCTTGAACCTCCAGCTTTTGCTCTTCTGATTTTCGGTAAGAGAAGACAGTGAGGATATGGCGTCCTAGATGGTCTGGTAGATTGAACTTTAGTGATTCTTTGGGCAAGGTAGGGGGGCAGTGTTGGCGAGGCACTTATGGTTGATAGATAAGATCTTGAACATGATACATTCAAGGATAGGCAGCCAATGAGCAGCGTTTCTGGCAGCTGAGATGGGTTCTTTTTTCTGAATGTTTCGTGCTGCTCGCAGGGCATTGTTTTGTAACACTTGGAGTTTCTGCAGGTGTTTGGAAGAGGTGGATGCAGAGAGGGCCTTGCAGTAGTCAACCAACAAAAAATGGAACCTCCAACAACTGGCACCTGGAGGTAAAGCAATGAATATGAAACAGGTAATGGTGCCAGAATCAAGAGAGCAACAGTAGTCAAGCCTTGAAACTATGATTGCTTGGGGCAATTATTAGGCAGCTGTTTTTAGAGAGAAAAGGTTTTGAGACATTTAAGACTTTGGTGGCGTAGGCTGCTGAGGATGCAATAGCATTCACTTGGTGGGACATCGAAAGTGGCGTCGAGGTAAACCCCTACGGTTTTTACCAATTATGAGATTGGGAGCAGGATATCATCTATGTGGAAGGCTGTGTATTGACTACTCTGTTTTTTTAGGACTGCTGGGGGTCCGACTAGGATGCAGTGCTTGGGCAGTATGTGTGTTTGTGGATCTGTGTGAATGTGTGTTTATGTGTTTGTTCTCAGTGCTAGGGTGATGTGTGTACAGTGCAGTTCAGTGGACATTGTATTCATTACTCTACTCAGGAAGGTTTTGCAAAAACAGTGTGCAAGATGAGCACACATGTTCCTGTGTTTTGTCTTTACGACAGTTGTAGAAGGACTAGCGACCATCAGTAAAACAGTTTTCCAGAGACGGATAAAATACACAGTCTTGTTCTATGTTTCACTGCATGACTCCTTTGTATGAATTAGGTCTCACCATGTGGGGAAGGGAACTAGTGAACCAAGGTGGTGTTTGGAACATTGGCAACAGGAGTATTCATCATACAGAGGGGTGCCGGGCCCTGCCATTTAAGGATCACAAAAACATGATTAGAGGGGTGCTTTCTTGTGTTGATTATGCATCCAAACAGGGAGTGCCTGATGGTGCCAAATTGGATGAACGCCATTTAGTCCACTTAAAAATGTAAGTCCAACACTATTATGGCAGTTGGCAAAGAAATGCTGGATTATGTTATGTTAGCACAGAAAAGCCGCATTCAATTATATTTTGTCATCATGAACATGGTCCAGATACCAAAATGCCCAGTTAGAAATGCAGTACATACATACCGGTAAAGGCCACCACTGGAATATTTGAGATTGTGATCAATTAAAAGGATACATAATTGTTCTCATTTAATAGGGCTGCAGTAATTGTATTTGCAAATGTCTTTTTAAGCATGGGAACAAAGGAAAATCAATGTGATTAGACTGAAGGGAATTTCTTTAGTTCCAGTCACATAATAAGACTACACCTTGTCTCTTCTTCTGTCAAACATTTACATGAAAAACAAACGTAAATAACAGGTAAAACGTGGCATAGTACCAATGAGATATGTTAATCCTTCAATCATAAATGAAGCAGTGAAACTAAAAGTCTCAAAGATACATAGACAAAACATTGATCCAAAACCTATTTTTTAATAGGAAACAGTAATTTAGTAATATTTCATTGATTGGGCCACTAATTAATCCCAACAGAAAGGGTATCCCAAAGCAGTAATCCAAAAATTATAATAATTTACAACTACAAATTTGTTTCTATCCAGAGTTAAAGTGATTAGGAAAGCATAGCTGGATAGAGAACACCCAGCTTCAAGGTCTCAGGGGTATTTCAGAACGATCTGATCATCTTGTAGGATATTATGAGCTTTATTGCGGTGATCCGGATACAATGATGTGCATTCTCTAGTTATTTTTGCTTTTTAATTTTCACTCATGCATATATCATCGAATTATTCAGACCGCATTCATGGAGCATTAATAGTGCAGGCCAGGAACCATTCAAGGTCAGGCAAAATTACTAGTCATTCAAATAGGGTATGCATGATGCTACCATGTTATTGTGAAGCAAAACCGGATTGGATGATTACTCAATGAGATGGAATCAGCCAAAGTGCTAAATTATTACAAAAACAGTTCACTATTTTGCTATGCTAGCTATGAAATCTGTAAAGACAACCTACACAATACGAGAAACTGCTGAAATACTGCCCATATGCCTGATTTAATGTTGCCCTAAAACACTCCTGTCTTTTGAGCCATTCAAGGGACACAGCAGGGATCATCAGTACATAGACCAGGAGAATTTTTGCATGTGTGAGCAGCAGCAACCAAATCCTTACCAATACTGGTACAGTCTGAAAGAGGGATGCTGCAAACTGCAACGAAATACATTGAAAACACTGGATGTTTACACTTTACCTGTATCAGGAACACAGACATTTTAAGCACTTTCAGGGTATGGACACATTGAGGCCCCCTGTGCACCGAACTAAAGACATCCGAATATTGGGTTGTTCCTCCTCATCTCGATCACCACCCAAAGCTTGATATGCTACCTCACAGAGGTCAAAATAAGCATAGGTATTCCCTTTCAGTCCCATTACCCTCTTCATTCTTGCTGCAATCAGAATGATATTTAAATAGCATTTTAAGGGCAACCTTAACAGTCCATGATACAGGCCTGTGTTCTAGTATAGATGCAGGACACTTCATCAATAGCAGCCATGAGGAAGGTACACCAACCATAGTGTAAATGCAGGACACAGATTGTACAGAAAAGGTGCACATAACCCGGAATAGACAGACTACTCAGATTAGCAACCTCACAGAATGCTAAGTATAGATAACAGCAACCAATTGTAAGCAGCGGGAAAGCTACATATACCATAGTATGCATAATGGATGAAGATAAGAAGCTACCAGGAAGATGTCTGTATCCAGACAATGAAGATTAAGAGAGGGACGTGGTTTTCATGTAGTGTTAACCAAACAAAAGATGGGTGGAAGGTTTTAAATGAATCTGAACCACTGGCACTGCGCTGGCCAACCTTCCACACTGCCATTTTTTAGCCTGTATGCACCATTGCAAAAGGGGAACAGCCACATACAAATCAGTCAGGTACTGCCACTAATGGGAGCAACCCTGCCGGAACTGCTAGGCCAGGTCCCCTCTGCACGGAAACACATGCAACCCCAGACTTGTTACGGCCTTCTTGGGCCTCATCAGTGAGGTGCAGCTTGGTTGCCTATGGCGCAGAGTGCAAGGGACCCACGTCTGCTCATGCCCTCTCTCACATAGGGAGACAAACTATAACCCAAAACGTGATGGGTGGGAGATTTTGAATGAATCTGAATGTTAGGCGGAAACCTGTGCAGTTCCCTCTGGGACCATTGCAAAAGATTTAGGAATACAGGTTTTTGGCAGTAAACCCACTTGGTAGCAGTCTGTACCACACAGATTCACTTGGTAGCTGTGGCAGAGCAGTCAGACTTCCCTCAAGAAAAGTTAGGCAGTATGTGGAGTATACCAAATAGGGCAATTTACACAGTAGAACAAGCAAACACGGAACAAGGCTTCGGTGTAAAGATATCAAGGTATTTATTTATAACAACACATCTATAGAAAACACTCTGGCACTAATACGGCAAACAACTTCAATCACAATTACTATACGAAGAAAAAGATCAATCCCCCTAACAATAGGTCGACAAGTATAGGTTCACCGGCATCACTTATTTGCAGACAGAGGTGTATGCTTTAACCTAGATGGAACTCTAGCATTCGTTAGGAAGGGAGAGAAAAATAAGGCAGGTTCTGAAATCAACTCAGTACCGATACTTTACGGACAAATGCAAGGCAAGTAAGGCAGGGTCTGCTGCAGATCACAAAGTTCAGAGCCAGGCCCACTCGGGTAGAGGCAAGGCGATATGTCCCAAAAAGTGTCTCAGTGGAAATGTGTTTCCAGTCTTTATCGCAAATTGTTATGGAAAGTTCGGACCAGTTCAGAACAGAAAGTTAAAGAACGCTTGGAGGCGACCCAATGGAAAGGCGAGGATTAAGACACCTCACTCTATCCGGCCGAAAGGGAAGCCAGGCGGACACGGTAACTTGTTTGTGGAGAGACAGCTCCGGCGGGGGCAGTTGTTCATGGTGGTGGAAGCACGTCGGGTCTTTGCCAAGAGAAGAGATGATTTTGTCGTCGAAGGAAAGTTGAAGATCGTTGCACCACCAGGGAAGAGACCAGCCGCGGAGTGCTCCGTCACAGGGCGCCACCTTTTGGTCGCGGTACAGGGATAGTGGCTATCTGGTTGCCGAGGTGCTCTGCACCGGCAATTCGACCACTGCGTCCTGGAGCGAAGAAAAAGCAAAGGGGACTGGTTGTTCCCACCAGTAAGGGGAAGAGACTCTCCGGCAGGGAGATCTCCTCTGTCGTCGGGAAGTGGTGAGTCGGTTCCGCAGGGCTCCACCGGAGGTGCCGTCGTTGCAGGTCGGCTCAGCTTTACCCTCGTCGGATTCTTAGGTCCTGTGGCAACTTCTCAAGATCCAGTCCCAAAAGCCCTGCTTTAATGCAGAAAATCCCCATTCATTCAGCCTAGCTGTCACTCAAAACATGCTAAGTGGTGAACGGGGAGGCTCACCACTTGGGCCAATCACACCAGAGTGTGATCGGAGTTGGCAAGGCAACTCAGTCCAGGGTACCCACACCCCTGTGGTAACCCAGACAGAATGGCACCACTTTGGAGGGCCTCTGTACAGAAGCCCGCCAAAAGTGGAACAAAGGGCTCAACCTTTGGTTTAGGAGTCACAGAGACGAACACAGACGCCATTTTAAAAACCGAGTTCTGGCAGAAAATACCATCCGATAGACTTATTTAAGACAAGTAAACCGGTGGTATGTTAGAGATTAACGAGAAAAAGTATTAATCTCCAACAACGGAAAGAATCCCATAGGGTTATATTCGGGGTCGAATATAACAAGTAGTTTCCACTGCCACCAGCCAAAACTCGATGAGGGGGGACGGGACAGTGCCCCCTCGAATAACAAACCCAGGAGTAATCGAATTACCCCTACTAGTATGTCCACAATAGGATGGTTTGTACTAGTTCTGTTAGTAAATTTAGGTCTAGTAAAGCCAATGGTGACTTTACATGCCCGGGGGGACAGTAGTCAGTCCCCGGGTATGGAGTCTATGATGGAGGTCCGCTAGGACGCCCCAGTGCTACGGCACGGAGGGTGCGGTGTAACACACATAGAAAAACATATGAGACCCTATGGAGTAAAATACCCCATAGCCCATAGAACACATTGACATTTAAAGGAATTACACACATTCATGTCCAAGAGTGGGAGGAAAAGAGTCTCACTCTTGGCAGGATGGAAAAAAACAAACTCCAGAAATCCAGCAAAGCTGGTGGGGCACTCACTAGGTTAGGAAATTCAGCCTAAACAGAGAATTCTCCCTAACACTGAACCACTGGCACTGCTCTGGGTAACCATCCACACCCCCTTGTTCTAGCCCATCTGTGCCATTGCAAAAGGGACCCTGCCATATGCAAATCAGTCAGGTACTGCTAGGCCAGGTCCCCTCTGAACAGAAACACAAGCAATCCCAGACATATTTTGGCCTTGTTGGGTCTCATCAGTGAGGTGCAGCTTGGTTCCCAATGGTGCAGCCAGCAAGGGACCCACATCTGGGCATACCCTCTATCAATAGGGAGACAAACTATAACCAAAAAAGAGAGCAAGAAACAAGTGGTTGTTATGTGCAACGTAATGCTCTCTATTCTAGAGGAAGTGACACTATAGACAGTGAAACCATGACTAAGGCTTTTTTTAAAGATCATACACTAAGAATGAAATCACTCTGAATGGTGAACATTTTGACAGCTTAGGCAGTATGTGGTTAAATGAGATGAAGATCACACATTGGTTAAGTGGAGGCGGTGGGATTTGAGCCCACTCTGCAATTTATTCCCTTTACCACTTTCATTTGCCAGTTCTTACCAGGAACGACAATAATTCAGTTTTATAGAACTGACTTGGAAAATACACAAATCACATAACCAAACATGACAATGTTTAAAAACAAAATGTTATAGAAGTGTATTATGCAAAATGGGAAAGAACCTAGATGTATTGTCTGACTTGTGAAATTCTTATTTCTAAACAAACAGATTAACCTTGGAATTGCAAAAAAAGCAAGCCGTTTTTGTGTCAAAGGAGCATACCTTAATATATGCTTGCCTAAGGTCTGCGATAACTGATGCGCTTTCTTTGTCCTCGAACCCTTCCACTTAAATGTCCTACATAAATGAAAGATCAATTAATGTCCCAAAAATGTCCACCAGCATGTGAAAAGGCAAGTCGCTTCACAGAAAATAGCACAGCTATAGAAGAAGATTTGCCCAGGATCACTGTATCGTCTGCTGGCAGAGCCAGTATAGGAGAATGAATTCCTTGGTTCCACAGTCTGGAATGTAGTTACATAATAACATCTGCAGGGTATCCAGACATTTGGTCGACCTAAAACTGGTCGAATGACATTTGGTCGACGCAATTTGGTCGAAAACCAAATGGTCGAATTTTTTTTTTAATTATATTTTTATTTTTCTGGTTTTTGTTTTTATAAAAATGGGTTTTTAGAAAAAAAAGGGGGGTGGGGGGAACCCCCCCCCAAAAAAAAAAGGGGTGAAAATAAAAAAAAAAATATTCGACCATTTGGTTTTCAACCAAATTGGTTCGACCATTTTTTGTCTGGTCGACCAATTTTTTTCGACCAAATGTCTGGTAACCCATCTGCAGACTAAGGCCCTCATTACAACCCAGGCGTTAAGGGGTTAATGGCGCCGTAAAAGGCCTGATTACGAGGTCACTTTTTTGCAGGCGTTAAAAACCAACCCGCAAAGAGACCTTGGTGCTAAGTACGGTGCCGCAATTTGCGGCACCGTACTTAGCGTCTTCCCCATTCCCATTGAGCCCTATGGGGCAAAAATGGGAATGGGGAAGGGCCATGGCGGCATGGGGAATTACCACCCCCCCAACCTCGGAATGGGGCGGTACTTCCCCATTCCGCCATGGCGGAGTCGGTAAGTTACTGGCATGGACCATGGTGCTATTAGCACCATGGTCCAACGCCAGGGTCGTAATGAGGGCCTAACACTTTATTATCGTCATTAGGTGGTGCAACCTAGG
The DNA here is from genome assembly GCF_040938575.1 of Ambystoma mexicanum. NCBI lineage: Eukaryota > Metazoa > Chordata > Amphibia > Caudata > Ambystomatidae > Ambystoma > Ambystoma mexicanum. Next base: position 961,504,032 of record NC_090929.1, on the reverse strand, counting down.
TTTTACAACCCCCTGTTAGAAAACCCTATTATACCTTCATCATACTGATGTGCTTTGTTTTTTACAGCAACCTCTATCTGGTGCAGTTACATTGCACACAGATACCTCCAGTTTTGGTGTGCTTTTCAAATGCCAGAATAAATAAATATATGACTGATAATAGCACCTGATGTGCTACAAAAGAAAGTACATATACATGCTGGTTTATCAACTTCAAACATAGGAAAGGGTGGGTCGGCATTGCTGTAATTTGGTTTTGTAATCTTTATTATGAACACAGATTTTTGCAATGAGTGCTTAACCGACTGAGCTATCTTCTGGACCATTGCAGCACTGAAATGTATAAATATGCATGTCAACTCTTGCTACTGCACATGGTCAATATGATCCCACCAGGCAGATGAGAATGCTACATAAATTGTGCCATAGTGAGTGCACAACCTATGTATTCCACAGGCATCACAGAAAGCAGTACATGATGAATGATTCTGAGCAGAATGTGCTTGTCAACAATAGACAGGCAATAGACAGCAGCATGCCATAACATATCCTCACCTGTGCCATTTATGTTTGATGAACAATGGAAAGTGACTTCTTTATATCATGCAGCCTTGTGGGGCCCCCTACAAGGTCGGGGCAACTGCCCCTATTGCGCTCCCATAAAATAGTCTCTGTTGGATTTATCATTGAATGCTTAAAGGACATGTATGGCACATTTGTCGGCACTGAGAGCGTGTTAAGGATGTGGCATACACATCTGTTGCACTAGAAGAACTAAACAAGACTATAGAAAATCCCTGTGTTTTATGGTCTCCCAGATGGACAGCTGGACAAGTTTGAACTGGCAATCTGAATCTTTGAAGGACCATATAGCAATCAAACTATTTCAAATCCCATACTCCTGGCCTCAGGAAAAATAAATAATTATTTATGTTCTCCTTTCTCACCTTTTAAGTACTGGCATTATAAATGATGGAACTGAATGCTAGGAAGCTGAACAGATGGAGCAGAGGAGATGCAGAATTTCCAAAATGTATGTTGGATCTTATTAAATGCTAATTTGCGTCTATTTTAATTGAAGCTGGGGGCAACGTGATACCGCGTATATTGCGACTCCCACCTATTGGCATTTTACAAATATCTGTTGATTTCTAATGGGAGCGATGAGGGTGAATATATCTTGTATATCATGCATTAATTGTACAAAATTCTACTGTTGCCATGGTATACCTTTCTAACAGTGCTGTAACATGTTCATAAATAACAGTTGCTCGGTTGTCACACTAACTTTCTGCCTACTGAGAGCGAAACTCTGGAGGCGATGAAACTTGGAGGTACTGAGCGAGCATTGGTGAATAGCTCCTCCTACCTGCCACCTGCATTGCTGCATGTTGATTGGGATAGCTGCTGCTGATAGTCAGATAGATGGAAGGTGGCAGCTCAAAGTATAAGCAAAGCCAGTTAGCTAGATACAAGAAATCTGCAGACTGATCGATTTTTCGACTTGCAAATGCACATTGCAGTGTGGTAAGTGAGGTAAGGGGCTGGAAAATAATGTGAAGTGACAGCTGAAGCCACCACAACCGTTCGCAAAGCCAAGTAGAATCCACACAATCAGACGCAGAAAAGTATTGTTAAAGTAGGATTTATGAGGGGTATATATAGAGTGGGAACTAATGAATAAAGAGAAGCAACTTAAAGCAATGTCCAACAAAAGCAAACACAGGATGGCTTTGTCGCCAGTTCAAAAGTTCTAAGTACAGCAAATCTCATTCTAGGTTCCCTGTTCATCAAGTCACTTTCCCCAATATGACAGGTGGCTTGTACCAGGGACCTCCAGGTCTGCATGCACCGACATTCAACGCTTCACATGGGATGGAAAATGGAGCTCAGAAAGGACTGGGACAATCTCAGGACTTCGACTAGGGTGTGGTCAATATGCAAGTTCAGCGCGGTAAAAAGGCGCAAACGTATCAGCTGCAGGATTAGCCCACTAAGATGGGAGGGGGCTTTGCTGAAAGCCACACAGTTCTATGCACTAGGCTGGAGAATGCCCTAAATATATGTGATAAAGATGGGTGGCAGGTAAGTAAACAGGCTTAACATCAGACTGAGACACTGTAAACAGGCCTCAGAGTATGCTTTTCACTAGAAACAAATTCACATTTTATTAACTTGCTTAGTAGCCGCAGAGGATGGCGGTACATTGCAAATTGCAGGTTCCTAGGATCATACAGTAAGAAACTAACAGCCTTTGATACTTTCGCGGTCAGGAAGTGAATCTTATGGGTGCTGGCAAAAGGTGTTGGATGCACAATCATTTCATAATTCAGCATGTTAGTTTATCAAACTGGTCTATTGATGCTTTCTAAATCTCCGACGGCGGTTTCAAATTGCCCCTTAGCACATGTGAGCCTGGGAAGAGGTTAGAAGATTTCCTAAAATGCAACATTAAAACAGTAACTTGTGTGTCATGATAGATTGCATTCCCATGTGAAACCGATGGAGATCACCGGCGGCAGATGAAGGAGACGACCAGCGGCAGATGAATAACGATCCGCTGGTCATCTCAAATGTTTCAATGTTTTGGCACTATGATGTGAGGTCACAGCGGTGGTCGAGGGTGGTGTGGCAAGGTTTGTAGGACCGAATCATCTCAGGATAATATACGTCCTACTATACGGAAATGACATAGCTTGACCAATTAGCCTCACTTGCAGGGCTAACCTATTGTTGCAATATGGTTTGATGTTAATTATCTTGTTTTAGGAGCGTATCTTTGAAAGTGACTTTTATGCAGTTCTGTTCCACATTCTGTGTGAATTTTGCTTTCCCAGTTGTGCCTAGACCCAGAATAAATAGCGTTACATCTTGCTTGGTGTTCATTCCTTTTTTGCAATACTTTTGAAATTTGTATTGGTGAGTTCTGAGACAACCTGCGGTACAAGGATATGAGTAACCTGACCTTCTCTACAGTTTCCTGCTATGCTGATTCCTAAGTGTGGAATCCCTGACTTTTCCCCTCTCCTACGTTGGACCCAATGGGGAATCTTCAGTGCAAATACTGTGCGCTAATACAGCAGGCAGTAATACAGGGCCCTAAATGGGACTTTCACCTCCAGAAAAAAGCTGGAGGTAAAACAGCCCATTTTTCGCCCAACTTGTGATAGGGCAAGCCCTTAAATGTGGCAGCAATACCGTTACAGCTGCATTTAAGGGCTACAGCCCAACTCGTAATGAGGCTCAATGTTCAGGTAAGCATGTTGCAGTGCTGTCTCCCATGCCTCCCTTCCATGTAGGCCAGCCTTAACCTGAAAGAGTTTCTCAATAAATGTAGATCCTCTTTATGATTATTAGGTAGGAAAATTGACATTGTATTGTGCAAAGTAATACAGTGTCAAGAATCATGTGAAAACTACATAACTGTTATAACAGAGTCCTGGCATTGAACAGTTTGCAATGTACCGATCACTCCTGTGGACATTCTCTACCTCACTCCCTCCATTGATCTGCCTCTGTGTATTGTCTGCAATTGTTCTCCTTGATATCTAAATAGTTTGAGGGACAGCCTATGATCTTTCCCAAGGACCACTTCAGACTAAATGAAGTGCTAGAAGCAAGTTTCAAATTTCAAATGCCTAATTACAACATTCAGGGCACCCTTTCAGTTTTGTTCTGCTCTTGTAATTAAATAATTTGGTTAAGAGCTGTCAGTCTCCCTTTGCTTATGTTTCTACTTCTGTAGGAAAGAACACAAGAATGCCATTGTTAAGACGCTTTCCTTATCCAACAGAACATAGCACTTCCTCTCTGCCTCTTCCACCTTCAAACAGTCCTTCTCCTACCTTCCTCGCATCATAAATGCACTTTCTCTTTTTCAATACTGTTTGCTCCTGTTGGCCTTTACTTTCCCCTTATCATCCACTCGCCAACACTTGAGTTTCCTTCCCATTATTCCTCCATCACTTCCTTCCCAATCATACAACTGCTAAATGCTCCTATATTTTGTGTGATACCTTATGTCAGCAAAAGCGTTCCGTCCAATCGCAGTTTTCATTATGGGAGTTTGTAGTTTCATGTTTCCATTCTGAAATATGGGCTTTTAAAAATCTATAGGTCCACATGTATTGGAATGCACATTTCTTGCTGTTGGCTAAAAAGACAGTTCAGGGTGTCCTTGTCACAAATGATATGGGACCTCTTCATTCCTTCCTTTCTGTGGAGTTCTTCTGTGAGTCTTTCCTCTCCACTGTCCCTTATCCCTTCTTCTGTCAACCTCCTCTCCTTTCATCTCCACCAATCCGCTCTCTCTCCTCATACTCTACCCATGAGCAAAGGCTTCCTCTTTCATCCACTTCTAAAACCTTTCTTCACTTTATCTTTGCTGTAGTCTTTTTTCCCACCGTTGAATCCCTCCTTCCAGTTCCTCCACCTCTTCCTTTACACCTCATCCCATGTCCATCCTTCTGCTCCCCATCCTTTCCCCAGATCGTTTCTGCAATTTCTCCTTCGGGGTCCTTTGCCCTTCTCGCATTGAAGCTTATAGGCACGACCCTGTGAAATCACCAGACTCTGCTCTCTTAAATCACTTTACTTCCGCCTTCCGCTCATAATCTGGCTTGGAAGTTTAGACTTACGTTACAAAAGGGACATGTTATAGAAAAGCGAGTCGGAAGGTTTACCTGGGCCACCAATGAGATCCAACAGGTGCATCTGCATGCTGAAGTATATAAAACTGGAAACATGCGTACACAAAAGGAGTTTAGGGTAGTGTGTATATTTCATTGTCTAATATTTATGAGGATGGTCAGTCTGAAAAATACAATACAATAACTGATGTACCATGCTGATGTCTAGCCTGCTGGGTTGCTGAACTCTCTATGACTTTCAGTTGATTGTACGGGTTACTCAAGGGCTCACGCTTGGATGCGACCTGGGAGACAGCCTGGCATCTCTAGGAACTGGGATGTTGCCAGTGCTAAAGTTTCAGTTCTTGTAAAGTGTACCCCATGTGAACTCGTTGCTAGCCTCACAGGAGAGCAGCTCCCCAATTCATTCACAGGCACTCAGCACAGAAATTAAAAGTCCTGCTTCTCATCATTGTGTTGAGTGGTGGAGGGCCACAATATGCCCTCACAATGCCCTCAATCCCCTTCATGGGTATGTCACTGCAAGGACACCTGCAAGGACATTTGTGAAAACAAACTACACAAGTGAATGCATTAATCAACTCAGGGTGACTGTGGAGGCAAATGCAAGACAGTCCCTCCCCCCATACATTTGCACACCCTTGCTAAGTTTGCCATAGGCAAGCGACTAGTTGGCCTAGTGGTAGCACCGGCCATGGACCCATCTGAACAGAGCAACTAACTGATCTTTGATGCACATAGATGACTTCTATCAGGTGCTAATATAAGTGCCCTGTGGAAATTGGTGAGGCGCCAAATAGACACAGGAGTGTCATCCCAAATTCCAACCACAAGTATATATGGGTACATTTGCGTTCATGGCTTTCTTGTTGAATGTCTCCTGAGAATAGAGCACAGAGCATATCCCCAACCAAATGTCAAGGTAGCATTAAGAGCCCCTGAATCTTTCCGAATAATGATGGAAAATATAAAAAAAATCAACTGGAATGGGGAATGAAAAGGCAGGGGGTGGACAGGGTTTTGCCTATACCACACAAAGCAACATCCTTGAGTACGATAGGCATAGCAGGGACTTGGATGAAGTAGATTGACTATAGGATAGGCGTTGGAAGCCAGTAAGGCGTGAGGACCATATACTCCTGTCTTGGAATGTTGCCGCAATGAATAGATTGTTGGATGCCCCATATTGGTGTATGTTTATAAAAAACTTCTAGTTCATTCTATTGCAGGAGACTTAGGTCTTTGTGTCAGTCCCGATCCAGGGGTATACATATTTTCATATTCCTGCAGTCAAGGGCTTAAAGGTAGATCAAGTGGGGGTCTATTGAATTGGATAGATTCCAGACTGGGGTGGGAAGTGACTAATTGTCCACTCCACTCACCAGATTCACAGCTACTTTTCATTACCACCGAGGAGGGTGATTGTCTGTGGCTATTCAATATATACATTATATATAACAGGGCCCCTGGGCCCAATGTGAATTACCACTATAGATTTAGTTGAAGATACTATTAAATCTCGATTCGTAAAAAGCTGTGAAAACTGCTACATTTTGGTTGCAGGAGACTTAAATATGCAGATTGAACCACAGAACGATTTACTAGGCATATGGGAAGATCAAGAGATGGCTTGGGATATCCTTTAGGTGGATTCTCTGCAACCAAGGAGAACACATTGTCTAGCTCTGAATGTAGCTAGAACTCCATACAATTTGAACTTGAGGGCATGCAATGGTCGATGTCCCAAAGACGAACTGGCCAAAAAGACTTTTATTGGGTCCAATGGATCTGCCTTGATCGATTATATCCTTATTTCAGTAAATGAGTGGGCAAGGGTAGGTGATTTTGAGCTATGTGAGAAAAAGGAGAGTGATCACCGCCCTTTAACCCTAAAATTCTTGATTAAAGGGTAGGTGGTTGGTGGAAACAGTGGCCCTGAGAACGTCAGTGAAACTGGTCGACCTGAAATCCTGTCGATATCTCAGAGTTATGGTTGAGATACAGAGTTAGGAATTATAATTGTGAATGACCAGTGTCTAGATGACACATGATAGGTTATGGTTTTAGTCTGTTGTAGAAATGCAATAATGCTCATAATTTTAATGTGATTAAGACCTCGAAAAAAGTAAAAACCACAAGAAGAACAACTCTTCATGCTTAGGTAGAAGAGGGTGAATAAAGTATGTTTATCCACCAATCATTGAATATTCCTACGTGAACTGTTCTACCAAGCATTCGACTGTGGAACTAGTTCCCAGGTTATTCCTTTTAGTAAATTTGTAATATTCATTGTAGCAATAGAGATTATTTTCTCTTCTCCTATCCTATTAGATAGGTGGTGCACCACCCTGAACCTAGGGATATCACACTTTATAGGGATAGGGTGTGCTTCTGGCTAGGGATAGCATTAGGGAATACATTGAGTGTCTTGTGAAATTGTTTGAAAAAATGACCTGTACCTGTCCTTGTTTGTATGTGATACCCCTTAGAATAATCATCTGATTGCAGTGGAGGGCCATGCTCGTAAATCAGTAAAATGGGTCATTGAGCATGATCTGAAATCTATTATCTACTTTTCAACCTTGGACAATCTGACACATATTTGTAGTGAATAGAGTGTTGATTCTGTCATCATGAGTGACTTTGACAACTTCAAGGCCAATTTGGCCTCATTTGTCTCAGCACCTGTGACAGAAATCAGGAGAAAGGCTTTGCCTAAAGCCACATTGGGATGACAGCAGGTGTTCAGAGGCAAAGAGGAAAATTGTGTCTTGTGTCTGATCGAGTCTAGGGGTGGATAAAAGTAAGTTGCGTTTCTGAATATAGGAGGTTATTGCTATCCAAAAAAAAGAATTTGTCCGAGATAGATGGTCAGCTTTACAAAATGTGCTTGTGCAAGTGGGATAGTACAACCTTTTGAAAAACGATTGTGGACAAAGAAGTGAAAGGAGATAATATGCTGATGTGCTGTATTAGAGCAGACAATCAGAGGGTTCCTTTTTCTGGACCTATATAGTTCCCACGAAGTTACAGATCCAGGATGGAACCCTTTGGATATAGAAAATACCACAGTCAGAGGGAATCTGTGTTTAACTTTGAAAGAGGTTGAAGATGCTTTAGGTCTTGGAAAAGTGGGAAGACTGCAGGTCCTGATTAGTGCCCACTGATCTATACAAGGATGCAGAGGGTGATTGGGCCCAGGTTTTGTGCAAAAATATTTAATGCCCTAATACCATCAGGAATTATTCCCCCCTCATGGCAACAAGCCGTCAATATACCAATATATAAAAAGGGAGGAAGAGATTCCCCAGGCAATTACTGCCCAATTTCCCCCCTGGACGGTGCAGGGTACATTTTTGGTAAAGCAGTACTCCGGCATTTGCAGACATGGGTAGATGATAACAATATAATATGTAATCATCACGAGGGATTTAGGCAAAACAGGAGCACGGCGGACCAGTTTCTTTTATTGTTTTCATCCAGAAGTACCGCGTACTGCAGAGAATTTAACTTTATGCTGTATTTTTGGATCTTAAGACAGCTTTTGACTCGGTTTCGAGATCCACCCCATGGCGCATTGTATTTGCTTGTAGGGTTCCACCTTAGTTGATTTTGATATTATCTTTGCTATATTCTGACAATCAAGCACTTTATGGCCTATGGGGGTGAACAAACACCTCAATTTGAAGTTAGAAGAAGCGCAAGACATGGGTGTGTCCTGGTTATCGATGCATTGATGAAGTGTTGCCAGGATTGCCCTGAGATGGCATCTGAAAAATATCCAGCACTTTATTATGCCCGATGGCACTGTAATTTTGGCAACAACCCACATCATCCTGGAAATGTCATTATCTGTGTTTTTGTTAAAACGTAAAGAATTGCACCTAGATTTGAATATCAGTAAATCTAAAGCCATGGTTTTCAAGCCTCAATTTTCAAAACCTAGGTCTATGATGCTTAAGGTAAATAACGTAGCACTGCAGCAGGTCAAACTCCATGATTACCTTGGGGTCAGGTTTCATGAGTCTGGGGGATGCACTTCTAAGCTGGATATGTCCAATATCATAATGTAAAAATATAATGGAGCTATTATATCCTTTTTCATAGGACATGTTAGTGGTGCAGTCCCCTCTGCCCTGGACACCGTTGCCTCCAGGTACAGAAATATCCCTCGCAGCCTCCACAGCCCATTTTTCTAACCTGCCTGATCCTAAAATGGCACCCGCTCTAACCAGGAAATGAATGTTGCCTAGCAACCAGGTGCTTTTTCCCAGCACCAATCCGCCAGCAGGCAGAAGACGCCGGCTGTGGCCCTTCCGGAGAAGGCCCGCAGGAAAAGGCCCTGTTACGCGCCTCATCGCCAGAAGTCCACATCCGACGGAGACGGCAGGAGCTCTGCTCTGCAACATCAGCTGCACGGCACTACGGAGGATCTAAACAGCTGATCGCTGCTACGGCACTTCGGCAGCCCCCCTCGGAGCGAGGTGAGCAGAGCACGCAATTCGAAGGCATAATATCTCTGCCTAGCACCTCTGGCTTGCCCCCCTCGACACCGTTGCCTCCAGGTACAGAAATATGCTTTGCGGCCTCCACAGCCCATTGTTCTAACCTGCCTGATCCTAAAATGGCAGCGAATGTTGCCTAGCAACCAGGTGCTTTTTCCCAGCACCAATCCACCAGCAGATGGAAGACGCCAGCTGCGGCCCTTCCGGAGAAGGCCCACAGGAAAAGGCCCTGTTACGCGCCTGTTATGCGCATGAATGCGCACCGCTCCCATCGTCGGTGACAACTTTAAGGTATGATCCAACCCTGCCTCGCATGCCTGCCATATCCACTCGCCCAACGAATGTACTCTTTCATGCACGCACGACGTCGGTGAACTGGCCTCACGACCCGCCCAACAGCAAATCTATAGTAACTAACGGGCGGACACTAACGGTGAGCCGCATACTCCTCCACCCGCCCACATACCCGGGCCTCATCGCTATCCCAAACTCCAAGGATCACAAGTGAACTAGCCTGCCAATTCCCACCCAATTTGAATCAATGCCATCTACCGCTTGTAACTGTATACTACTTACCTGCATGACTAGATAATCCAGATAATCACCTCTCACCTATTATGGGTCATATATGCAACTGTTTCACACAACTGCCACATGCAACTAGCCCAGGCCTGATTATATGCACTACTACTACTGTGCAATTGATATTAGCCTACGCGTGTAATTGATATTAACCTACCTGTGCAATTGATACTAGCCTACTTGTGCAATTGATATTAGCCAACCTGTGCAATTGATATTAGCCTACCTGTGCAATTGATACTAGCCTACTTGTGCAATTGATATTAGCCTACCTGTGGAATTGATACTAGCCTACTTGTGCAATTGATATTAGCCTACCTGTGCAATTGATACTAGCCTACCTGTGCAATTGATATTAGCCTATTTGTCCAATTGATACTAGCCTACTTGTGCAATTGATATTAGCCTACCTGTGCAATTGATACTAGCCTACCTGTGCAATTGATATTAGCCTACTTGTGCAATTGATAGTAGCCTACTTGTGCAATTGATATTAGCCTACCTGTGCAATTGATACTAGCCTACCTATGCAATTAATATTAACCTACCTGTTCAATTGATATTAGCCTACCTATGCAACTGATACTAGCCTACCTGTGCTATTAATACTAGCCTACTTGGGCAATCGATACTAGCCTACCTATGCAATTGATATTAGCCTACCTGTGCAACTGATACTAGCCTACCTGTGCAATTGATACTAGCCTACCTGTGCAATTAATATTAGCCTACCTGTGCAATTGATATTAGCCTACCTATGCAACTGATACTAGCCTACCTATGCAATTCACATTAGCCTACCTGTGCAATTGATACTGGCCACGTATGCTACTGATACTAGCCTACCTGTGCAAGTGCACCTGCCTCTATTCCAACCCCAATCCACTAGTGCAACTGCTGCACAGTCAATACTAACCTCCTAATAGCCTGCTAAGTGAATCTCACCGGACCCAAAACACTATCCGAGACTCCACAGCATATCCCTGAACATGCTTGACAACCTGAGAACCCTAACTTTAGTACTTACACTTAGCCTCGTAGTCACTATGTCTCTAGCCGCCCCCCTAACGTGCCCTCCTCTGGATAGAAATTTGAGACTTAGATCCAGGCTATCCCGGCTCTACGATCCTAAAAATACCAACAACCGCACAGTGTTACCCACTCCTAAAAACCGGATTACGTCCAATATAGGAAAAAACCTCGCTAGTTCCAATAAACCTGAAACCAGACCTCCCCCCTACCCCACAAATAAAGGCACACTATCCCTATCTGGATCACTTATCAACGCTAGATCCCTAGTAGCCCATGCCTCTGATATTGCAGATACTTTGCACAATGAGAATCCAGACCTACTAGCCGTAACTGAAACTTGGCTCCATGATGCGGCAGGTCCTGCCCTCATGATAGCAATACCAGAGGGCTACCAGATACTCAGAGTGGATAGGCCTAACTCTCGCAGTGGCGGCCTAGCTATCATTGCCAAAACTAGCCTCTCCATTAGACTTGCCACTCCAACTACATGTCCCTCATGCGAACTTCTCACGGCTAAACTTCCCCTATCCAATAACCATACTTTAAAGATCCATCTGATATACAGACCCCCTGGCCCTCTAGGAACCTTTGAGGAGGACCTTACAGATATCATAACTAGCAACAATAAAAACCACTCTCAAACCCTGCTACTGGGGGATTTCAACCTCGACTTCAATGAGGCTGGAAACAAACACACCCAAGCCATAGCTGCACTTTTCAAAGATTATGGACTCGCACAAAAAGTCCTATATCCCACCCACATCAAAGGTAGAACTTTGGATTGGGTGGCTGACTCGATCTGTAACATTATTATTACAGATAATGTACCACAATTATGGTCGGACCATCACCTCATTACTTTCTCAGCCACACTCGACCTCCTTAGTCCTAAAACCATTGAGATGGCACCCCCACTACACACAAGAAGTGAAAAGGACATCACAGCAGAAAAACTACTACCGCACCTCCTCCCTTCTCTGAATAATATCAACAATGATGCTGACCCTAAATCTCTAGTGAAAATCTTCAATACTGCCATGTCCTAAGCCTTGGACTCCACCGCCCCACTAAAAATGCGCAAAGCCAGACAAAAATCTCACCTCAACGCATGGTTCACATCTCAATTTAAAGAGTTAAGACTACAGAAAAGAAAACTGCAAACAATCTGGCGCCACTCCCCGACTACTGTCAATAAGGCTAAATTAACAGAACTCTCCAAATACTACAATAAAGAAATAACCAACACAAAAAATATATATTCAATGATAGAATTGCCAAAGCTAGCTCCAATACTAAGGAACTGTTCTCTATCCTCCGCGAAATGGAAGCCCCAACTCCACCGGCAGACACTGTCCCGAAGGATAAGCCATGGTGCACTGCAATTCAAAAAGCCCTCCTAAACAAAATCACCACACTCCAACAGAAAATAGCAATTAAAAAAGCCTCTCTGCCCCCCTCTGAGCAACAACCACCCCCCGACATAGGGTGTAACACAACTACACCATTTACCTTTAAAGAAATCTCTATTCTGGACACGGAAAAAATCATTCTCTCCCTAAAACCATCTAACTGCAAGTGCGACAGTTGCCCGGCACAAATTATAAAGGATGCGGCTAGAGACCTCGCCCCATTCATCTCCAAGCTCATAAACGCCTCCTTTAAAACCAATACAGTACCTAATAACCTCAAAGAATCCTGGGTCCTCCCCCTGCTTAAAAAACAAACTTTAGACCCTACCATCCCTACCAATTTTAGACCTATTACCACTGTCCCCTTTCTACTTAAAATTATTGATAGAGTAGCCTATATTCAAATTCAGGAATACCTAGAAGCTAATCACCTACTAGGATCACGACAGTCTGGCTTCTGCCCACTTCACGGAACGAAAACTGCCCTGCTAGACCTTAAGACTCAAATTGACGAGTTGAAGGACAAGGGTCAAACAGCTATGCTACTTCTCCTGGACCTCTCTGCATCGTTTGACGCCGTGGATCATGCAGCCTTATGCAACCATCTTAGGTCAGCGGCGCACTTCTCAGGGGAAGCTATAGCCTGGGTCCAATCCTTCCTGGCCAACAGGACAATGCAAGTCTTTTCCCCACTAACAGCTGCTGACCCAACTCAAATTTCCTGTGGAGTACCCCAAGGATCCTGTGTCTCACCCACTATGTTTAACATCTTTACTAAGCATTTGTTCGACAAATTGGACAGACTGGGTATCACCTACACAAACTATGCAGATGATACCCAGATCCTCATTCCCCTTTCGGGCAACTTTTTGGAGGACACAGCCTTAGTAAAGAAAGTATACCTCCTCATTCAGGCATGGATGGCATCTCATGGCCTCTGCCTGAATGACGATAAAACTGAGATACTAATCCTCGGCTCTGAAACCAACATAAAAAAACGTAGCCCTAACTATACTGCCTTGATAATCGACAACAATCTCATAAAGGTGATGCCAGTGGCCAAAACACTCGGCTTCTATCTTGATGCTACTCTCTCGCTTAAGAAACAAGTCAACTCACTTGCATCATCCACAGCTTATACCTGTAAGCTTATCCGAGCCTGCAGACCATTTCTCTCCACCTTGAGTTGTATCACCCTCGCCAATGCCCTTGTAATGTCGAGATTAGACTACTGTAACGCTCTCTATTCAGGCGGCAACAAAAATATCATCGACAAAATACAAAGAATGCAAAATAACGCCCTAAGAGCAGCCCTAAACATCCCCAAGAGAGATCACATTCCTAATGCTTCATTGGCTAAAAATATCTGACAGGATACTTCTAAAAACAGTCTCTCTTACCTCCAAATGTTTAAACAACTTGGCCCCACCCTACCTTGCTGAAAGGATAAATAGAAGATCGTCCATACGCCCAACGAGAACAGCCAATGCCCATATTCTAAAAACACCTAGATTTAAACGTGTCACAGCTGGAGGATCTAGCTTCCCAGTTATTGCAGCACAAACCTGGAATGCACTACCACTTGACCTCAGAAAGGAACAACCATATCCTAAATTTAGACTCAATATAATTAAATGGCTACGAACGAATGACTGTTAGCTTACCTTCTCGGTACCTTGCACTACTGTCATTGCTGCATGTCTCTTGTTCCTTCTGTATGCCACTGTAACTATCATGGCAGCCTATTTTCAAATTGTTTTGTATATTATATGCTTCTTTGTACACATTATGTAACCAAGCTTAAGCTGTCTTGACCTCTACTGCGCCCGGCTACCTATGGGTTTGGCGCGCAATACCAAATAAACAAACAAACAAACAAACATGTTCCAAAAGCAGTCAGCACGGGCTGCAACTTATGGTTTGGAGATCTGGGGATACACAGATCTTGAGATGTTGAACATGTGTGAATGCAGGTTCCTCAGGAAATTGGTGTTACTACCCTAAAATGCTCCATCATTGTTGATTCATTTGGAACTGGACACAACCCCTGTAGGTTTTCATGCAGCATACAATTCAGTTACATGTACTGGCTGAGATTGTGGAGGCAAGAAGGCTTAGAATCATATTGTGATGCCCTACTTCAACTCATAAGCCTGAATGGTGGTAGTAGTTCCAAGTGGGTCGGCCATGTAAAGCATAGACTTATAGCCTTAAATCTAAGAAACTTGTGGCATGGCCACATGGAACACCCCATCTCTGTGGTCATAAGTATCAGGGTAGGCATAAAACAAAGAGCTTGGCAACAACTACGGGGACACGCAAAGAATTTTAAATTAGGCCCTATAAATGTTGAGTTAAGATTGTTTGAGGGGCCTAAACTGTACCCTGATATTATAAATCCAGCAAGTGAGAGATCCTTATATATATGTTTTAGTCTGGGGATTTTACCAATTGCAACTTTTGCACAATCCTGCAGCAAAATGGGGACAGACATGTGTCTGCTGTGCGGGGAAGCAAGTGAAACTCTGACGCACTTTTTGATGACCTGTCATAAAACACAAACTTCAGACTCAGGTATTTGAGACCTATTTTAACTGTAGCCGGGATCCACCAGCTGTGTATGGCACTGCTGTACCTGGGCCCATCTCAAAGCCACTGTGTTGTATATGCAACAGCACGGTTTATTCACAGGGCATGGATTCAAAGAGCGAGAGAGTTAACCAAAAATTGAGGCTTTCCGGCATTTTATTTAAGGCTGCGATCTATGTTCTCCTTACTGTTCCTAATTCCCCAGTGCCCAACACCTGATATAATTGTGGCCCATAAATGTATGACATGTTTAGATACGTGAATGAATTACAACTTATGTGTTGTTAATTAACTAATATGTTGCCAATTTTGTTGTATTATTTTTAACCGGAACGCTGGTGCTTAGCGTTCTTTACACAATGTTAGAGTCATGAATTGCTGAAATATTGTAATTTTGTTTTTATGTATCTACAATTTTACTGTTTATATTCTATTTCCACTTTTATGATTTTAAACAGAAATAAAGCTGTATTGACTGACAGGCAACATCTGCCTACTTCCTGGATGTTCCCGCCAACCT
This sequence comes from Ambystoma mexicanum, assembly GCF_040938575.1. Lineage (NCBI taxonomy): Eukaryota > Metazoa > Chordata > Amphibia > Caudata > Ambystomatidae > Ambystoma > Ambystoma mexicanum. Next base: position 961,488,746 of record NC_090929.1, on the reverse strand, counting down.
TTCTCCTTGCTCTTTCTCCTCCCTCTTTTTCCTTAGCGGGGGCATCCCATGGCTGCGCCTCCCCCAAATCCCTACTCTGTATAGTATATGGCTCATTCATACAAACCTGCACCATAACCACCCACCACCATGGGATGGATATCCCTGAATGAAAGACCAAACAACGTTCTCAAGTTGGAAATCACAATGCCACAACAAGCTTTATTTGCATATAGTCAAGGAGTTATCTTACAGGGGATCCTTGTATCCACCACACCACAGGTTCTTCTATTCCGGAAGTAGCTTCTTAAGTCTGCCCTCCACCACCCCATCATCCGTGTCCGGTGGACCCTTCCGATTGAGCCCGGCCCTTGGTACCGATTTCTCTCTACCCATGGCCATTCGTTGTTGACCCACTTCCACCGTTGTCGGGCTAGCCATCTACAATGGATCTAGCCCCAACATGCGAGCCAGCACCAATATTTCCATGTTTTTTAACCTGTTTAACTCGGCATCATGACACTATGCCGAGCGATCAACACCATTACCAGACTCTGGCACATCAACTGAATGTTGGCAGCTTTAGTCCTCTACAAAGAATCGTGTTTGTCACTCTAAACGTGCGAGCCAGCCAGCCACCTTCCCAGTTTCCAACCCATTAACTGTACCTCAAGCATCAACGCAAGACCAGGTGACAGAGTTTGGAGTTTCTAAATCTTTCTTAAGCCTACCTCCACAATACGACATCGACCCATCTGACGCTAGAGCTTCCAGGAACAATAACTTTACGGGCTAGCCACCACAATGTCACTTCTCCGACCTGCTGACCAATTGTGCAAGAACACTTGTGTATAGGCACGTTATAAAACCATATTATCTCAAAATATGCATGGGAGCGAGGGGTTATGAAAGACACAACAATTATCCACAGTGCAATGCGCACAAATGGGTTGTGGAAGAATAATAATTATCCACAGTACAATGCGCCCACGCGCCTCGGCTGGAATCACAGCTCCTTCTGCCAGACGCCATTGACCACGAGGTTTGCGAACGGTTTGTCGCACCTTTACTAAATCAGCCTCCTATATTACTGACCACCCATCTCAGCCCCTTGTGGTGGTGTTCAAATTTTGTAATCAAAGCCAAACATATTGGAATTCATTTTTAAATTTATATAATTCTCCGCGCTGCAATCACCTGAAAAGGGTCAACTGAGAAAAGTTGGTTGGGAGTTTTGTAAAGTATTCCAGGCAGTAAATATGTGCAGGCTGCCAATGTCTATGCGTGGGATGCATGAAGCTGGGTCGCCCAGCTGAGGTGTTCCAAGGGAAGAGCCCTGGGAGGCGGCGGTAGGGTGCAGGGGAGCTGATGTTCACCTGGACCCCCTCGAACCGGACCCGAACACCATGTTGCATTTTAAGATAGCTGACTGAACCTTGGCCCCCTCTGTGGTCCCGTCACGTGCAACAACAGGGCACTTTAATGTTACACAAATTAAGGATCAATGTTACCCAAATTAAGGACCAATCCTATGTATAACATATCCCGAATCGCACTTCCTTTTCCTTCACCTCACCTACACGCCGCTCGTTAACCATTTAGCTGATCCCATCCCTTTCCCTATACACCGCTTGGCCCCTTTGCTGCGCACCTGCTACTCAGTTTGTATCTATCCTCCGCCTTTTGATGTGTCGCGACCCACGTGTTGCCCAATCCCATCCCCCTTGTAATATGTTGCCACCCCTTCCCCCAGCCGCTTGCCACACCACTGCAGCTGGGTGCCCAACTCATTGTATGTCCCCTTGAGTCTGACCTGCCTGCCATGCTGGTTCGTTGCCGCTCCTTATTCCTAGGACTGCCACTGGCTCTCATTACCTGGCTCATCATACATTGCGGTGTTGTTCCTTACATGTCCTAATTACAGGTGTCTAGTACCCCTTTCCAGCCACAGAGCCGTGCCTTTGTGGCTCAACCTCTCACACACCCCAGCGCGAGAAATCCTTATTAAGCAGTTTGTGGTTTTTCTAGAGTTTTTGCGCTTTCCTCTGGGCTGTTTCCCCTAACCAGGTTCACCTTTGACTAGTAAGGAGTTTGTGAAAGTTATCTGTTTACTAGCAGGGCTTGTTTTTATTCAACTTCAAAAGCAGCATAATCTATGTCTGCTATGTTGAAACTGACTTGTGCAGTTACCAGGCAACGGGCACCCACAGTGATTCATGTGCTCTTTAACTTTTACCCCACTGATTAAGACACCTATTAGTAAAACACAGAGAATTAGAACAGCATTGCACACTACACCCGGGGACAACCCTAAAGGCACACGATCAGCATAGGCATGTACCCTGTGAGAGTCCTCCACTGGGCTTGTTAGGGTAGTGGATGGTATTCCACATATACCGCTTCTGGGGCAAGCTGCCACCACTGGTGGTGGCCCCCAGCCCGTGACCACATCATCCAGCACCTCCAAAGGCAGGCATGGGGCATTTCCACACATCTATTCCTTTCATTAGAGCCCTGTACAGGGGAATCATTTGGGATCTGTGAGAAACTTGAGGGAGTCCTCACATCTACAACCATTGGGTCCTTTTCTCAGGTGGCCAGGGAAAGGCCATCTCTTTTGCATCCTGACCCTGGGGTTGGAGAAGTGAGGGAGGATCACCTCGGTAAAGTGTCCTTGGGGATTGTGGATGTATCAATTTCCAGCATTTCCATTTCAGGAGGAACCCTCTACCCCAGAGGCAGTTATGGGGTATTGCTATCCCTGTCCCACTGACCAGGAACATGCCAGAAGTTATTGCCAATCTAGAAGCACCAGAAAGAGGGTGAAGAAGGCAGGGGTTAAGGGTAAAGGTAAAGTAGGTGAGACATGGAATCCCCTTTCCCCTCTGAAAACCAACCTAACACTTCCCCAGTCTTCATGGGATATTCTAAAGCATCTCCCCTCCTTTTCCCATATCTTTCCTATGACAGTACTGGGATGAGAAAGAGGCAACCAGGAGTAGTGAACACTAGTAACTCATTTCACCACTGTAGTACTGAGATGCAGAAGAGGTAATCAGGAGTAATGAACAATAGTAACCCCTTTCACCGCTTTAGTACTGGGATAAGGCAGATGATTGCAGAGTACTGTGAAGGTCAGTTATGTCCCTCTAACTACAGTCAGGCAAGTCCAATTGAGAGCTTACACCTGCAACCGGTCAAGAGGTTGCAGATGTATAAGAGGAGAGGAAAAGAGCAGCAAGAGGATGACCAACAGGGTGGTATGGCAGGGGACGCTGCGTGACAGCATGCAGCTGTGGTGGGATGTAAGAGGAGGGCAGGATGCTGGTTCTGGCAGATGAAATGAGAGCCCTTTGGAGCCCAGGGTGAGCTGGGCCGCCAGACTTCTACAGGTGTGCGAGCCTCCATGGTCAGAAGAAAGCAGCTGGAGCTCTGGACAAAGGAGAAATGAGAAAGGACGCTGCCAGCATCTATGGAAGGGAAGCAGAGCTGCTGTCGTGTGTATAGAAGCACCCATAGTGCGAGTGTGACTCACAGTGACCGGCAAGCCAACCAGGTAAGCTGAACCGGAGAAACATAGTAGAGGGAGAGGAACACTGAGGACCGGTGAGTGAAGGGGAATGTCACTCAAAGCCGGGGCACTCCTAGGAGCTATATAGAAGTAAAAGAAGTGCAGTATGAAGCAAAATAGAATCTCAAATGAAATTACACATACAGATTGAAATAGACCCAAAGCCAGAGGCTGAATAAGAATTAATCAGCAGTTAAATCATGCATATTGAATACCAAACTGAATTAGAACTTTGTGGGCAAAGCTACGGGCTGATGAAAGTTAACAATGAAAATGTCCATTTGTATGCAACAGAAGAAATAACAGTGTAAGTGTGAAAGAGCATGACAGAAACGTGGGAAATCAATAAGACCATTATTAAGGGAACTTTATGAATGAGTACAGTGCAGCAAGGCCAAAGACTGGCATAGGGTGTGTGACACATTGTGTCAAAGCCAAGAGGCTAACCAGGAGAAGGCAGGAGAGTGTGACCCTGCACATAAAGCCAAGAGGTCAACCAGGAGAAACCAAGTGAATGTGAATATGTACACACAGGACAAATACAGAAGAACCTGTGTGGGCTGAGGAGCCTAGGGCTCCTGGTTGCATGGCATGTGATGGGTGGACCATGTGGTCTGACAACTGTGCTTAGACCATTAGCCCTCAACTGTGAAATTCAAAGATATTCTGAAAGAAGACAAGAAGAAGCACTGTAAGCAAACTGTTAATGCAATCCTGAAGGAATTTCAAGTTGACCTGGAGTTGTGTTGACCATTGAAAGATTGGAGCCAAGTATAAGGTGATACATTGGAGTCTTGGGGAAGGGAACCATAAGATCTGATGAACTTCAATGCTGTCTTGAGGACATAGCTGTCAATATCGTTTTGTGTGAAACTGTGTTGTCTTGAACTTGGAGAAGGAAACCATGTCGATTGTCTGGAACTATGTTGCCTTCAACTTGTAGAAGGCACCCCAAGTATTTGTGGAACTGTTTGAACCTGGGAAAGGTAATCTCGAGACCTCTGTGGAACTTTCTTGAACTTGGGGAAGGTGAGCTGAAAAGGAAGGTCAGAGTTGAAAGAAGCTCAGAACTTTGTTTCGATCCCCATTTTTTTAATTATTGGCATCCCTACCCTTGTTTAGCTTTAGTTGTGAGGGCAAGGATAGGTTTTGGACCCAGACAGACTTTTAAGTGGAAGTTTCTGACTCAGACTTTAATTAATTTCGTTCAAGTAGGGAAATCCCACCTTAGAATGGGGCAAGTTAGGCTTTCAACTATCCTGACATTTAAATTAATAAATCATTTTATTTAGAACTTTGAATCTGTTGTCTGTGTCTTGACTCATGATGCCTTCACAGTTCCTACCAAGGTATTCTACACTAGCCTGCAATTGGCCATCTCTACAAGGTTCTACAATCGTATAGGGATGGAGGACAATGATGCACCTGAGCAGCTGGTCTTTGATTCATGCTAGCCATTCCCGCTCAGTGATTCGTTTAAATGTCAGACCAGAAAAGTATGATTTGAGGGTGTGGATGTCTTAGTTGATGGCTGTTGGCACGGATTGTTTGCTCAAAGTCATAGCATTCTTGTGATACACCTGTGAAATGCACCCAGTCCCATCTGAGAAGCAATAGTTCCAAAACAAATGTCTGACTGAAATCCGCTATGATCAAGAAGGGATGATGGCAAAGTATGTGTTTCAACTTTCCTGTCATGGCAACCTAAAGCAGGGGGACCACATGAGAGGCCAAAGCATATTAGGACTCCTTCAGACCCAAGGTAACATATAAATTATGGCACAGAGTGCTTTGTTGGATTTACAGTCGAACATGGTAGACATGTTAGCTGCTGGTTCTGTTAGATCTCTCTGTAGCCTTTTGACTTCCTTGGTCACGAACGTCTACTAACCACTCTTGACGCAGTAGGGAATTGTTCTAAAAATTCCCTGCAGTGGGTCTGCTCATTCCTAAGCAACAGGAAGTCTACTGGGTGCTGGGGTGATGCCACCTCAGATCCTACTTCCATACATTGCAGTGTTTCCCAGGGTGCTTGTGTGTCACCAGCATTGTTTAATAGCATTGTCCAACTCAAAAAACAGATGTGTGTCATCGACTTAATTTGTGAACTGCACACCCAAATTGGAGAGCAGGTAACTGAGTGGCTTGATGTAAATATTAAACAATTCCGGTGACCAAACAAGCACCCTGGGAAACACTGCAATGTATGGAAGTAGGATCTGAGGTGGCCTGTCTCGGATGACTGGGGCAAGGCCACAGGTTTCATGTCAATGGATCATGCCGGCCTAAACCATAACGAACAAAAGACTGTTCATCTACAGCAGAAACTGTCACTAGGATGGAGGCCCTATGCCCCTCACATGTGGAGGATATCAACAGACCTGCAAGCATACTGCCATGTTTAACCCAGAACCTATTTTTCATGTGACGCTGCATGGTCATGGATATAAAGGGGGACTAGTCTCTTGAGACAAACGGCTTCATTGTTCTAGGGAAGGTGAGAATAATGCTGACCATTTATCTTGTTGGACTAAATGAAATACATGTTTTTGCTTATCTCATTCACAAAAACAGAAAAGTGAGGAATACATTGGCAGTAACATCCTGCAAATCCAGGAAGGCATAAGGTTTGTTGTCTAGGTTGGCAGGACCTTCTGAATCATCTTGAGGCTGTATCACTCCATCCCAACATTAAACCCTGGATATTCTCGTGAGGTTAGGCAAGATGGCACTTGTCAAGAAAGGCCTTTTGACCAGTTTTTCAGAGACTTTGTAATGAAATACAAATATTGCAAAGGTCCGGAACAGGCTTTGCTGTAAACAACAGTGTCATTAAGGTACGTCCTTGCTGAGGGTGAAGGATTCAGTCTGAACCCCCCTGAAATGTAGCTGTATCTGAATGGAAGCTAACGTGTAAGACCCTAATGTTGAAGGTGTTGAAAAGGTCACATTCTCTCTGCCCTCTGAGGTCCAATGGGACCTGGCAATATTGCCTGGTCAAATCTAGGGTAGAGATGCAAGTTGCAGGTCTTCTCTCTATATCATTTAATCTCTGTGGGGCATCGGATAGGCATCAGACCTGTAAATCTCATTGGCCATTTTGAAGTTAAAACAGAATCACCTCAATCCATTGGGTTTGGTGAGTAGAACAATGGGGTTAGACCACTAGCTTGAAACCTAGTGCAGCCTAGTCCCTCAACACCATGCCCCCATGAATTAACTGTTAAACCCCCATGTCACCTATCCCCTCGCTAGAATTGCCTGCGACAGCAGCCCAAAAATTCCAGTTTCCTGTTTACTGGATATGGGCTCCTTAGAATGCCCAGCCTGCCCTGCTCCACCATACCCCAGTTGCTCTCTGTGGTAGCACAGGTCCCTCACCCCATCCATGGTTCCAAGGATGATGTCATGGCTCATTTGGCTGCTTGTGGATTGTCCTTGTGGAAGAGGAGGCAAACAAAGGGCCTGCAGCAGCTGCAAGGGACCACATGTGTCCACACGCTTGGGGCTGTGATGAACTTGTTGAGTGTGCCAGCTGCCATGCTGAGTTCAGCATCGTCCTTCTTTCCAGAATATGGGATATTGCCATTGCACTCCCCATCTCACCAAAGTATTGGTCTGCAGCCCTTCTTTCCATTCCATGCTGCCCAACCTAAGATGGTTGGCCGCTGCTTTTGGAGCAGCAGGCTTCAATATAAGGAGCCTCTACTTTTCATGCAATGCACCAACATATTCCTCGGTACATTGTTTCAAGCTTCTGTTTCTCTGTTCCTCTGCTAAATTCCTTGCAATTCTCCTGCTTATGCTGCTGATTCCTCAGTCTGCTCACCAGGTTGCTGTTGTCCCTGTTCCTAATTGCCTGTCTTAGTTCACCTTATTTCTCAATTCTCTGCTCTGAATCCTAATATAAAATATTACACCTGCTATGTGCCATGGTGGGTGTCCTGGTGCTACAAGTACTGTATCTTATAAGGATGAATTTTCTACGTCTTCTTCTTACAACTTGTCTTGCATCTCTATCGCGCCTGCTGGCATAGAGGCTTCAGGAAAGGTCAACCAGTAGCTTGCAGTAAAGAAGAGGCCTAAGGGAATCCATGTAAGACCAGCTCTTAACAAAGGAAGAGCACAGGGACCCCATTGCTTAACCACCCATTGATTGTCCTCATTGATTAGTATGTGCAGGTCATTGGTAGGAACTAAAACACTCTCTGAGTGAGAATGTCCACATTATCTTGAAACATTGCTCCATTAGGATCATTATCTGCATTGTTTAAAAATAAAATGTTTTAACTTCAATACATCAGACAACAAGGCATCCCCGCCTCTTCATCTAGGGTCACTTTTAGCACTGTAAGAATAAGAACTATTAACGCTTGAGGATGTATGCACAGCTTTCGTGGCTGACATTGTGCATGCCACCCTATGTTCCAGTGCCTATTACCTTCTTAATAAGGAGCGTCTCTGCCCATTCACCTCCACCGAACACACATCATGCCACAAATCCAGTGGCAGAAGTGTACCGAAAAAAGTAGTGGAACTGTGGTCTCGGCAGGGACGAGGGTAGGCGGAAGCAAAGTGCAACATGTGACAAGGTGTTGCAGTCGGGGCATTGCAAAAGTCTAAGTGACTAGTAACAAAGGCTCCTTTCACAACTGAACAATTGCACAGGGACACGAATGGACAAATACTCTATAAAGAATGGTGAATATGGTCATAAAAAAAAGCGGAATGGTAAATAGAAAAAAATAAAAGTAGTGGAACACTGCTCCCGACCGTTCCCGCTCACTTCGATCACTGCACACACCTCCAAAGACTCTCATAGAAACAACACAAGACTCCACCACTGACTGGCATCCCTCTGCTCAATCCATGAACATTCATGTATTGATGTTTCCGTTTAAATATGTATAAGGAAATTCATATTGAGTCAATATATGTAAGCAGGGTCGGATTGGCCCCTCGGCCTTTCTGCCCGTGGCCGGGCCGAAATCGTCCCTGGGGAGTGGGGCTGGATTCTGGCCATCCCTGGGCCGGTTTGGAAGAAAAAAAATGTTAAAAAAAAAATATTTTGTTTTCCCAATTTTATTTATTTATTTATTTATTTTAAAAAGCCTTTAATCCTTCTTAGGTCGATAAATGAGTACCAACCCAGGTCGGGTGATAATTTATGCATATTTGTTCTATAAAAAAGAGCTTAAGCGTAAGTTCTATACAATAACCAATTATCATTTGGCCTTGGATGTCTGCTTGGATTGACAGTAATTTAGTGTACTTAGGAACAATGCTATTTGATGCCACTTCCTGTTTTGTCAAGGGATAAAATGTTGTGTTTCATCGCTTGCTGGGATGTCACTTTGAGGTGGGTCAAATGACATCACTTCTAGTGATGTCATCAGATGTCAAGGGTCGTGAGGCGAGGGGTGGGTCACTTTTTTTAGGCGAGGGGTGGGCCACTTTATTTTGGGTGACCGGGCCTATTTCTTGTCCCAGTCCGACCCTGTATCTAAGTACACAAAACACAAACACTAAAGCTCGCCATGTATGTCATCTGTCTGTAAAACATGAGTGTCCGGTTTCAGACCTGTGTGAAATTAAAAAAAGAGCACATTAATTGGCATTAATAAACATCAGGGTTACAGACAAAATGATTACCTGGGGCTACAGGACACTTATCTTTGCTACCACGTTCCTGTAAACAGCCCCATCAGCAAGGGCATAATAATTGTGTATGTATTATTATAATGTGAATTGTAAAATGTCATTAACATTTGTAAAAGTCTAACATCACTAAACACAAATACATAATCATTGTAATAACTATACCAACCTGATCTACTAAAACCTCTCAACGCTTTACAGTACACAGTGCCAATGAATGTGCAGGAATAATGGAGGGAGAGATGGACAGTGCAAGGACGAGGGAAGTGACACGTCAAAGGGGCACAACTATTCACTGAATATAGTCTGTGGGAATTTGTGAAACAATGCAAAGTGTTAACAATCTGCGATACACCCAGATACAGGCCTCCATAACTGTGTCCATGTTGCAGTCCCAAGGCCGTTACACTGTTACATGAGACACTAGTCAACATTTTTTTAAAAGCCAAGGGATGCCAGTACAAGACACTTATCTGGAGGTTAAAATACGACTACATAACAGTGGGGCACACCACCCACTTCTAGATTACCGTGCAAGAAACATCAGAGCCCTGAGGCTACACATACGGGGGGCTGTCTCTCGCCTTGTGAAATATGAGCAGTGGGTTGGGGAAGTGGGTGGAAGACAGGTCCGTTGGTTAATTGAAGGCAATTGGTGCTCACTTTCTTTTGCTCATCACTTTTAGGGTCTCACTCGCTGCTTTTGAGCAACACTGTAATGCATTGTTATTTTTGCAGCTCGGTGTTTTTATTTTTTTATTCGGCCAATCTGTTTGCAAACAGTAGCATGCAGTTCCATCAATCAGTACCCCAGTCAGTTTAGATGGTTAATTGTCCATGGGTGTGGCTTGTGACACCTAATCTCACCACACAGCATTACACCAGCCTGTGCTTTTAGTTATCTGCCATATGTATTCTGGGATATGTAGTGCTAAATACATCACATAATATAAATATAAATAATCAGTTGGATGGAGAGAAAGTTCACCACCCCTAGATTATTTGTACAAATGGTTTAATGTAAGCAGTGTGTGTAGATATTAGTAATTACAAGGTGTGCTCCTGTTTGTACATGGGGGCACCTGCCCTGGTCCTCTAGGGGTCTGATCATGGGCACTGTGCCCCCTCGTTGGACTGCCTGATGCTATGCATGTCCAGGCAGCGGCAGAGCCCCTTCAGTGCCAATGCCATATTCTGCTTTGTTTAATATATTATTATATTAATTGTGCATTAGTGAAATGTAAACTTTAAGCACATAAAACCAATGTTCATACAGTATTAAAAAACATCACAAATTTATAAAATACAAATCACAATTTGTTTAATATAGAAAAATATGCATTGTACTGATGTAATTATTATCAGCATTTTCCATAAACTGCACACTAGTATAGTCATTTAATTTAATTAAAAGTCATTGTAGGAGTTGGGGGAACTCAACTCCCTGGCTGTTCTCTTTTCCAAATAACATTTCTAAACCTCGGCACTCCCAAGGCTTTGATGATGAATCCTGTACACATGCACACCATTTTAAGTGTAGCCTGTACATCACCACCATTCACCCCCAGGCTCTGCACCATCTTGGGGCTAGCATTCATTACCTGCTCTGCAAGGCAGTGGATAGGAGGACATGATGGGTTTGGGCAAAATCTTGGGCATGGGCATTGTTTTTGTTGTTGTTGTTCTCTAGCACCGCACGATGGAGAAAGTGGAGGGGCGCGGTTAGTTTGTCTTTAGATGCATCTGTGATGGGGTGCACAAAAATACATCACTGGCTGCTCTCGCTGAGACAAAGGGTCTCAAATCTCAGGAAAGAGAGCACTTCATGTGGTTGGTTATCACCTGTGTAATTGGGCCTCATTACGACCCAGGTGGTAAGGGGTTAACGGCGCCGTAAAAAAGGTGTCAGCGCCGTTAAACCCTTACCGCCTAATTACGAGGTCCCTTTGAGGGTCCGACCTTAACCAGCCGTTAAGGAAGGAACCCGCAAAGGGACTTTCGAGGTAATTACGGTACCGCAATTTGCGGTACCGTAATTACTGCCTTCCCCATTCCCATTGAGCCCTATTGGGGCAAAAATGGGAATGGGGAAGGGCCAATGGTGAATGGGGAATTACCACCATGGCGGAAATGGTAAAATACCGGCGTCAACCATGGCACTAATAGCGCCATGGTTAACCCCAGGGTCGTAATGAGGCCCATTGACAAGCTGTGTACATGCTCCTAGCACAACGGACAACACCATTGCCCCCACTTTCTGGGGAACTCTAGATGATATGCTGCTTTCTAACACATGTGGTCTGCAGTGCTGCACTGACCTTGAACCTTGAACCCGATCATCAGCAGGTTGTTATATTATTCACTTTTCAAAGAAAGGACATATTTGACGACTTTCACCAGTCTGCTAGGAATCTGTCATGCAGCTCAAGTATGGAACATAATCCTTACACATAAACAAGGCTCAAACTGTCTGATCTTCCATACTGCTAAATCCTCCTACAATGAATACCACACTGTTGTATACTTTCCCGCTTACCTGCCAATTGTAGCACGTTCCTACTTTGTATTTACTCCTCTGTGATTAATGGTAATCCCTTGTAAATTACCTACTGTACCACTATTATTTGTTATCCTTTGTAATGTATCCATTGTATGAACATGTAATTACTTTTGCTTCACCAATGTTAGTAATGCGCACAGATGCCTAAGGGCTTGGTGAGCTATATAAATATAATACAATACAATACAATACAATACAATACAATACACATATTTCAGTTTTAGTGCTTCAAGAATGTGATAGAAATGATTAGAGTAGGCCCTCATTACAAATTTGCCCATCTGGGGAAAGTGGCATTAAAATGACTGATAATTCTGTAACCATCTCATTTACCGGAACGGCAAACTCCAAGTTTGCCGGTAGTGGTTCACTGATTTACCTGCAGCCAAGTGCTGGAGGTAAATCAGGCACCCACTGGCAAAAAACAGTCAGAATTTCCGGCACTGGCATTACCAGTGCCAGAAATACTGGCAAGACCCCCCATGGAGCCCTATGGGACTCCATGGAATGGGGATTTATTACAGTTGCCGGCACCCGGAATATCCCTGCGATTTTAGGTGCCGGTATTGGTGGGTTCAGTTTCCCGATATCCCATCGGAATTACTGGCGGGATACCTGGAAACTACTGCTCAGATGTGTATCAATAAGTATCATTACATTGTCAAAAAACTTGATGAGTGTTTAACATTGATATAGGAATATTACATCTGAAAACAGCTGAACAAACACAACATCCAATTGATTGAGAATGAACTAGAACTATATTAGGAATGCATGTACGTACTACTGAAAAACAACGTCAAGTGACTGTGAACGGCTGAAACAAAAACAATGTTCACCAAAATGTAACATCATTTAAGCTCAGGTGGTAATAACCATCACAAGGTCCATTATGAAAGACACAAAATCACCCAATACAAAATATCTATTGCACATGTCAAGTGTGGTTGATCATTTTCTGTGGCAACAAAGACTCATTTACATTTTGCCAGAATACTGTGATGCCAGTCTCAAGAAACCATTCCCAGTTTTGTCCTGGTGAACACGTTATCATGCTGCTGACTTTATTGTCTCCAGGACATTATTATACCTGTCTCAATAAAGCTATGCCTGTGGTGCTGCATTAAAACACATTACCATCCTGGCACCTGCATTGCCATGGGAATGCTGGAAGCCAGATTAATAACATGTCATGCCAGTTTTGCCCTCCTAAAACACGTTATGGGGCACCTCTAGGGCATAGAATGTTGAACTGGCATTACAATTTGAGTGGGGTCATTGTAGGCTATCTACATTACCCCGAGAAAATATTGAGGCCAGCATGAAAAATACCATGCCAGTTTTGCCACAGTAAAGCACATTATCAAGATGTCATTTATGAAGCTCAGAACGTCACACACAATGTCAATTGCACCAAAATATTCCCATGCCAACTACCATGTATACGTTATTTACACGTGGTCATTTAAATGGGCCTAGGCATTGTTAACATCACCCTCTTACTACCCCTTAATCTGCTCCATGCCAATGCCATTCCCCCAGAACTGCCCCATGCTTTTTCAAAGCCTTATAGCTGCATCATGCTGTGTCCACTGCTTTAGAACTGGCAATGCCACTTTATATAGCCATGGAACTGCCACCAGTGACATTAATTTCTAAGGGGATTATTGCTGTTGCTATCCATATGTATATAGCGCCTTTGGCCGTGGAATCCAGGCGCTGAAACCGTCAATGACAAGGCAGAGCAACAATGTTGGTTGTTACATAAACAACTAAGTTTTCAATAGTTTCCTGAATGTCGAAAGAGTATTTAAGCATCAGAGATCGAAAAAAAGCAGATACTTCCAAAGCTTTTTGGCTAGCACCTAAAAAGATCTCCCCATTGCTCATGTACGTTTGAAGTGCTGTTATCACAGAAGTAAGTGATGTTATGAGTGAAGAGCCTTTGAGGAGGATATAAAATTATACTGTGTAGGGTAGGGGAGTTAGTGGTGTAAATCTTAATACGTAGGAGTTCACATCCATGTATTCTCAGACAGTTTACCGTCTGTACTTTTGTACATTCATAGATAAGAGCAGTCCCTCCACCTCCAGATTCAAGTCTGTTTTCATTCAATATGGTGATCCCCCCTGGAATTGCTAGATCGATAGCTAGTCCTGAGTGGCCAGGTGAGCACTTTCTGGTGATACCGAATAATTTGAAATATGTGTAGATATGATGTCCACAATGTCTAAAGAATGGGCAGGAAGTGACTGATTGATTCGTCACTAGTGCACAATTCAACCTGTACGTCTTTGTATGGGACTTATTAATATCTAATGTAGATAATACATTCTGATCTGTATCCAGCGCCAGAGAACTAGAATTGGCAGGCGTGGAACCAAGATGTTTTACTGTCATATAATGTGTATCGTCTTTCACCTCCAAAGCAGCTAGGGTGCGATGGTTTTGTGAAATCTGATCAAATGTGGGTGTAGTACAGACACGGTCCTTGGGTTCAGGCAGATGGCAATGCAATTCAAGATATGCAATGTGTTCAGTTGGTGGTGCATACATATTGTCTGTGTTAAATAATGTATAAGAAACCTTAATCCATGATTGGTGATGTAAGACAGAGTCCAATTTCGAAATAGATGGGACAGCTATGTTCAGTTTAGGTGTAAAGTCTGTGTTACAAACAGAGTCGTCAACCTGTTGGGCCATTTGAATGTATTTGTTAAGCAGGGTTCTGACTATCGATTTGCTCATTGTTGGATTAAGCAGAGTAACAGCCAAACAGAGCTAGAAAAGTAAACAACAATGAAGAGAGGCAAGAAAACAGTAAGACCATCTAAAAGGCTTACCCGCTTCCAGGTATTAGAATGGGCCGATTGAAACAGAGTTAAAAAAGTTCTTATCATGAGAGAAGCTTTCAACTGAACTCAAATTGCAGTAGTTAGCACAGTTGTGTTGTGATGTAGGCAGCACACAGGGCTCGTGCCTAGGCACATGTTTGGTGACACACAGTCAACCGCTTGTCCGACTCAATAAAAGAGCTGAGCGGCTTCCCACTCGGCAGTCCGACCACCGACTCCTGTCTCCAGCATGTCATTGCAGTTATCGACTGTGCGCCACTTTGGGGACAGAGCGCCTGCCTCACACGGACCTGAACTACAAGGTGCCGGCTTCACCAGCCCCCTGCCATCTGGACACTGCTGATCCTTGTGGCCCCACTCCATGGCAAGGTGGGCCTGGAGCGGATCCTTAGTTGGCCCATGCCCAGCACCCTCATTTCTGTTGCCGGTCCCCCGCCAATCTAACAACTGGTGACGAAGGTGAACTGAAAATAGTCGTGCTGTCAGCCACCCTGGCACACATTGGAGGAATTGCCTGCCAATGGTGTTCGCGGCTGCTGCTCTGGCCCTTCCGACAACCGCTAGCTGGTTCTTGTGAGGCAAATGACACACAGACTCCCGTCTCCGGAGTCCCCGGAGCAGGCTGACTCATGTTGTGCTCCCCAACTGTTAGGCCATAGCTAATGACCGTTGGCCGTGCTAACAAGGTCCTGCCCGTAGGTGGGCCAATTCTGCTGGAGACCGCAGATCATTTTTCCTGCACCGACCTGCCAATCCTTGTGGCCCCGCTGCACAGCACGGGCCAGGAGTAGGTAATTCTATGCTTTACTCATCACTTGTACTGTGCCTATCCTTGTGGCCCCTCAGTGCAGCATGTGCTGGGAGCAGGTCCGCCATCCTCATCTTCAACACTTTGGCCCTGCCTATCCCCGCGTTCCCATGGTGTGGGCCTGGAGCATGTCCTACTTTCCGTGTGCCTGGAGGGGAAAATAAATAAATAAATGCTGTTGCCTGGGCGGCAGGAGAGCAATTTCATGGGTTCGCCATGATGTTCTTCTTCCGCTGAGTCCTGCTGGAAGCCGTCATCGCCTCCCCTGTTTCTGCCTCAAAACCAGCATGGCCTGTTTGCCGCCAGTAGCCTGCCCCAACATCATGCTGACACTGTTTGCCATCAGGGAATGCCACTGTCCGAGGACTGATCCCACAGAGCAGATGTGGGCCCCAGTAACGCGGGTGCGGCTTTGCCTTCATGCGGCCTGCTGACATTTTGCACAAGGACTAAAAAAGATGTCAGCCCCTCCCATGTGCGTCTCCCAATGCATCAATGGACAGTGATGCGGTGCTCCCGCGTGTCTACTGGGCTTAAAGAGGACTCAGAGAAAAGGAGTGTCATTGTCCACCTCCATGTAAAAATATAAATTAGTGGAGTGAGTGATTGTAAATGTTGTATATGGCCAATGTACACAATGGACTGTGTGTAATGTTATGTTTGCCATTATTTTATATTATGACCTTGGCATGCGATGTTGTGACGTAGGCACAGCCACAGAGCTCGTGCCTAGTAATATGTGGTGACACGTGTTCACCCGTGTGACCGACCCAATAAAAGGGCCGAGAGGCTTCCCCCTCTGCAGTCCGACCACTGACTCCTGTCTCCAGCATGTCATTGCAGCCATCGGCTGTGGCGAGCTGCGTGCCACTTATTTTAATTTTTATATATTTATTGGTATCGCACCATAGCCCGCAGGCATCAGGGCGCTCAATGGACAAACATTAATATAACAGGATGCAGGGTTAGCTTAGCTACTCGAACAGGACTATTTTCAAGTTTTTCTGAAAGGTGATGTATTGTTCCACTGAAGGCATAGATGTAGGAAGTGTATTCCAAGTACTTGCAGCCCTGAGAGGAAAGGATCTGTCTTTTCCTCAGGCTCGTTTGGTTTGTGGTATAGGAAAGAGGTGCACAGCGCTTGAGCGCATGGTCCTGCTCAGTGTGTATTTTGTCAAGATTTGCTTTAAATAGTCTGGTGCCTTCCCATATAAACACTTATGGACTAGAGTCAGTGGGCCTCATTACGAGTATGGCGGTAGAGGATTAACAGCACCGGTAAGGATGCCGGTGCCGTAACCCCCTAGCGCGGCATTCAGAGGTCCCTTAGCGGGAGCCGCTAAGGGACCAGGGAGATAATAACGGGCCCGCAAGCTCCCTATGGGGGCTCGAATGGGAATGGGGAATGATTTTCAGAATGGGGACTTAACGGGTCCTCACAGGTTGGAATAACCCGGTAAGTCCCCATTCCGACTACCCGGACACGGGTTTGGAGTTTGGTTAATAGCACCATGATTACCTCCAAACTCGTAATGAGGCTGTGTCTTAAATTGAATTATTTTTTCCACAGGCAGCCAGTGAAGCTCATTCCTGTAGTTTGAAATATCTTCTCTCCTTGTGACATTATGGATTATCCTGACAGCATCATTCTGAATGATCTGCAGCTTCTGGATGTTCTTTTTGCTAGCTCCACGGAGTAAGGCATTGTAATAGTGCAGACGGGGCATGATTATGGCTCAGACTAAAATGTCACAGTTTTTTCATGATACCACTGGATTTATTTATCTCAACATTTTGAGGTGATAGTGGGCATTCCCTTGTAACTTTGTTGATATGGGCATGTGAGTTAAGGTATGCCTCAAATACTGTGCCTAGTGTTTAACGTTATCTACCACCTTGATGGAGCAGGTATCTAGTATGAAACTTATATGCTTGATTAAGCTTGTTCCTGGCTTGCTTTGTTCCAAATATCATGAGCTCAGTCGTTGAGCTGTTTAAGCACATCCAGTTACCAATCATCCACTCCTGGATTATCGAATAGATGTGATTTAGATGTGTTGTGTCACTAACGTAGTCACCACTAAGATCCATGGTGAGCTGAAAATCGTCAGCACAGTTGGTAAAATGGAGGCCCATGGTTTCTAGTTTTTCACATAGAGGCATTATATAGATGTTAAAGAGGACTGGAGAAATACAGGCCCCTTGTGGCACTCCATATCTGATAGGAACTGGATCAGAGCAAGCTTTACCCCAGCATATTCTAGAGGTTCTTTCACTTAGAAAGGAGCTTATCCACTCAATGCCTTGGCTGGAACAATTTCCAGTGTCAGCTAGTGTTTCCAGTAGTCTGAGGTGGCCAAGGAGATCAAACGCTGCGGAGAGTTCCACCAAAATGAGTAAACCCATTTTACCCTCATCCAGTCTCCCTCGCATTTGTGTCTGCAAGTCTAACAAGGCACTTTCAGTACCGTAATTGCTACGGAAGCCATATTGTTTATAGTGAAAGAGAGATGCGGATTTGAAATGTGTCTGTAATTGGGGGGTTGCTGCCTTATCCAAAATGTTTAACAGGAGAGGGGTTTTAGTTATCAGTCTTAGGTTTGTAGGGTCTTTAGTACTAACACCTGGCATCTTAAAGATAGGCGTAACTACTACCTCCTTTCTAGTCAAAGGTACATTCTTATGCAGAAAAGAGGCATTTATAAATCTGGTAAAGAAAGCATCAAAGATGCTAATGTTCTTGAGAATGATTTTAGTTGGGAGATGGTCACCTATACAAGACGTGGGCCTAATGTTTGCTCGCATTTTGGCAGTATCGTTGATGGTCATGGTCTTAAAGCGGAAGCTTGAGGTGATGTTTATGTTCTTAGAGTCAGTGCCTGTCCTCTGGTCAGAAGTTGTCTTTATAGCATCTGGTTTGTTGTGGATTTTGCTGTGGGCCAATTGGACTTTGCCCTGGAAAGCTTTTTGCACTTAATCTCAGTCCACTTTGTTAGGGATGAGGGCAATAGGTATTTCCCAAGATTTATATAATTCAAAAGGTTTCTTAGTGTTGTTTCCTGATGATTCATTTTGAACATCACAGTAAATATTTTTGGCATCCAGATCTTTGTTTTATATGTTCTTTCTATTGCTTTCCATTTGTCTCTATTTTCCATGTTCTGATTGTTTGCCCATGTTCGCTCGGCAAGTCTTTTTGCTTGTTTTGGAATCTTTAGGTCAGAGGTGAACCAATTTTGTTGCTTTGGACAGCCTCGAATTATCTTGGTCTTTAAAGGTGCATTATTGTCAAGTAAGTTGGTAATCTGAGATTTGTAGACTTCTACATGCCTATCTGGAGTGTCTAAATCTGAAGAGTCATTCATGATAGATTGCATGCAAGTTTCTAAATCTGCTGACTGGAGTTTACTATCATTTCGATTTAGGATTTTCTTCGGTGGTTTGCAAGGTAATTTTATGTGTTTAGGCAAAAAATTGTGCATTTGACCATGCAGTGGTCTGACATGATAAAAGGGTTGGTATTTAAGTCACATATTGTGACATTTCAGGTTGCCACCCAATCCAGGATATGGCCTCCCTTGTGAGTAGACTTTAGGTTAGGAACTGTAATTCCTACATTGGCAAATTGCTGCTCCAGCTCTATGGCTTCTCCGTCCCTGGCATTCCCTTTCCACTGGTTCAGGTTTCCTAAAAGTATGGTGGATGAGTTTGGGTGGTTTGAGGAATTAAGCAAATGGCCCATATCATCATTGAATGACGGCATGTCTGATGGTGGTCTGTAAATTAAGAAGATGTTTATGCAATTGTTGCTAGTGGGGGTTATTTTAGCATGTAGGACGTTGCACCCTGAGCATTCAAAGATACCAATTTCCTTCTTAAGTAGGATTGCTACTCTGCCTCCACTTACCTTGTAATTGATTTGTCAGAGTGTAAATGGTGCAGAGCCTACAATCCCAATCTCAAAATTCAATATAAGGCCTCCTCAGTTGCCCATTCTACTGCCAAGAAGCAATTTTTCATGAGGCAACTCGAATTGAGTCTGCCCTGTGTCAGCCCAAAGCCCTTTTTTCTGCTGTTAAGTCTCTCACGTCTACTGCTACTTTGATTCACACTGTCAGCCTGATTCATGGAATTATTTGCATGAAAGACGCAGATTTGCGCGCTTTTCTGCCCGAAAATCCCTTTTTGAAAGGCACGCAATATGCATTTTCCATGCAAATAATTCCATGAATCAGGCAGTGTGTCTCCCACTCAAGAACTCTGATGCGCTGTCGCAATATTTTGTGGCTAAAATAGAGACCATTTGGACCAACATATCGCTGGCGACTAGGCCTACCACTGACGCTAACCATCTGCCTGTACTTCAGAGTATGGTGACAGGATCAAGATGGTCTTCTTTCCCGATGTTCTCCCAGCAGACTGTGTCGACGGCCATTCTTAAGCTAAAATCATGTGCCCATCAGATGCAGTAGCCTTATTGATTATGAAGAAGATCTCCCCCCAAACTCCTGGTGGAAATCACAGCTGCCATTAACCATTCTTCTCAGTTGGGATACATCCCGCCAGAGCTTAAATCTGCTTTGGTTATCCCTCTTCTTCAAAAGCCATCACTGGATCCTTCTGTCCTATCCAATTTCCATCCTATTTCCCTGCTTCCCTTTCTCACTAAACTTTTGGAGTGCTTGGTTTCTCCTCTACTATCCACATGTCTTGAGTCCTCCTCTCCCCTGGACCATGTTCAGTCAGGTTTCAGGCATGGCAGGGGCACTGAGAGTGTTCTGGTGTCGGTACAGGATGATATGGCCAGGCTTGTGGACTCAGGTGGGGTGTGTGACCTCATTCTGTTAGATTTGTCTGCAGCATTTGACACCGTGGACCACCCCATCCTGTTGTCCCACCTTCCGGAGATAGGGATATCTGGGCAGGTATTAGCCTGTTTCTCTTTGTTCCTGTCCGACCGCACTCATACTCTCTCTATGCCCCCCTTGCGGTCTGCCCCCTGCAATCTGGTCTGCAGGGTGCCACAGGGCTCCTCCTTGTCTCTGATTCTTTTCAATATAGACATCTGGGCCCCTGTGTGTCTTATCCGCTCCCTTGGGGTCAGGTGCTACTCTTATGCCGACGACACCCAGATCCTGATACGTTTAGACCTTGATCAGGCTGAGGTGTCGTTGTGCCTTCGGAGGTGCCTGGCTGCTGTGGGGGAGTGGATGAACCACACCTGGCTTAAATTGAACAGAGACAAGACCAAGATTCTGGTGGTAGGCTGTCCCCCTAACCCTTCACTCTGGCTGTCCTCTTGGTCCTCTTCC
This sequence comes from Ambystoma mexicanum, assembly GCF_040938575.1. Taxonomy (NCBI): domain Eukaryota; kingdom Metazoa; phylum Chordata; class Amphibia; order Caudata; family Ambystomatidae; genus Ambystoma; species Ambystoma mexicanum. The sequence continues at coordinate 961,468,002 of NC_090929.1, read as the reverse complement.
TGCTCTGGCGGTGAAGGTTAAAAACCTTGGTGTGGTACTCTCGACGACCCTGTCCATGGGCGCCCAAGTCACCTCTGTATGCCAATCAGGGCATTTTCAGCTCAAACTTCTGAAAAAAGCTCTCACGATGATTCCTGCCACTCTTTGTCCTCCGGTGTTAGCCACTATGCTGCTTAGTCGGCTTGACTATTGCAACTCTCTTTACTTGGCCCAACCCAAGGGGCTGATTGTGGGGCTCCAGCATCTTCCAAACCTGGAGGCTAGGGTTGCCACTGGCACTCCGTATGGAGCCAACATCACTCCCGTCCTACGCGCCTTGCACTGGCTCCCGGTAGCCCAGTGGGTGAAATTCCAGACACCATGCATTGTCCATCGGGCATTACATGGCCTGTGGGCAGAGTATATATGGACTAAGTTCACACGCTACTATCCTAAACGCTGTCTGTGTTCTGCCTCTTCTAAACTCTTCTGCGTTCCGTCTTTACACCGTGCGCGGATTGGGGGCTGTGCCTTTTCCATCTCTGCGGCCAAACTATGGAATGAGCTCCCGATATCCATAAAAGACCTGCCTAACCATCTCTCATTTAGAAAGGCCATCAAAAACCATCTGTTCTAGCTCTGTGCGACGTGGCCCTTGCCTGCCCCGCTTTGTTTCTCTAGCGCCATGATACCCTAGGGTGACCCCACGCTTTAAAAGTTTTCCTAACATAACAAGTTTTCCTAACATTTTTATTGATCATTTTATAGCCAGGAGGGGTGGCTAAGCCTATACTCAGGCCACTACTTTCCTGCAGCCATGTCTCTGTGAGACACATATGTCGATCATGTTGTCAATGATGTAGTCGTGTATGTCCAGGGCGTGTTTATGCAAGGACCGGGTGTTCATTAGCGATAATTTTAATAAACCGGGCATGGGTTTTGTGGTTTTGTCGTACGGCATAGAGTGAGGTGCTTTGCGATGGTTGTTTGGTGCACACACATTTGTTCACACGGGCACGAGGGGAGAAGACGGAGACTCAAGCAAAGTTTCCCTTTGTGGTTCACAGGCTGGTGCGAGTAGTGTGTTTTTGTAAAAGCGTCCCATTTCTTACAAATCTGGAAACGGGCTCAACAGATTCTTACCTATGGCGGGTCAAGGTCCTTGCACCTGTACACCGTGTTCAACGCGGACCAGTTCAGACCAGCCCAAATGTGCTTGCGCTGACGCGCCAGCAACGAGAATAAATGCCCATTGCTTGGCAGGAAATTTCGTTTGTAATGAACTACACGCCAATCTCAGCGCTCCCTATGGAATATCAGGCATCAGTAGTTGAGCAATGAATATCGAACTTAGGCAGTTTTGTACTCATATTAGATTTCACCAAAAAGCACAAGAAGTGAATTGTACTATGTCAAAATCAATCACAATGTACTAGATGTTATTTTCAACAATTTGCAGGCAAGTATGCTTTGGTATTCTACCACAATCTGCAACTGGCTCCCACAAAGAGAAACTATTCCCTGACGTCTCTCACACAACAGGCATACAATCAACTTTTGCCTGAGTGAAGAGAAAAGAAGAATTTAAGGAGGCAGACCAGCCCAAACGCGCCAGTGTTAATGCACTGACAACGAGAATAAATGCCCTGCGCTTGCCGGGAAATGTAGTTTTTGATGAACTAAACACCGAGCTCAGAGCTGCCTATGTATTACCAGGCTTCAGTAGTTGGGCAATGAATATCGAATTTAGGCGGTTTTGTACTGATAGTGGATTGCACCAAAAAGCACAAGAAGTAAATTGTACAATGTCAAAATCAATCCAAATTAGTAGATGTTATTTTCAACAATTTGCAGGCAATTATGCATCCGTATTCTACCACACTCTGCAACTGGCTCCTAAAAAGAGAAACTATTCCCTGATTGTCTCTCACACAACAAGCATACAATCAACTTCGGGGACAGATGGCCTGCCTCACACAGCCCTGCACTATAGGGTGGCAGCAACCCTGGCCCCCTGTCATCAGGATACCACCGATCCTAACGGCCCTGCTCTGCAGCAAGGCGGGCCAGGAGCGGGTCCTGCCCTGGGCCATGCACAGCACCCTCATCCCTTTTGCCAGTCCTCAGGCAACCTAACAAGTTGGAAGAACGCCACTACTCAGTGTGCAGCGATTTCTCGCCTAGCCATTTAAGCAAGGGCGCATTAAAATGATGAAACAGCATCAGACGCCTGTTACAGAAGCAAGGGGGAGGCTGGGAACTGAATTTCTGGCTACACTACGGATATAATCAGTGAATCGCAAAGTGAAGCAATATAGATAATAAAAGCAATATAAAACAAGAGTGACCTCGGAAAATGAAAACAGCTTAAAGCAGCGAAGAAAGCACATTTTTTTAATGAATCAAGCACTGCTCTTTTCACAACCATTTTAATGGCTCACCCAAATTACTCCCATAACTGCTATATCCAATTCCCCAGAACCGTCCTTGTCACAACTCATTGCCATTCTGATTTGTCCTTCATCACTCAAATTGACTCTATAACCCTCCACGTCACATCCATTGCCCACAGATGTATCCCACGAATAGTTATTATTATTATTTATTTATTTGTTTAGTTTCAAAAGCAAAACTTTACAAATTTTTGTTAAAATTTCGTTAAATCACAATTACACTGCTTACAGTCACATTGGTTACTAATTTACAATAATTAAGCCGTATTTAAACATTTTAAGAATTGTACAGTTTATCTCATTACACTGTATTAAAATTCATTCTAAAAACCTTATCACTAAGCACACATTTCATTGTTACATAGTGTTAAGACATCATCATTGGTTGTAGCAGTTGTAGTACACTAATTATATGGTCCAGACATCTTAATATGAGCATTTGTGTCATTTAATGTACAGTCCTCATCAAGTTGCTGTCCAACCGCTCATTCAACTTTCTTTTAATACATATCCACAGATGGTATAGTCTTATATGGACTGACTCCAAGTCAGTATTCAGACAATATATCCAGAAGGCATTATTTTTAATGTAATCGTAATTATGGACCAAATCTCCAAAATATATCATATACTCTGTGCTTAATTCAGGACACTGTAGCAGAACATTTTGTGGGGATTCCAAGTTATTAGTCTTTTTACATATTCTGCATATTCTTTCGTCCCGCAGGATTTTTAGTTGTGCCCCCATGATTGTTAACAGGGAAGTTGGTTAGTTCTCAGCAGTAATCGGAATTGCCTAACTGCGGGATTTGGACATCTTTTCAGATACCTTTCTGCTTGAAAGTATTTATGCACAATCCCGGTTATGAGACTATAGTTCTTTAGTTGTTCTATCTGTTCATAGTTTTTAGTCCAATCCCGCAATTTAATCTTGTTTGAATATATCCCTTTCAAAGTTACGTATGCCGTCTTTTTAGAGTATAATGGATGCCATTGGATTGCATTAAAGATGTTATCACAGATACTTTCAAATGTATCGTTCCTTCTATTTCTGTCCTCTAATAAATCGAGAAGTTTACACTGTGGAGAAGAATGTATTTTTAAATGCAAAGCTCCATACTTTATCCATAACGTGCTTTTTAAAGATGTTAAACCTAATTCCAATCGGAAAAATTGAATGGATGTACTTGGGCTTAATTTGAGAAGTCTTCGCCAGAATCGCCCTTCAAGTATATCTAGCCAATCAAGTTTTTCCATTGCTAATGCCTCTAGCCCATATAGAATCATTGGGCTGAAGCATTGCTTATACAGAATTATGATTCCTTCTAGCGAGAACCCAGCCGTTTCTTTTGCGAATTTTGCTATTAGTTCTGTAAGTTTTTTTGCTTTTGTCTGTTTATTTTTAATTATATTTTTGTAATCTTTATCATTACTCATGTCGAGTCCCAAATACGGGTACGAGTTCACATACTCTATTACTCCTAGTTCAGTAAGCATCTCTGGGTACAAAGCCTTTTTTGTAGAAAATGCCATTATTTTGGTTTTTCCCTAGTTAATCTTTAACTTATTTGTTTTTGCATATTTTATTAGTGATTTAAACATTTCTTTAATCCCTAGAAATGTGTAATTCATTAAAACCAGGTCATCAGCGTAAATTAAGCATGGAATGATTTTTCCTCCACGCTTCGGACAGCACCCGTGCGCAGGGACTAACCAATATGGTAAGTCTGCCATATACAAATTATATAGTAGCACAGCCATCGGACATCCCTGTCGCACTCCACAAGTGATGTCAATCGGAGCCGTGGTGCTGCCATCTATATCTAGACGTACTCGCGCTTGTGTGCCCTGGTGTAGTTGTTCAACTATTGAGATTAACCAATTGGGGCATCCCCATGTCCGTATTTTGTTCCACAGCCTTTTCCGATCAACGCTATCAAACGCTGCCGCAAAGTCTACAAAAATAACATATAATATAGTTCCTTTCTGTAGTCTTGTCTCATTAATGCAAGAATCCAGGATCCTTAAATTATGTGAAGTACCAGCTCCTGGTCTAAAACCTGTTTGGGTAAAGTGGAGAATCTCATTATTATTAGCCCACTCTTGGAGTTGTTGAGAAACTAAGAAGGAGAATAATTTACCAGAAGCATCGAGAATTGATAATAAACAGTAATTTTCAGGTTACCCCCGAGCTCCTTTCTTGTATTTCGGAAGAATTATTGCCTGTGACCATGATTTTGGTATTTGTCGGGACTTACAAACTTTATTATATAATTCACTTAATATAATTGCCCATTCATGTTTGTTCTGTTTAAAGATCACATTGGCAAGTCCATTAGGACCGGGGGCCCTTGAATCTTTTAGTTTTGTGATTGCAGATTCCAGCATTTCGACAGTGAACTCCATTGGCCAACTTTCGTTGTTATTTATTGATCGATCGTCAGAAATAGCCTTTTGTTTATGTTGTAAGAAATTTACCCAGATATTACCTTGGATGGGGTTCAATGTCAATTCCCGCGTTTCTCCTTTGGCTTTTGCTAATTTTGCCCATATGTTTTTTGTGTTCTTGCTGGCTAGCGTTTTAATCATTACTTGCCAGTCTTGGCTTAGTATGGAGTGTTTATGTTTTCTCAGCCAGCATTGGTATTGGCCTCTTATTGTCTTTTTTTGTGCTGTATACTGGTTACAATTTAGCCCCAAAGTTTTAAGATTTCGGAGTTTTTTCCTCATTTCACGTTTTTCATTATGAACTGTCGCATCATATGTATACTGATTTTTCTGACATAGCGTATGTTGCTTCATTTTATTTTCTCCTGTTTTTTTGGTTAGTTCATAAAATGTATGTTCTATTTCATTGACTGATAGATGTTTTAGTTCCAGCAATATTTTTTTGGAGAATATTTCAGTCTCTTTTTTGATCTTTTCTAGGTTGGCACCTGTCCATCGAATAGTAGTTCCTGCATGATTGGCCACAATGTTTTTACATCCACTGGGGTAATTCACATGCAATTGTTTATTAATCTCTAGGATTATCATTTTATGATCGCTGTTATTCATAGGAGTAACTATCAAACTATTTGCTCTTGTAAAAATTTCGTTGTTCCCAAAGATGTAATCAAGGGTCGATTCACTGTTATTTCCATTCCAGGTGTACGCTCCGGGTATATCACCCCGAGTCACCCCGTTCATCATCAATAGTCCCCATTGTCGCAACATCATTATCCATCTATCTACTTGAATGTTCCCAGTTTTTTGTGTCATAATGCACTTTTTCTTTACATTTTCATATTCTGCACATTCTCTATTATCATTACATCTTGCATTCATGTCACCTCCTACTATAATCATTTGGTTCTTTACATTGATATCAGATGTTGATAGGGCACTTTCAATACCATCCTTCAGTTCGTCTAAATCAGTCAAATTCGGCGAAGCATACACATTTATTGCTAATAGTTTCCAGGATATATCCGATGCTTGATATGTGATCTCTAAGGCCAATATATTTTTATTTTGTGTGTTAATTAGCAATTGTTTAGATCCAAATTTCTGACTTACTCCAATTATGAATCCTCCATAAGGTCTTCCCTTCATACCTTTACTGGCTAGTACCTGGTATATATGATATCCTTCCATATATAAGGGGCAATCTAGCCAGAGCTCTTGTAACATAAATATGTCACACGTACATAATTTTTCCCGTGATTGGTTGTCTCTTATTATGTGTTTAAAGCCACAGGTATTCCAACTGGCTATCCGCAATGGTCAATTTGGTATCATCTGTTCATTATTTATGAATATCGATTTGTGTGTAGGATTCCAGGTGATAGCAAGATAGCCAGGTATAGGTTTGGCGTTTCTTGCATTATGTATATCATTATGAGTTCTGTCATCATTGATCATTTTATAAACTGTAAGTGATAGCCCTTGTTTATGTAATTCATGTGCATTTTCCCAAAGCATGGATACTGCAGTGTATGAGGTAAAACGGATTATCGCCCAGTTTGTAGGACTGTCAAGTTCGGGTAGATCAATCTGAGCCATATCTCTGCTCTGAATCATCTTTAGCCCTGGGATAGATGCCCATAATTGAACTAAAGCTGATCGATTTAGAAAGGGGCTTTTGTTAGTTTGATTAACTATATCTATCCAAATAGCCAAGTTAAATCGCTCGTAGCTTTTCATGTTTTCTGTTCGTTTTATCGCTTCTCTTTGTTTATCACCATCTTGTTGACTTGGTTCCCTCTTTCTTTCCACATTGACATCATTATTAGTTGATCTTAGGGATATATCATGACGATTAGCCCATCTGACTTTAGTTATATATTCCTCCAATGGTATTTTGTGTTCAATTACATGTTCTTCCTTGTTTTCTTTCTTTTCTTTATTCATCTTGTTATCAATTTCTTTACTTTTTATAATCCCAGTTTTTACCCTCTGACGCGTGTGAGTATTTATCTTTTGTGTTTGTATCCAATTATCTAATGGGCCTTTCAGGCATACCGTTCTCATTGTGCCATCAGGTTGGTATTTAGAGATGATTCTGTGTATCTTACTTCTGCTCTCATCAATGCAAGGTTTTTCCTGATTATTAATTATCTGTTTTGTGACTTTCTCTTGTTGTTGGAATGATGAGTCTTGTATCTTATTTTCTAAACTATTTGCTGTTGGCGATGCTTCCATCATAGAGATTTTTGCACATAGTGCATCAATTGCATCTTCTTCAGATCTGGCAACAATATTTACTGAATCTTGTATTTCCCAAGTAGTGTGTCATCAAGCTCAATTATTTTTTCTTTAGACGGGCAGTACATGTGTATCTTTCCTATTACTTTGATTCATTTCAACCTTTCCATTTGTGTCCTTGATTTCAACTGTTTCCTTACTTTTTATGAGGGGTATTTTTTCCATGAGAGGCATCGTTATTCTTGAAGAATCTTCCTTATTTACTATGAGTATCGTCATCAATGAATATAGCCTCTGTTGTTCTCCAGTCAATCCTGTAGATAACGTATATAATTCCTCAACTCTGCGAGATATTTTTAGGACTGCGTCCAAGATTTAATTCTTCATGGTAATTTTATTGCCAAGTATATGTTCTTGCTTCAGGGACAACTCTTTTCCATCATAGCCATACTGCGGTTCTGGATTATTTAATACTTCTATAATGGGCGTAACAGAAAGACAACTTATTGAACTCGCTCTTTTTTAAGACTCAGGATAGGCGCCCAGTGATTTTCGTCTTACCGAATTACATAGCTTTAATAGAGATCCATTATTGTCTAATGAAAAATTGTTCAACGATGATGTTTCTTGACTATTTTCATATGTGTCTCTTGCTTTTTTATCATCATGAATATCGTGTGTGTTGGTTTCCTCCGTGTATTTTTCTTGATCATTAACTTTAAAGTTGGCGCCAATTCCTGAAAAGAAAACTGATATTTTTTGTTGTTGTGAATCAGCAAGATTCTGTTTTTTGGTGGGCTCTTTCTTCCCTCGTTTTCTTTTGGGCCCTTCGCAGGCAATTTTTTTTGCTCCATTTGGGCTCCTGGATCGTTTTCCTTTGGGGACTGATTGACTTCTTATTTCTCTTAATTTCATTTTATTACTAGTTAGTATTCTCATTTATTTTCTGTTAAAACACAACCAATGATTTTCAGTGCTATTGTATAATGCTTAAAAGGTTTTTCCGATTACACTGTATGTTATTTAAAAACTAGTTTTCCTAATACAAATTTATCTTTTGCCCCCAATCACCACTTTCTCAGTGGGTTTTTTGGTGACCATATGCATAGAATAGGGTAGGAGATAAATGCCACCTCCCTATATGCACCCTCAAAGAAGAAGCTGATCACCCCCAATGCAGCCGTCAGCACAATGTACACAACAGAGCTCTCGTAGAAAGTAGAGAGATCTATCCCTCCCGCTCCAGAGCTCTAGCAATGTAGACCTCCCCCGGCAGAAGGGGAGACCCAAGAGCGGCCGTCTGTTCACTCCTCCGTCCCACTCAAAGCTCGCGTAACAGCAGACAAGGGAGGGGAGCAGGGGCGCGGGTAAAAGCGCTGCAGCGGTCTACAACAGGGAGCGGCGTCAACCAAAAAATCAATGTGCCCCCACTTACCAGCACCCGTAGCCACGCCACACCACACGTGCAACGCGTGCTTTACGCGGGCTATACGGCTAAACAGGCTCTACTTTTGCTGCAGCGCAGCGTTGCGCTGCTCGAGGCACCGGCTCTCGCAGCGAGCAGAGTCTTCGTGCAGGGTCTTCCCACGCCTCGGAAAGATCGCAGCGAGGTCACGATGAGTCACGGAGGAACAGCGGCTCAATTTCTCATCGACTCCGTTGCTCCAACAGTCCGCTGCGCCCGCAACGATTTGCTTCACTTTCGAGTAGCGGACCCTGCCCGGCGTCCTGCACTCGTTCTGTACTCATCACGCCGTCAAGCCGCACCAGGTGATCTCACTGCTCTCTGCTCTCAATCACAGCAGTCTCGCAGTCTCACCGGCCGCTTCCGACAGCCCAATAGTTATTGCCTCAGAACTTCATTTCATCTCTCTTGCTTCCAGACATGCCCATACAATATCCCTTTCCCTCGATTTGTACTGCCACGTTGCACAAGAACTGCACCATGCCAAGTCCAAAACCACAGAACTGCCCCACTCTTGTGAGCAACAAGACCCCCGAGGTCTGGACCTGCAAACACAGACAATGATCAACACACACACACACAAACACAAACATCAGTGGTGGAAGTGTACCGAAAAAAGTAGTGGAACTGTGGTCTCAGCAGGGGACGAAGGTAGGCGGAAGCATGGTGCAAGGCGTTGCAGTTGGGGCATTGCAATAGTCTAAGGGGGTAATTCATAGAATTCGGCGCACAGAGTGCGCGTGCAGCAGTCTGCATCAGCCGCATGCGCCAAAACCCATTCAGGCGCACAGTGTATTCATGGATTAATACATCCATAAGCAGCTGTGGTGCAGAGTGGCACAGCGACTCTGCAGCAGCGCCAGTTACACCCCTAACCCCGCCCCATGCGCCAAAAACAAATCCAGTGCATGGTGCAAAGGCCAGTGGACCAGCATACAGCACCCCAACCATGAAAACGCATGTAAAACTCCCCGCGCACCCCTCAGAATACACATACCCCGCTCGCGCCAGGCCTATCGCGTGTAAAACTCCCCGTGCACCCCTCGGAATACACGTACCCCGCTCGCACCAGGCCCATCGTTAGTAAAACTCCCGGCGCACCCCTTTCGGAATACACATACCCCGCTCACGCCAGGTAAATTGTGTGGAAAAGGTCCTCCCTGTGGTGTGGGCTGCGTGCGGGGCATGGGGAGGGTGGATGGGCAGCCTGCGCGAATTTCGTGGGTGCATGGGAAGTTTTGCACGTGATACTCCAGGCTAGAGCGGGGTACCTGTATTTGGGGGGTACACAGGGAGTTTCACACGCGATAGGCCCTGTGCGAGCGCGGTACGTGTATTTGGGGGGTAGGCAGGGAGTTTCACATGCGATAGGCCCTGTGCGAGCGGGGTATGTGTATTTGGGGGGTACACGGGGAGTTTCACACGCGATAGGCCTTGGGCGAGCGTGGTACGTGTATTTCAGGGTTGCATGGGAAGTTTCACACTTGATACTCCAGGCGAGAGCGGCGTACGTGTATTTGGGGGGTACGTGGGTAGTTTCACACGTGATACTCCAGGCGAGAGCAGGGTAGGTGTATTTGGGGGATACGTGGGTAGTTTCACACGCAATAGGCCCTGTGCGAGCGGGGTACGTGTGTTTGAGGGGTACACAGGGAGTTTCACACATGATAAGCCCTGTGCGAGCGGGGAACATGTATTTGGGGTGTATGCGGGGAGTTTCACATGCGATTGGCCCTATGCAAGCGGGGTATGTGTATTTGGGGGTACGTGGGAAGTTTCACATGCAATAGGCCTTGGGCGAGCGTGGTACGTGTATTTCGGGGGTGCGCGGGGAGTTTCACATGCAATTTGACATCGTGGGCCCTCTTGGGTGTGTGGTTTCCCCCCTCCCCATGCCCTGCAGGCAGCCCACACCACAGGGGACTACCCTACAACCCTCACCATGCCCTGCAGGCAGCCCACATGGCACCATGCACTTGTGAGCACACTTGTGAGTCCCGACTCATGTCCCCCCACCACCATTGACGGGCACCTGCCAGCAGGTCCTGACTCATGTCCCCCACCCCACCCCCAGTGACGGACACCGGCTAGCAGGCCCCGACTCATGTCCCCCACCCATCCACCCACCCCCAGTGATGGGCACCTGCCAGCAGGCCCTGACACATGTACCCCCACCCCACACCCAGTGACGGACACCTGCCAGCAGGCCCCGACTCATGTCCCCCACCCATCCACCCACCCCCAGTGATGGGCACCTGCCAGCAGGCCCCGACTCATCACGATCCACACTTATGGCCCTTATGGCCACCCAAATCCCACTCCACGCCACCCCAGTCCGAACACCCAACCAAGTATTCCATCCACTCAACATTGAAATCCCCATTTCATGATAGATCCCAAATGACAAGTATGCACATCAATACATGTCCGTCAGACACACACAATGGGGGCAAGTGAATGAGAAAACCTACATCGTAACATGCATGAAACCAATGAGAGAATACCACACAAATGAAGTATGAAATCAAAATGTATTAAATACAAAATTAAAGGAATGAAAGAAAATCACACAAGAAAAGAAATAATAAAAAAAAGGCTGGATGTCCAAAATGGATGAAAAAGAGTGAATGCTGAATCCAAATTAATCCAAATGAAAACGGCTCCAAAGCGTTTGTCCATTAAACCAAATCCAAAGGTTTAAAAAAAAGAAAACCATTGCTCCATGGGAAAAAAAATTCAATGAAGTCAAATCCAGTCCAGAACTATATACAATGTAAAAATCCAGGGTCCATGAGCCCAACAATCCAAAGGAAATCTACCGAAAAGCCTACCTAAAAAATTACTATATACAAAAAGTTGGGGCATAGTCCATGCGCCCCAAAGGAAAAAAAAATAGAAAGGAAACTTACACCTACAGAACTATTTACAAAGGCGGCAGGCAAGTCCAAAGGCTCACTTGTTGATGTCCTGGGCCAGGGCATCATCGAACCCCTCTTCAACGTCCTGGAGGCGGGCCTGTTCCCTGGTCCCGAGGTCTCGCAGGGATAAAGCCATGTCCACCTCCAACTCCCTGTGAATTTCCTCAAGGCACCCAGCCCGGCTCAACGCCCTGCACATGGAGTTCTCCGCCCTGACCATAGTGAGCTGTGCCCCTTCCGCCCGCCGCCGCTCTGCATATATTTGCCGGCCCAACCGCTGCCACATGGAAGACACTCCCAATCCCGGGTCCTCCTGCCCTCCGGCCGATGCCTGCCCCTCTGATGTTGATGGCCCGGAGCCATCATCGCTCCCACCTTGAGCCTGCTGCTGCCATGCATGTGCCCTGCCTGTTGATGTCTGCACGTCGTCCTCCTGCTGGGGTCCAGTTGTTGGGGTGGCCATCCCTGCTGGACCTCCGTCTCCCGACTGTGGCAGGGATGTGTCCTCCACCAGCCTGGCCACTGGGTCAGAGGCAGCTCCACAGGGTGCCCAGGTGATACTTGGGCCGGAAGATGGCACGGAGGACGACTGGCGCATAGGGGGTTCAGTTGAGGAGGGGGTCAGTAGAAGATCCAGCACACGGAGGAACCCAGCACTGGTGACCCGTCCAAGTAGGTCAACACGGTCAACGAGGCATCTGAAATAACGTGCAGAGTCCCACGAGAACCCTGCACGTCATCCCAGATGCCACGTTGATGCAACACCACCCCAGCCAGGACAGGCTCAACATGGTCCCGGATTGCCACGTCCGCAGGGAGAGGAAGGCCAGTTGTTGTTTGTGCATCCCCTCGCTGAAAACGGGTCTGGACGAAGGCATCCCTGCTGGTGCGGGATGATGCAGTCACAGGATCGGGGACAGGATTACACACTGGCACCTCCACGGCTGCCTGTGCTGCCTCCTGTCCTGCCCCTCGACTGCACCTTGGAATCCCCCCTTCCAAACCCCGTGTGTGGCCCTTCCACGGCCTCCTCCTCAACCAAACCCCCCACCGACCTGGATGACTCCATGCCATCCTCCTCCATAGACCCCTGTGGGGTCTCATCTGCCCCTTCTGCTGCCGAGGAGTCCACCTCCGACCTCCGCCTCTTGGACCCACCCTCAGCAACTGCGGCCGCGGACGTGGCCCCAGACTGCTCATTCCCTGATGAGATGACAACATGGGAGGGGAGCTGGGCCTTGCGTCTGCGGCTGGCGGTGGGATCCCTGCCGCTGTGCTCCACAGCACTGTCTCCGCCCTCTTCATCAGTTGACGCTGCAGACAGGGAGAGACAGAACACAGGCATCAGGGCACTGTACAATGGTCTGATACACACATGACAGCTGCACATGAGTGGTAGTGTCAAACTTCATACATGGCATCACACTCCCCAACACACATATCATTTGAACCCACACACATGAGAAAATTCACAGGAATGTTGCAGCAGGCAGCACCATCCATACACATACAACAGCATGAGCATCCAAAGGTTAGCCTGACGTCACATGCAACATGGGGAGTGCCAAACACATGCACACACGCCACCAGACATACATGCATCTGTACATCTCCACCACCTGTCGCAGTGAAATCATCGGCATCCATGTCACATCTGTCAATCAGCCTGCTACATGTCGGTGTCACATGCATCCATGGTGTATCACAGTGGCACAAATGTCAAATACACACACACATGCACATGTACATTGTGCACATACATGAAGGTGGAACCAGCATCCATGTGTCACACCACAACCATGCCACAGTACATACACAGAAATCTAAACATGTGTGCACCCACACATGCATTTGGGCACCATGAATTTGAACACATACACCATTGATGTGCCTCACACATGACTTGACTCACATGCGGCAGTCTCATGTCCGTGTACATACACATCCATACATGGGCCTTTCTAGACATATGTCAAACCTGCACACTCCTGGCACACCTCAACATGCACAGCGTCCAATCAGTACGCATGTACACTTACTGCTCGACTCCCGACGGGTCTGCCTCTGAAGGATCTGGAGGTGGAGCGCTGGGTCTATGCATTCCAGGACCCTCATCTGGATGTTGATAAGGCGGACCCAGCACCCCTCAGCATCCACTGCCTTCAAGAGGCTTGCTGAGGGTCCAGGACCTGAAGTCCTCCCAGCGCTTCCGGACGTGTTGCATGTCGCGGGCTACCATCCCGTCCACGTTGATGGCAGCCACAATGTCCTTCCAGATCCTCTTCCGTCCTTCATTTTGGCACGTGAACTTCCAAAGAGGGCATCATAATGCCCCAGGACTTGCTCCACCAGGATGCCAACTTCATTGGCACTGAAGCTGGCAGCCCTCTGTTTCTCTGCTGGGGGGTTGCCACTGGTGCCAGATGGTGTTGTGTCAGACATGGCAACCCCGGAGGCAGGTGTGGGTGGTCAACTGGGTCGTGGGGCTGGGCTGTGGTGTGATGGAATACCAGTCGGGAGTCTTCTGTTCCAGCAGGGGTGGTCACAACAACTGGACCCCTGCAGATGGCTGATGTGCAGGCACCAAATAGCAGGGCACGTGGCCAGCAGGCAGGCAGCAGCAGATGGCAGGTGGGAGCGTGCTTGGGGCTCTGTGGGGCAGGAAAATTGCCTTCTGGGCAGGAGCATGGTCTTCCGTGTGTTGTTGCGTGGCCAGCTTGATACGAAGTGATTTGGCACGTGAAAAAACTGCACGTCAGCGTGTAATTCAAGGAAAGGCCCTTAGCGCATAAGCGCGTATGTGACATGATACGCATGGGCGTTTCCCTCAGCACGCGTGCATCCGCACGTGCAAACAAATCATGTACGCGTGTTAAGGCGTGTAATCCGAGGAAAGGGCCTAAGCGCGTAAGAGAAGTGATGCGCACGGGCGTTTCCCTCAGCCACGGGTTAAAGGTGAGTGGGGCCAGCAGTTAGCTGTACATGCCTTTCGTGGAGACTGACGTGTGTGTTGCTACTTCATGTTGTTTTGCGCGCCATCACAACTTCACAGCGGATCAAGGACGTATCTTTTCTTTTGGCGGGGGTATTGGCTACGCGTGTTTTTCATTACCACGCTAGTCTGACGGTGAGTTGCGCACGCTATTTTTCCCACTGGGGGTGCCCCTGTGTATCGCGTACCTGTTTTTGAGGTCATAGTAGCCTGCATGTCCCATGCGTATGTGTTTTTCATGTCCCTGGGTGCCACTGTGTACTGCAGGAGGTTAATTCCACACACGTGGGCTACTGGGGGTTGCATGCATGGTTTTACTGCAGTTTTGGGGTGCCTGAACATTGCATGACACGTCCCTTTGTCACCGGGGTCACATACAGCCTTGCAGGTGCAGGGGTGCTGTTAGCCTCTATTATCCCACCCCCTTCAGCCCAATTGCCCAGGACAATTGTCGTGTACACCTCCCATTGGCAGTACTACATCTGTGCCGGCACTACTACATCTTTGCCATGGCTGGGAAGCCACGAAAGGTGAGGGGCCCCTCAGCTGGGCATACTCCATGTGGTGGGCATGGTCAGGGACGTGGCCGGGGTGACCAGGCAGTAGGGGGACTCCAGGGTGTCCAGGGTGGCTGCAGAGGGGGAAGAGGCAGGGGTGCGCCACTTCGGCACAATGTTGTGCCACGTGTTGGTGCAGTCATGCCACCACCCCCTGCGGCTCCGGGAGATGCAGTCTTGCATCTGGCACTGGGGCCCATGTGACCCGGCAGTCTGTTTCATCGACTGCCACGGGCCCAAGGGTAGTGGTAGCTACAGGTGCAGCTGTGGACACCACCACCCAGGCACAGGGTCTGCCAACGCAGGCTGCGTTGGCACCTGAAGGGTCCCTGGAAGATTTCCAGGCAGTCAGGAGGCACACCGTAGGTGCACGCAGGGCTGCCCTGACCGAGGCACATGTCGCTGCGGCAGTAATGTCATCTGCTGCCCCGACCAGCCGGGTGTTGGCAAGTGCATGGGCAGATGCAGCCGACACCACCCCGGTTTTGAGTCTACCATCTAGGACAGTCCCGGTCATTGACCCTGGCACAGCGGATGTTGCTGTGCAGGGTCCATTCCAGGGCACCCAGCAGCCACTGACGCAAGTCAGAGCTTCCGTCCTTGTTCCACCTGCCACTCCCTCGGTTCAATCACCAGCACCACTGCCCATACTGATCAAGGCAGCATTGGCCAGCTCGGGTCCGGACCACTGTCCAAGAGGAGGAAGGTTGCACCTGCAGTAGAGGCTGGGACCCCAGACACAGCTCCGGCCACCAGCACGTCAAGGAAGAAGCCTTTCTGCGTGCAGGAACTGGACTTCCCTGTGGACTACATGTGGGACCACAACCGTGATATGCTAGTGGGGCCAAATTGTCAAACTACGGCTGCCCATCGTATATGTCCCACTGGAAGCAAGTTGCGGATCGTGTGAGTGCATTCGGCCATGAGGTGCGCACAGCTCAAGAGTGCAAAAAGTGTTGGGATGACCTCAAACGCAGTACTAAGGCGAAGCATGCCTCTAATTACAACATGACTCTGGTGACTGGCAGTGGGCCACCACCTGAGGAGGAAGACCTCACTTCGCACGAGTCAGTCGTGGCGGGATTCATACCGGCAGGAATGGTTGAAGGAGTGGAAGAGATGCTGGACTTTGATACCCCGTCCAGTGAGTGTTGTTGCGTGTTTGTCGAGGCCATGTGTGGTTTGCTTGTGTGATGTGTTGTGCTTGACTGCCACTACATGTCATGTGCACATGGTTCTCATTTGCAAGTCATGCAATGCTTCACTGATGCGTGCCTGCTGTTCAGGATGCTGGACATGTAGAGCAGACGGGGACTGTCCTCATCGCCACACTTGCACCCTACTCACATGCTACTCACCTGGCTGCCCCTCTGGTCCATGCTCCAGCTCACTGGCCCTTCTACATATAGCCTGGGGTGTCTATCCTCTCAGCACTGTGGCTATGTCATTGCATGACTGACGTGCATGTGTCTTCTGCCTGCATGTGGGTACTCCACGTAGGCATGCTCCCTTGCTCCTCCACCCCCCTTGGACACCAATTTCACCATGGCACTGGTGTGCATCATGTTGGTGTACTGCAATTGCCTGTTCAAGGCTCCTGTGTACATGCAAACTTCCACCATCCAACCTGCCAGACACATACAGTGGGGTACATCCTTTGTCCTTGATGCAGGGTGTCTCACTTGGACTGTGCAGATGGCAGATGCTCCGCAGGGACATGAGTGCCCATTCATGCTCCATGTGCATTCCATGCATGCCCCTATGTTTCCTTGACTGGATGACCATTGTAGTACCTGTCCAGGATGACCTACATTTCATGGCATTTGATCATCCATTCCATGCCGACTTTGGCTCAGTCCAGCATCACACACAGGTTTAGGGTGTCACAGTCTGTGTGGGGCACAGGCCTCCCCCTGTTTCAGGCCCACTGACTCTGTTCAACTGGTGTAGTCGCTTCTGCACACATGGGTGTATTACTGAGGGTTCGTCATGTGTCCTGTTTACTGTCCCATTATCATCTGCCGGGTTGTCAGTTGACTCAGCTGATGCAATTGACGCTAGTCAACACTGTCTTCCAATACACAGGTCTGTGGTCACCCTTTCACTGCCATGCATTGCCTCCCTGCATTGTCTCTTATGGTTGTGGGGGGTTTGCTTGTCGCCATGCAACCAATTGAATGCACATTGCACGTGATGCCTGAACTTGCCCTTGCACTGCCTTCACGTTTATTGATAGAAATCATAATGTACTTGTTCATGTAGATAGTGGGTAACGTACACATGTTCTGCACTGCATCAACCCACTTCTGATCCGTGTTACATGCCTACTCACTGATGCAATGTCAAAGTGACTGCCATGTATGGCCAGTTTTTCATCCCTTCTCTGTCATGAATGCGACGGGCACAGGTGCATCCTGTGACACATGTACTCATTATTGGAACTCCCTAGTGGTTGTTTAAATGAGTTGATTGGTCAATCTGCGGCCTATACCAACTGGCATAGGTGCTGATTGGATGTAGCCTGCCAATCGGGTTGTAATGACTGTGGAGCTTCCTTCACATATGTATGTGTGCACTTCCACATACATCAAAGCAAGCAGCATTATAGCTGCTTGCTTTTGTGTATTGGATGCTGGTCTTGTTCACAATACAGGTGTATGGAGAAATGGGTGTTTTTGGACGCTTTCACATGTACATATGCAAGCAGATTCAACGTTGTGTAGTGCAACATTGTGAGTACTCACTTATGTGTTTGTGAAAGTGTTCATTTACACATGTGTCTTCCGCAGCTTTTTTGTTGACTGACTAATATGTAGTTGTATTGTATTGTATTGTTTATTTGATAATGCGCACAAAACCCAGGGGTAGCCGGGCGCAGCAGGTACAAGGTTACTTAAGCTTGGGTTACATACAGAGTATAGGCGAGAAACAACATAACAGTACAGTAAGAACATATCAATACACGCCGTGTGGAAGGAGAAAAACTAGCATATTGTAGTTTTGAGGGAGTGTACAGGTATAGGTATGAGAACAGAATCGTTTTGGACAACGGTATCATGGACATTGGGTGCCACGAGAGTTAGTTGTCGTTTGTCCAGAGCCAGTTTTTTACCTTGCATCTAAAATTGGAGTAGGGTAAGTTGGCTCTCAGTGCAATGGGCAGTGCGTTCCAGGCCTGGGCAGCTTTGACAGGGAAGCTTGCTCCACCCGCTTTGGAACGTCTGAATCTAGGGGTTTCGAGCAGGTAGTGGTTAGTAGCCCTAGTATGGTGCCTGGATGATTTTCTAGTCAGTCTGGCTGAGATGTAGGGGGGAGCAGTGTTGTTGAGCCCTTTATGGGTAAGCGATAGTGTCTTGAGCAGGACTCTGTCGCTGATTTTGAGCCAGTGGTGGTCTTTCCTAACGTTTGAGATATGTGCTTTGCGGGGTATGTCAAGGGCTGCTCTAAGAGCGTTGTTTTGAAGGATTTGCATTTTATTTATGATGGATTTGTTGGCGCCTGCATAGAGGGCATTGCAATAGTCCAGTTTGGACATGACTAATGCATTGGCAAGCATGATGCAGTTGGTTTTAGAGAGGTAAGGTCTACAGGTCCTGATTAATTTGCAGGTGTACGCTGTAGAGGATGCCAGGGTGTTAACTTGTTTTTTGAGGGATAGAGTGGAATCGAGGTAAAAGCCCAGGGTTTTTACCTCGGTGGCCACCTTGATTGTGTTGCCATCTATGTTGAAATTACGATAGTTGGGGCTCCGTTTTTTTAGGTTAGAGTCGGAGCCCAGTATTAATATCTCAGTTTTGTCGTCATTTAGGCAGAGGCCGTGGGAGGCCATCCATGCCTGAATGAGGAGGTAGATTTTGTTTACTAGAGCCGTATCTTCGACAAAGTTGCCTGATAGAGGTATGAGAATCTGTGTATCGTCCGCATAATTCGTGTAGGTTACCCCTAATTTGTCAAGTTTGTCGAAGAGAGGCTTAGTAAAGATATTGTACATAGTCGGGGAGAGACATGAGCCTTGTGGGACACCACAAGTGATCTGGATTGGGTCCGCTGCTGCTACAGGGGAGAACACTCTCATCGAACGGTTGGCTAGGAAGGATTGTACCCATGCTATAGCTTCACTTGAGAAGTGAGCGGCAGTCGCTAGATGGTTGCATAATACTGCGTGATCCACAAGGTCAAAGGCCGCTGACAGGTCAAGGAGGAGGAGCATAGCTGTGTTACCTTTATCCTTCAGCTCGTCGATTTGTGTCTTGAGGTCAATGAGGGCTGTTTCGGTACCGTGCAGTGGTCTGAAGCCAGATTGCCGTGTACCTAACAGTTGGTGCGTCTCCAAATGGTTTTGGATTTGGAGGTAGGCTACTCTATCAATGATTTTAAGGAGAAATGGGACCGTAGTAATAGGCCTGTAGTTAGTGGGGATAGCTGGGTCAAGTGTCTGTTTTTTGAGAAGGGGGAGAACCCAGGATCCTTTAAGGTTGGTAGGTACAGTGCTCGTGTTGAAGGAGGCATTGATAAGTTTCGAGATGAAGGGTGCTAGATCTCTAGCTGCATCCTTAATGATTTGCGCAGGGCAACTGTCGCCTTGGCAATTTGACGGTTTAAGGGACAGAATGACCTTTTCAGTTTCCAATATAGAGATATTGGTGAACCTGAAGGGTTTACCGTTGTTTTGGGGGGGTATGCTGGGTAATTCCTTCAGTGGGGTGGTGTGAGTACCATGAGGGCGCAAGGAGGCTTTTTTCTCAGCAATTTTAGATTGAAGGGTTGTGATTTTATTTGCTAGAGCATTTTGGATGCTAGTGCACCAGGATTTGTCCTTGGGGACATTGTCTGTGGGGGCAATAGGGTTTTCCAATTCACGAAGAATGGTGAAGAGCTCTTTGGAATTAGAATTGGCTTTAGTTATTCTATGATTGAATGAGTCTTTTTTCGTTTGAATAATTTCCTTTTTGTATTTTTTGGCAAAGTTGGCAAGTGTGGTTTTATTGTCGGCAGAGGGAGTATGCCTCCAAATAGCTTGGAGTTTGCGTTTTTGGATACGCATTTCTTTGAGATGGGGGGTGAACCAAGAGTTGAGGTGAGTTTCACGTTTACTTTTATGAAGTTTGGTAGGGGCAATCAAGTCTAGAGCTTTGGTCATGGCGTTGTTAAATGATTCAACTAACTCACTAGGGTTGGAATCATTAGGACTAGCTATGAGAGTTGGTAGGAGAAGTGGAAGTAGTTTTTCAGCTGTGATTTCTTTTTTACTTCTTGTTGGCATGGGGGGTGCTATTTTATTCTTATTGGGTTTGGGAGGTTCGATGTTGGCTGTGAAGCATATAAGATGATGGTCAGTCCATATTTGAGGTAGGATACTGGAGATGGTGATGTTGCAGTTGTGGTTGGCTATCCAGTCTAGCGTGCGGCCTTTTGTATGTGTAGGAGCTAGGACATTTTGGGTGATGTCGTGATTGGCTAGTTGATTAACGTTTATGCTGGTCAGATTTCTGCATTGCACACGTTATGTGGAACTGGCATGATCCAGAAGGTTCACTGCTGTGCAGTATGTGTATGCCCAGTTAGCTATTATGGTGGGTCCTTGGCGTGGATATTGCCACAAGAAATGATGTAATAGGGCACATTCATATCCCAATGTGCTCAATCAGGCCCTGAGGGGTGTTGTGGAGGCCTCATGTCCTGCAGCTCGGACGGTACTGGGCGTTATGGTCCCTCATGCCTGGTTGCAGGACCTTGCTTTGCTTGGGACATTCATTACATCTCCATGGCCCATGCCACCCGGTACGGGCCGAGCTGCAGATGGATGGAGCTATATTGCTGATGATGCTTTAGTGATGCATGCCTAGATGCATGTTACCTGTGTCATTATGTGTTTGGATTCACTTGCAGCAGTGGTCAATTTGCAGCTCAGAAATGCTTATGGTGTGTTGCATCTCTTAGTTGCCATCTGTCTTTTCTGCCTGTGACATGTGCCTGACAGAGGTCGTGTCTGATGGAGTTCATATACTACATTTTGTACTTGTGTAGGCTTTGCTATTTAGACACATCCATTTCTGCTTTTGGGATGTGTTTGCATATCAAGGTGACTGGATGCATGCCAGGTTCTCATTTGTCTGCTTCATGTGTTGGCTGTCTATGTAATGTCTATGTTTATGTGTGTTATGTGCTTCTGACATGTGTACTAATGTTAATTTTTCTCCACTTCTCAGATGATGACGCAATGGAGCCAGAGGATGGTGTTTGTCATGCCAGGCACAGGGTTGCTATCACACCAGCAACCCGGCACAAGTGGGGGTCGTGGGGTGGTAGACCACGAGAACCCACTAGTGTTACAGACCATCGTGTCTACGGCTGGAAATGTGTCCAGCCCGGATGATCACTCTGTTATGTTATGTTATGTTATTTTGCATTTATATAGCACCTTATACCATTGGTATGGTCTGAAAGCGCTGGTAAATTGAACGCCCTTGGGAACTGAAGTTCGGGTCAGTAGAGAGAGTAGAGAGTGTTCAAAGGTGCGTGTGCGCACCAGGTATGTGTGCAGATGGTGCGGAATTCGTGTGGTAGCTGCTTCTTAGCGGTAGGTGTGGTGGTTGAGAGATCAGGAGTATGTGTTCGCTCTGGCAGGATTTATCCAGACCGAGTGTGGTTGCGTTAGACCTGAGGAGAACGCCTGGCTGGGGGGTGTGAAACCAGGAGTGTTTACTTAGAGTGATGGGAAGTGAGCGGTAGATGTTGCTATGAGAACAGTTATACCGAATGGTGTCATAGTATCTCTGTGTTCTAGTTGAGTGGTGGTGTAAAGAAGAGAGTAAGTGTGGGGTGTGGTATGATATATGCCCTTTCAAATGTTCCCTGCATTCCAAAGCATATTATGTACTTCACGCAATTCTATGCAATCAGGTCCGTTCTATGCATTTTTATTCATTTCAGGCGTTCAGGATTGCCCTACACACTCCTGTCTACTCGACACTCTCCCGCACTCTAGTCTGCCTTGCGTGCTCTAGTCTAGCCCTCATTCTCCAGTGTGCCCCACGCATGCTCTCATGTATTCCATATGCATGCACTCCTGTCTTCCCCGCGTATGCACTCCAGTCTACCCTGCGCATGTTCTCCTGTCTGCCTATGCACTCATCCGCTCTGTATACTCGTCCGCTCTGTATACTCATCCGTTCTGTACGCTCATCTGCACTGTATGCTCATCCGTTCTGTACGCTCATCCGCTCTACACACTCATCCAGTCCACATACTCATCTGCTCAACATACTGCTCGTCCGCTCTACATACTACTCAACCGCTCTACGTACTACTCATCCGCTCTACGTACTACTCATCCGCTCTACGTACTACTCATCCGCTCTACGTACTCATCCGTTCAACACACTCATCCGCTCCACGTACTCACCCGCTCCACACACTTATCGGCAACACACACTCATCAGCTCCACACATTCATCCGCTCCACACACTCATCCTTTCCATACATTCATCCACTCCACACATTTGTCTGCTCTACATACTTGTCCACTCTACGTACTCATCCGTTCTGACGACAATGTCGAGTTGGATGTGCATCGGGTCCATTCGTCAGGGGTGAGTGATTCTGATGTGGACGCTCCTCTGTCCGTGACACCTGCACTGAGGGGCCAGATGGTGGTGGGACCTCTGCCTGTGGTGGATCGGGACGCATGGTCACCCTGCACACCAGTTGCTGATGTGCCTGGGGCATCACGTCAACGGAGGAATGTAGTCCTGCAGCCGCGGGTGGTACCAACCCAACAAGGACGTCGGCTCCTTGGGCCCCGCATGTGTCAAGCCCAGCAACGCGGTGGCCGTGCGCCACTGGGGTATCCTGAGTGGGAGCAAGCCATGGTTGCCAATTCAGAACACCAGGGGGCAGCAATTGATAACATCGCTGAGAGCATGGAATGTGTGGCCCAATCTGTGCTCCCCCTGCTAGGTAGGTGGAACACCAGCAGCAGGCGGCACAGTCCACGGCCCGCTCGCTCAGACAGGGCACGCCGGGCTGAAATGGTGTCTTTGTGTCAAGAAATTGCTGCTCACGCGGAGGCACACACGGAGGCCATGAGGGTTGACTATGAATCCCTCGAATATACTCTGGCTGTGCTCTTGATGTCCCAGACAACGCGGCCAGAGGAGAGGTTGGAGCAGCTAGAGAATACCATCTCGGCTGAGCTACGTGCTTGCCGGGAGGTGTACCAGTTGTCCTGCCAGGCCATGCAGGAAGAACTCTGTGTTACACGTGTTACCTTGCAAGAGGAAGCACGCCTATCACGTGAGGTTCTACATGCTGACCTATGTGTCATTGCTGCACAGAACCAGGCTCACCAGTCCTGCAGTCTTGCTGCTGACAAGGGTCAAGCTGCACCTAGGCGTGGTCAGGGTACTGTGCCACATCAACCTTTTCAGCCAGAGGGTGATGAGGACGACGAGTGATCTCCCTCACAGGTCGGGCTGTGCAGGCGTTGAGCCCATGAAGGTTTATTTTTTTTGTCTCAACATCATCGCATGTGGGTATTGAGGTGCACCCTGTACCTCCCCCCTCCTGCGTGCCCCCCCTCCGGGTCATATGTGGCCATTTTTGATTTTTCGAGTTAGTTTAATTAGTTAATATGGTTTCTCATAGTTTAATTAGGTAATATAGGTTTTTATAGCTAGTTTAATTAGTTAATATAGTTTAACATTGCTTGTCTATTGTGCATTCATGTGAGGGTGTGGTGCTTTGTGGCTTTTGAAAGCATCCACTGTCTGTTCCAGCTGGGTCCTTCAAGCTTGTCTCGTGTATGTGTTTGCAGCTTGGGGTCCTGACTCACATAGGCCACTCCTGCTTCCCTATCCATGGGCTCACAAGGATGGTTCGGTGTAACAACCATTTACACAAGGGCATTGGACTTACGTCATATCTGTGGCGTGTCTGCTGCTGTACTACTTGTTTTAACACCCCTAGTGGGGATTAAGTGGGTTTTCTCTACGGCATGTCTGCAATCAATTTGGGTGAGTTCATGATTGATATCTGCATTAATTGATGTGAATTGTGATGTATGTTCTTTTCTTGCCTGTATATGTGCTTGATGCACTTCATGCGGTAGACAGTAGCCTGCACCCTTTGGCTGTCAAAGTCTCACTGATGATGGGAGGAGTTCGGATGTAGGTCTCAAACATAGGCCAGTGACAACCAGCATGAAGACACACACACAGGTGTAACGCTCACCTGATTCTCGCAGAGGCGCCGGTCTTGACTGGGCGACTACCGTATCTTCAAAGGTGATGTGTAGCACCCGGTTGGATCTTTGGGCTGGACCTCTGTGCACTGTATGCCTGACGTGTAGAGTAAGATGTCTGCAGATAGAAAATATGGGGTTAATGAACTGGGGTTATTGGGGTGTCCCTATCTCTTTCCTCTTCTCCTCTCCTGTAGACCCCCAAAGGTTAACGCTCTCACCTTAGGTAAGTGAATGCCGAGCTCTCCATCTGCCTCGGGGCAGGGTGCTGTAACCAGTTTCTTCACTGGATAGGTAGCGCAGGCCTCTTGACTTCAGAGGACTGCTGTCCGTCGTTTACTGCACGAACGGTAAGTTTCGAGTCATTCAAATGTCTTTAAAGTCTTTAGTAATGATGTCTCTTGTTTTGCAGGGTTCCGGCGATGGCGGATGACGGGCTGAAGTGAGTTGAAGATGGAGCCCATGTGATGAATAGAAGCGCCTGGAAGCACGTAAGTAAGCGCTTGTTGCCTGCTTCACTATGCGCTCTAACTGTCTTTTTATTTTGCAGGTACGAGTTCGGAGCGGCTGCAGGGTGCCGGAATACCCACTGGATTAGATGTGGAAAGGAGTAATGGCACGTGCATATTAAAGTTCCCCAATGTCTTTAAACGCACCTTGTTTTGTCTTTCAGATGCGGGATGCAGCGCCGAAGGCCTCCGGAGCGTGCGAAGAGTTGGTAAACTTTTGTCTTTCAGATGCCGGAATGCAGTGTGAAGACCTCCGGAGCGCACGAAGAGTAGGTAAGCCTTTGCCTTTCAGATGCCGGAATGCTAACCTGTTCTTTCTTGTCTTTATAGGTGTTGCTGAAGACTGGATTCAGGATGGTAAGCCTTTGCCTTTCAGATGCCGGAATGCTAACCTGTTCTTTCTTGTCTTTATAGGTGTTGCTGAAGACTGGATTCAGGATGGTAAGCCTTTGCCTTTCAGATGCCGGAATGCTAACCTGTTCTTTCTTGTCTTTAGAGGTGTTGCTGAAGACTGGATTCAGGATGGTAAGCCTTTTTCCTTAGGCCCAGGACCGGATGCAGAAGACACGATGAGCGTTCTGCTGCAGAGGTTGCAGAATAACGCAAAGCAAGATTCATCCACCGGGTGTGGTTTAAATAGCCTCCTGTAGTGCTTAGGTGTCTCCTTCCACAGCCACGCCTAAGTAAGAAAAGAGTTCCTGGTAAGAAAAGAGTTCCTGCCTTCCAGAAGAGTTCCAGTGTTCTGAATCTAGGGAGTGGCTCCAGCCCCACCCAACAGGAAAAGTAGTTCCAAACAGAAGAGGATCAGAGGCTCAACTGGCAGGCAAGTAAGCAGCATGGTCTGCTGAAGGTAAGTCCACCCAAGCATTATGAGCCCGGCGCTTCCAGCGCTGGGACTGGGCATATTTATGAGCCTGGTGCCACTGGCGCCAGGACTGGGTCCAAAAGGTCCCAATTGGGACTGGTTGGCACTCGGAACCTGGGTTATGGATCTGCTTCCAAGGGAGTTGGGAAAACCCTGACCTTTTGGAAGCAGAGATCATGACAGTACCCCCCCTCAAGGCCCCTCCCAAACCGGGCTTCTCCGGGGGTTTTGGCTTGTCAGGAAATGTTCGGTGAAATCTTTTGATTAGGCGAGGAGCGTGGACATATTCAGCAGGTTCCCAGGATCTCTCTTGGGGGCCGTAGCCTTTCCAGTCAATTAGGTAGAATAGTTTAGATTTGGAGATCTTGGAGTCCAGAATGCTTTTAACTTCAAACTCGAGTTCTCCATCCACTAGGATAGGTTTTGGAGATT